>NC_051154.1:33815245-34138182 GCF_013339745.2 Dermacentor silvarum
GCGGTTACAGAAACGGAACACAGGTTCTTGAGATTTGGTTCGGCCACTTCTCATTTTCACTTATAATACATCACTTTCACATATTTATCACTTATCATATCAGGCACCAGCTGAAAGCGGTTTCTTGACGTAGCAGTTCATGTGTTCCTGTATCCGAGAGGTGTTACTAACCAGCTTGCGTGTATCGCCACACTTCCCTACGGCCGCACAGACCGAGGACCATCGCCACGGAATGAGACACTGGCCTTGCCGTGCAATGTGCAAGAGGGGTGACAATAACGCACTGGCTAGATGTGTCCACGGCCATATATGCATGCTTTCTAAGATAATAAGCCTCGGAGAAACGTCAAGCCCGCGGGCAGGCAATCACTCGGTCTCAGCGCTGTCTCTACATCGACGCGCCGCTTATAGGTTATAAAGCAGGGTCGTGAATCCGTGCTTACGCTCCGGCATTCTGAATGGGGGAGCTTCTACCGTTGCGACTGAGGAACTAGTTTCTTCGTCTGGAGCTTTAAGGGACACTAAAGCAAAACAATATATCAGCTTAGACTGATAAAGTATTCTTCGAAAACTCTTCTGTCGTTAATAGCAGAGAAAATGAAGCTCAAAGTTAACTTTTTTTTTTTTTTAATTTCGCGCGGGAACTCCAACGTCAGCACTTCAGTGTGACGTCACGACTTCTAAAGTAATTTTTCGTATTTGGGCTACGTTGGCTCAATAAAGGTTCGCGAAACTTGCCATATTCAGTCTTGGGCTCCTTTAGAACACAATGGAGTTAATCTGTACCGCTAAAGAATTAAATAAGACCTAGAAGACGCTGTCAAAAGTCCTGACGTCACGGTCAGCTGGTGCGGGAACTTCAAGGTGACGTCGCCACTCGCCTCTGCGTTTTTCGTTTCTTTCTGGCTTACAATAACGAGCTTCCTGGCTCGGTATTGTGGAAGGGTAATCTACTGATACAGAAGAAATCATTTTTCCCTTTAGTGTCCCTTTAACAAGCCTTGAACACTGCAACTAATAGAATATAAAGCCGTGGATTGCGCAAGCGGTACGTACTATCAGCACCGACACGCGAACAAGGCAGATAACTCGCCGGTCAGATTCGGTTGTGTTATTTTAATGCGTTTGTTAACACGCTACGTTGCTAATCAACGACGTTTTTTTTTTTTTTACGTTCGCGAATCGCTTCGCGCGCTGATAGTACGCACTTTTGCATGCTTTTCCGTTATTCAAACGCGCTGCGAGTTATGAGTACTACGAGGTGTCCCTCAAGACATGACCTTCGGATGTCGCCCCAATTTTCTCGTTTGTTGCGTACAAGCTACTCGCGATATAAGAAAACGCCACAGTTGTAGCGTGGGACGCTTTTACGGACGGAGCAATTTAAAGAATATGCAACTACGGTCTAATGCTGTGTCGAGGAGATCTGACAGCATAGTATCCGACGTTTCAACGTCGCGCTGTACGCGCGACCATTTAGTTGCAGTCTGTTGGTTTCGGTTTTCAGGCGTATTTTTCCCGATGAATTATGTCAAGATTCTGTTCCGCTGCGAGACGCGACTGCTTATCAAGCTCGCAAAGCGAACGAGCAAACTATAAATCGTAATGGATTTTCTGCAATGGCATATTTAACGCTTTGACTTGGAAAACAGCATCGTCAATTCGTTTTCGAAGCATCATTGTGCGATAAGCATTATTTAAACAGTTTTATCTCAGTTTTCTGATGTATTATTTGTTTCATGTACAGAAACCAATAAACATTCAATGTGTTGCAGACTTTGTTTCCTTACTTGACCTGTATTAACCCTCACTTTAAAAGGTTACTGCATATTGCACTTACTTCAATGCATTAAATTTATTTTGTTCTTGCTGGTCGTGCATATTGCAATATTCTAATAAACTGCTTTGCCGTAAACATCCCTGCCTTACCTTGCTTCTATCTCTCTACCTCCTTAAAACACATGCAACAATGTGGAAAGCAGGCAAACACTTTGTGTTTATACACAAGATAACACATTAAACAAAAGCAAATCAAAATCGTGCAGTGAAGTCTGCCGGTTGCATCCCTTCCTGCGAATGATAGCATATTTTCAAGTACTGGTGGTTCTTGCACATCCACTGCTAAAAACGTGCGCAGACCTATCACGAGGCATAAGCCGTGCCCAACAACAGAGGCAAAGTTGCCAATGGGTTTGCAATTAAATGTATTACTGCATAAACTCTCATAACCATATCCCATTATTACTGCCTCTAAAGTAAGTATCGTGCAACTTGCAAGATATACAAAGACAGCATGGCATTTGTCTATCTGAATCTTCTTTTTGTTAGATTGCGAGACGCAGCTGCTTACTGTTTTATTCCATGGTGTGATTTAATGCGTTTGTGCAGACTCGCCAAAATCCTACTCAGCCAAGCTTGATCTGACTCGTATTCACCAAAATACTGCTCAGCCGAGCTTGCTCTGACTCATATTCATCAAAATTCTACTCAGCCGAGCTTGCTCTGACTCATATTCACCAAAATACTGCTCAGCGCCAAGCTTACTCTGACTCATAATCATCAAAATTCTACTCAGCCGAGCTTGCTTCTACTTATATTCACCAAACTTCTACTCAGCCGAGCTTGCTCTAACTCATATTCACCAAATTTCTACTCAGCGGGGCTAGCTTCCGCCGACTCACGCAGCCGAGCTTGCTACGAACTCAATCTCGCGGGTCGGTCCTAGTCTTAATGAGCTGACGTTTGAGTGAGTCCACAGAGCTATGCATACATTACATGACACTAAAGTTGTGACCTGTGCAGTGCATAAGCGAACATTACACCCGCCGTGGTTGCGTAGTGGCTGTGTGGTGTTGGGCTGCTAAGCACGAGGTCACGGGATCGAATCCCGCCCACGGCAGCCGCATATCGATGGGGGCGAAATGCGAAAAAATCCGTGTACTTAGATTCAGGTGCACGTTAAAGAACCCCAGGGGGTCTAAATTATTCTGGTGAACCCCACTACGGTGCCTCATACTCAGATCCTGGTTCTCGCACGTAAAACTCCATAATTTAATTTTTAATTTTTGAAGTATTGCATAGGAGTCCGTGTTGCAGCGGATGAAAATAAAGGCAATTGTGCACAGTACAGCTAGTTTTATAGAATTTAATTGACCGTTGCGTGAAAGCTTCGCCTCGTGTCGATTCCAACAAGTGCATTGGATCTGCATCATATTTTTTGCCGATGCTGCTGACTATCTTGACCATTACAGGGTGGCCACATTTTATGCATTTCAACACAGTTGAATAAATGACAGTGTTGCAGTATATTAAAATAAACGCTAATCAGAACGTGATACAGACACATGCGATAATATTCACACGAATGCTAAATACTAGTGCTGTGCGAATAGCAAAATTTTGGGTGCGAGGCGAATTCGAATATCTTTCGAATACTTCCAAGTTAAATTACCGAAAAAATGTACTGCGAAAAATGGCCAGAATAGCAAATTTGTTGCACAACTGGCGTACTCCCACATAGTTGTTCCTAGAAAAAAAAAAAAAAAGAACAGTCCAGTACAGCTGTTCAACAGAATGTATGGCTACTAGTTGAATCACTCAATGTTGTCATGGAGGAAAGCGAGCTGCTCGGCATGTACCGGAAGTAGGCATGCTCTCCTGCTAGTAACAACTGCACCGGACACTGAGAACAGGCGCCCGCTAGACACGCTTGTGACTGCTATGGCCAGGTATTGCCTTGCAAGGTGAGCCAGCAAAGAAGGGTAAGCTCCTGCCACCAGCGACACGGCTCTTCCTTTCGGTGCAGAGTCACATCATGCAAGTACCTTTCTGCTTCTGCTTGTGGCTGTGAATGCTGTTGCTGGCTTAGAAGGGTGTCAGAATTCTTCCACAATGCTGAGGTGGATTGGACATTTTCCTGAGCCGGAAACACATGGGACACCTGTGTGCTCTTTTGTGTGTTCTCTTGCGCACCTTCAACTACTATTAAGTTCCATAGCCATCTGCCCATTGTTGTATCATCTTGGGGATGCCGCAAGCTTGAAACGAGGGTCCAAGAACATGTAGCCAAGCTTGCTGCTTCGTCAGGTTTGTAGTCAGGAAATCTTGTTTTCACGCACTTGGTCAGATTAGCAGAAAATACAGATTTTGCAAACTGTTGAGTCATAGCGTTGCTCAGGTGTGTGAGCAAGCACTAAAGGATCGGTAGCTACCTTGTCTAAAATGCGGGTGCGGTGGCGGCCGTTAACCTTTCCGATAGGTCGAGGTTTCGCGAGGAGAATTGGGTTTGCGCGCGCCATTTAGAAGCGCCGCGATTTTATTCTTAGCGAATGAAACCGTTGTTTATTTTCCGGAATTTCGAATACTTCGAAGAGTAAAGTCAGGTGCGAATCGAATAGCCAACACTGGTCGAAAAATAGTCGAAAGTTTGAATATTCGCACACCCCTACTAAATACAGGTACAGACGGAATCGCACTTTGGCCAAGAAAAAAAAAAAAAAAACGCACAAGCTGACACTACAATGACACCACGCCCCCCCCCCCCCCCCCCCCCCTTAAAGTGTCCTTACCAGAGTTATGTTACCCATATTATTTGAGGTTTCTTTTGAGTTGCCTCTACCTTTTCAGTTAAAATACTATTGTGGCTAAAAGCTTACTGCATGATTGCTGGCGCGGACGTGCACGGCTTTAATTCATGCTTTCGCCTCAAAATTTTCAGTTTGGATTCTGAAACTTGCAAAGGTAAACAGTTTTATTTCATTGTTATTCATAAGGAAACATCATGTAAAAGCTTAGGGATACTATCAATCCTTAACACTTTAGCACAGAACAATATGTCGTATGCTGTCGACATTCAAGGAGCTTTTCGATAGAAAGAAAAGGAATCAATGTCCCCTGTTTTGAGCATTGGGTTAATGCAGGCAATTCAAGCAGGCATAACATTTTGTTAATACAATCTATTTGCGAATACCAGATTAGATTGTACTTTGAGACTTTCTTTGTACCTTCTTATTCTGGTCGATTAATCTAGTTTGAAACGGCTCCCATTAGCATGCTCTAACATTGATATAATGCAGGTTAAGTACATGACTAGCTGAAAAAGATTGGGATGCTTGCTTTAATTTCCAGTGAAGGAACCATAACATCTTCTCCAGTTGCATAGGTTATTGGTAATCATGGGTTTTCATCCCCACTTTAAGATAACCTGCTAAAGCAGGTAGAAGCACACGCATGTCAATGAGATTGGCCGATAGCTTCCTACTTTACGCTTGCCACTGCAAATGCAAAATTCTAGCTATTTATTTTGTTATTAACCAAGCAAATGTACTCCTAACAAAGTATTTAATGTTTGCCATGGGGCAACGCCACCGCACTACGTACTGTACCATATCGACTTACGCTTCTGTCAGTATACTAACAGCGCCAGACCCACGACGAGAAAGTAGACGCCCATGTCTGTTAGAATGCTATGATTCTACGTACACAAGTGACTGCAGCTCCTACGAAAATTGTGGCGTCGCCTTTTGAAATATTGAGAGGACCTGTATACATAATTACAGCACACGCGCCGCGAAGGACGAACCAGGCTAGCTCTAAGATTAAAGTTTACAACACCAATTTCATCCACGTTCAGCAATCACACACAGATAGATCGTTTACGGCTTCCTTCAGGGGCAGACGTGAGCTTTCGGGTTGGTGCTTGATGATGCGTTTGGTGGAAGAATAGGGCTAGGAACAGGCACGGCTTATGCGCAATTACGTGTGCGTGTGGAACACACAGCGCTTTAGTGTCATATTTTTAGGTGAATAATATTGTACAGCACAGGTTCTTTCATTGTATTTGAAAAATTAAGCGGCGTATGCCGTAGATTTTGGCAGCTAGCAACCTTGGGCGTCGCACCAACCGCATTACTAAAATCGCGATCGTGTAAATCGAGCCCTCTAAACATCGCATTGTGACGCATGCGATTTTTTTCGCTCCAGTCGCAGTATGTGAAACAGCCTTTAGCTCTACGTGCGCTTTTTTCCCCGGCATTGCGGGTCATGACGCAGATTTTAAAGACGATAGTCTTTCTTGGGCTACCTAAGCGCGAAAAAAAAAACTGTCTTGGCACTCGATTCAACCGCCCGACCAAAACCAGCCAAGCTACTAGCACTGGTGGCACGGGGTCATCCACGCCAACATTTTACAACGCAAAGGAAACCTCAGGCCTATTTGAGGCAACGTATATGTACATAAGCGTGGTCCGCAGTGTTCATTTAATTAAGAATACACATTGGACTGGTTTTTACGTCAGTAAATGAAAAATCAACGCGTTAGAAATGGTGTCGAAGAGATGCTACGCGTTAAAAACAAGCCGACTGAAGCCGCGGCTCTGTAGCCGGCTTTAAGCCAACAGTAGTAAAAGGCCCGAACAGATGGCCCGAACGCAGGGCGAACGCGGGAAATTTGGATTGATTGAATTCAGTAAAACCTCCATTGCAACCATCATGATAGGAGTGAGAGGGGAGGAGAAGAGCGTGAGGGGTGGGAGATGAGAGGGTGTTACGTATCAGCGGCGGCATAAGACTATCGTCTTTCGACGTCATTTGCAGCGAAGCAAGCAGATATCGGCCAATTTTAAAAATTCACCGCATCCTCTACGTAGATAAAGTTCGCCGTTGGAGGTTTTTGAGAAGGTAAACCGCCAAGCTTGCATTTTTACACCCAGCAAAAATGTTGTGTATTTCAGGTTGGATGAAAGGACACTCGCTTAGAATGTAACGGGCACATACCTTTCTACTAAATTTGCTTTTAGCAAATTTTCTAGTGTTACAAGTATGACAGTGGATAATGCCAAGCTCTCGATATCAGGTTTAAATATGTAGGTCGCACAATATGGCATAAAAGAACAGAGGTAGTCTACCACTTCTGTGGTTCTAGCCACCATCGCACAGCATGCGCACAGCATGCCTTTCGGCATCTTTCAGAGCGTAATCAAGCAGGCAGCGAAGCATTTCTGATCCTTGCGTATTCGCTAATGACCAAAAGTGATGGATCTCTCGGCTCCTGAACGGCTGGGGCACGGCCGACACCCGCTACGCGGCAGCTCTACGCTCCCACGCCTTTGTGTTTGTCATCGTGGTCTTATCGTCGTGGAATTTAACCAGGTTTTAAACCCGGGATTTAATCGATGCTGCTATATAGCCTGTGTCTTTCCTATGTCACTAGTCATACTGGGTAGTTTGCTTTGAGTCAGGAACAAAAATACGATAAAACCAGTGTGGCAGCGTTTTGAGAATCCTGCGCTGCCTGGTGTGCTTACTGGGAAAATTTCCTCTCGATATTTCGCGACCAAACGTGCGGATGTGTTACTGACCAAGAATTTTAGGTCTTTTAGTATACTATACGACGTGGTGAGTGTAATTACTCACCCACGTTATTATTAAAACAACATTATTAAAAGCTTCGCCCTGTCATTATGACCGTGCATAATCATTCGTGTGGAATTTCTTTTCCCCAAAGCGATGGAAATTGGAAGAGTTTCTCTTCCCTACTCTCTTGAGCATCGAAGCGCCAGAAGACCCACCACCACAGGTCCTGGCGACAGCTACTCCACAGCGGGTTCGAAACACTGGGCAGATACGTTGCTTCTTTTACCTTTTTGTGGACGTGTCACCTCTTGTCTGCATTTGTGTCTTCCTCAGAGGGGTCATCTAGAACCTTTTGCCGAGAATCATGAATGCTTAGTTGACTGGGGCCCATTTTATGCCTTCGGGCGCCACCCATTGTACGGTGCGAAACCCAAGCGAAAGCGCGCACATTTTTGGTGAGCTCTCGGCGAGGTTTTGCGCGGATGTGCCGCAATCATTCTGCACTTGGCCATAAGTCGGTTTATGTCGTGTCGGCTCTCCGGCATGCTGGTTTTCCGGAAGTGTGTGCAGTTTGTCGCAAGCGATTTATGGAGCATCGGCGCGTTGGTCTTACGGCAGAAGCCGGCCGTAAGCATCGTGCGCTCTGGGGGGAGGCACACGCAACGCGCAGCAACCGCGCGGAGCTTGAACGGCGCGCGCATTTCGGCAGCGCTCTGCAAGAGCCCAGCTGTGTGGTCTAAATTGGCCCTGGAGCTCTCCCCCGATGCGTATCTCGTCGCTCGCGGCGTGTGTCCCGGGGAGCAACTTCCCGCGTTCCTCGGGTGCGGCTGTCGCCGTCATGATTGCACCGCCGTGTAGGAAACGTGCGCTTCCCGCCCTTAGGACTCGGTGGAGGAGCACCGTTACGGGCACGCCGATGCAGCGTCAGCTGTACCGCCCTTTCCCTTGGAGGAAAGGTCGCGCGTGAGCAGCGGCCGAGCGTGCCTTCGGCTTTCTTTTCTGCTCTTTTGAGGTCAGGGCCTGTTTTCCGCGCGAGGCGCCATCTTGGCAATCCGTGTTGGGCTGCTGCCGGTCGATTCGCTGCGGCGGCGGCCCGTGTGGTGTTGCCGAGCAAGCCGAGCTTTTCTCGCCATCGCCGAGGCCATTCTATGCCCGTGCCCATTGTGCATTGTTCTTTTCCCTCCAAAAAACGTTTCGCCACTGACGGTGCGCACGGACCGCAGGAGTTTGCTCGGCCGAGTGTCACCTACTGCCGTCGAATTCAAGGTGACAGGCACATGCTATAGGCAGGCGTTCGTTGATTGCGTCCGTGAAAGATCGAACAGTAAAGTCGGTGACCGACGCAACTGTTATAGCAAAACGTGTTTTGCTTTCTTCAAAAGCGCTATTCTAGCGTATAGAACACCTGCGAGGGCTTTCATAGGTTTTGTGTGCGAAGATGCGCTCGGAGATTTCGTAATCCCGGCCTTTAATGATACGTGACGTACATGCAGACATGTACGATTAGAGTTATAATACCACCGTATGGCTGAACCGTGACATTGTTTAATAACGACTTACAGACGTCCTCGCGCCTCAGCTCGCGCGTCCCGCCTCGCCTTCGTCTGTTGAGACCTTCGCTGACAACCGTGAATACGCTACTGAGAAGCGGAGGCGGGGGCGCCTAACAAGACATTCGATTATAAGTTGTCAACCGCGAAGACGCTACCGAGAAGCAAGCGAGAGCCAAGGGGGGCCATTAACGACACCGTCCGAGCAAATAATCGTGATTACCACGGTGCCACGTGTCACCGACCCGATAGTGGCCACTGCACCCTCTCCACGGCACTGCACGTGCCTGACTCACGCCCTTTTACTGTGTTCTTTACTTCTTTTTCCACTTTCCTTTCCCCACTCTAGTCTTTTACTACTGCAAATAAACCAGTCTCGAAACGGATCCCAAAGAGTGAACTTCTTCCTTCGTGGCTCCTGCGCGCACGGCCCTAAGTTAACGCGCAGCAAAGTTAGCAGTCGTTCAAAGGCGACAGTGATTAGATTCAGTCCATAGGCGCGAGTATTCATCACATCGTCCACAGTTGGCTCTGAGGCCGCTAATCATGTCGGCGTTCCCACAAGACAAAATTATAACGGCTGCGTGCGGCCATTTATCAATATTACAGTAAAACTGGCCGCCACCAATAAAACTGGCCATCAAGTTGACCATTAGAGTAAATCTGGCCACCAAACCATGGCCACGTTTGAAGCCTGAACATTGATGCCATGCACTTCGGTCCCAGTCAGGGCGCGACCGACCCTTTATTTCCTCTATCTCCCGCTTTTTCTTTTTTTGTATCGGTGCGCAAACTCTAAATTACCGCTGTCTACACGCTGATGTGAATGTAATGTAAGCTGATGTGAGATTCACAGTGCCTGTCGAAGTCAAGCGCAGTGTTCCATGGTTCTTAATGTAGGATAGTGATGGGTTCATAATTCGCAAAAAGAGGATACACACTGCTTGAAGCGCGTTGTTACATTTTGCGGTAATGGAAGCGAATTAAGCGCACGACTGTGGGGGAGTGCTGCACTGAGTTGTGCTGCCACTCCTACTTTCAATCGCCGTCCGTCCATGCTCGCGCTCGTTTGCCTCCGGTGCCGCTGGGTGGGCGGTTGGCATTGTTCGCCGGCGGCCCGGAACGCCCGGCGAAGAGTCACCCCGGACTGACCTCGATACGGCCGCGCCGCTTTTCGGGAGCACGGGCGCCTCCCGTTGTGGAGCGGCATCCGCTCTTGCTCCTGGCCTTCTCTGCGCTTTGCTGGCCAGCGATCGGCAGGCGCGTGGACACTGCTGCTCCCTCCTGCTAGCGTATCCGTGGCGACGGCCCTCGAGGAGGTCCGCGTGCCAAGCGATGGGGCATTGAGAAACGGGACTTTCACGTCGGACTAACGAGAAACGGTAGACATCTTGGTGACATGCCTTCGTTATGGAAAGGAAGAAGGAAACAAAAAAAAAAAAAAACATACCGATTTTGATATTTCTGCTTTTCTTTCTTTTTCTTGGAGACATAATCGCCCAGCAGTTTTGTGACGTGCAGTGCTTGCAGCCGGTGAATGTCTCCGGTGTTTCCAGTGCCTGCGTTACGTGAGGAACACCTTTCTCCTTCCGCGAGATTGCACTCGCAGATAACGCGGCTTTTAAAGACAAAAATTAATACTAATAATAACAAAACAGACTTCACTGATTCCTTCTGCACTAAGCTTGTTTACTCCGACAGAAGCAGACTCTCATAACGAACACTGTCATCCACACAAGAATAGACGCAACGCTGTTTTCGTCCGTTACAGTATTACCCGTTGTAGCCTCCAAAATACATATACAGATGCCACGACATTCAAGAGCCTGCGTGGTGCACGGATTCCCGCAGAAATTGCCAAGCGCGAGTCAAGGCAGCGTGTATCGTCCCGTGGAGGGTTCCTCAGATAGGTGCCCGCTCGTGGTGTGCCGCCAGAGGCGGGGCGCGCTGCGCGAGCGGGTCACTGACGCGTGGGGCGAGAACGTTGCACTCCTATTTTTTTCTTTTTTTTTTTTCTTTCTGGGCCACGCCACGAACAAGGAAGCTTGGTGCGCGCGAGGGAAAGCGAATGTTTCCTCCTAGCGGCCCCCGCCCGCAGGTCACTCGTTTCTGGTCTCGGCCTGTTTCTCCGGAAGCTCCGACCGCCGGGACCATGCAGTGGCGCGCGCGCGCGCTGCCGCCCCGGCCTACTTCTCTTCTCCGCCGAGGGATGTCTCCTCTGCGTGCTTTTTCTTCCGCCGCCAAGTTGCGCAATGCTATTCAGCCTCCACCTTGTGTATCCCACTGAGAAGGCGCCTTTTAGCAGGCATCTCTCAGATGTACGGTCTACCTCTTCGTCCCACTTTCAACTGTTTAAAAAAAAAAAAAAAGGGGGGGGGGAGGGGGGGTTGATATAGCTTCCTCCCGCAGACGTGCCTGCCTAGCCATGCCATGGTAGCTCGTAATACAGGCGCTGCCTGGTCGCCAGGGGGAACTTGTGATCCTTGTGCTCGCGCCTGATGAGCACTCCCTTGGAACCATTGGCAACGGTTCCGCGCATTCCTGCGTATCCTTGCTGAAGCACCAGCTGAACGATATACAGCCCTGAATTTTTGCGCTGCTGAGCACGAGATCGCGGGATCGAATCCCGGCCGCGGCGGCCGCATTTCGATGGAGGCGAAATGCAAAAACGCCCGTGTGCTTGCGTTGTAGTGCACGTTAAAGAACCCCAGGTGGTCAAAATTAATACGGAGCCCTCCACTGCGGCGTGCCTCATAATCAGAACTGGTTTTGGCACGTAAAACCCCAGAATCAATCAATTACAGCCCTGAGTTTACTTCCGGGCGGCCCTGAGCGGGTAGCACGACTCAGGTGTGCGGTTTTCGCGCGATTAATTCTCTGGCGCTGGGTGTTCAAGTTGCACTCGGTAGACTTTTGTGCATTACGATTTTGTTTCTTCGTGTCTTTATGTCGATAGACAGTTGGGGAACTTGATCACATGCCTCTGACTTTTCTGTTCGGGCCACAGTGACTCTTTGCTTCCATACAAATGCCGCAAACTTTTCGCCTTGTGTACGTGGCCGATTTCCGGCTACATTGAAGAGCGTAAGCGAAAGGCTACGCATCTGTTGGAATTTTAGGCGTTGGGCGCCAAGCGCATGTGATGTTTGTCTTTCGCTCTCTTTGGAATGTGTACTTTGTGTTGTTAATTGGTTTAGGAAATGCATATTTTCACATTCCACGCAGCTTCATCTAATTTCCACAGGGTGTGATTAGCTCTTTGAACACTTGCGGAGCCCTTTATTTTGCAGAGGTGAACGCTTTCCGAAGCTATCTGCGGCTAATAAGCTATGTAGGATCAGGTCAGAAGCGCTGGCAGTGAACATTGGCGTACCGTTATTAGCAGTTTTCGTCTCAGTGAAACGCCGAGCATCATAACCAGCACTCATAATTATGGAACTTGTTTTATAAACTGAGGCGGCTCAATTTCTTCTTGACGACCTGCAGCAGTGTTGCGTAATGGCGCCCTCGTAGACTCCCTAACCGAAACATATTTTCGACCCTTTCTTTCTTTTTTTCAGTGAGAGTCCTAAACTGCTACCCCCCCCCCCCCCAAAAAAAAAAAAATAATAATAAACGCACGCACGCACATAGGCAAGCATCTTTCTTCTTTCTGGGGTTTTACGTGCCAAAACCAGTTCTGATTATGAGGCACGCCGTAGTGGAGGGCTCCGGATAAATTAGAGAGCCCTACACAATTCAATAATATCTTTTCTACAGCCAGTTTCTTTTCTACTTTGTCGTTACGTCATGACGCAAAAGGTGGTTACCTGGAAGCACGAAATCGCTACGCTTTTTTTCTCTGGCAGTATGCCACGCTGCCATATCGGCCCTCGCAACGAGCAGAAGAGGCGACCGCACCAAAAGCTTGCCCTGCCCTCGCCACGCTGGCTATGACGTTGCGCTGCTGAGCACGAGGTCGCCTGTTCGATTCCCGGCCGCGTTGGCCGCCTTCCAATGCAGGCGGGACGCGCACAACAATTATGCCCGTGTACAGTGCTTTGGCTGCACGTTAAAGATCCGGAGCCCTCCGGCCACGGCGTCCCTCGTAAACCGGTGTGCTGCATTTTGGGGACGGTGAAACCCATACTCCAGTTTAGCTCTTGTTTATCACTGACAGCTTGTCCTTGAAAAACATTGGGCTGCATAGCACGAGGTCGCGGGATCGAATCCCGGCCACGGCGGCCGCATTCCAATGGGGCGAAATGCGAAAACACCTGTGTATACTTGGATTTAGGTGCACGTTAAAGAACCCCAGGTGGTCCAAGTTATTCCGGAGTCCCCCACTACGGCGTGCCTCACAATCAGACCGTGGTTTCGGCACGTAAAACATTTTTTTTTTTTTTTTTGCCCTTGAAAAACAGGAGCAAGCTGGACGATTTCAGTTTTGAAAAACAAGTATTTTTGAGGGCAAATAGGCCGGTAATGCTGGGCTTTCTGATCGCTCTCCACGATTACGCGACTTTAACTTCCAAATAAGGGATATTTTTTATTGATTAGTATTTATTTATTTATTTATTTATTTATTTATTTATTTATTTATTTATTTATTTATTTATTGCAATACCCTCAGGGCCTAAGTGGCATTACAGAGGGGGCGGGTACATTCTGATCAGACAAGCGCGATAATGTAAACAACAACAAAGCTGTGTATGAAAAAAACCAAAACCAAACAAGAAAAAGAACAATGATTAACAGAGCAGGTTAACAGGTCAATACCAAAGGCCTTGAATGACAAATATACATATAGAATACAAAACTTATTGAATTAACAAATAGCTGTGCAGGTTATTCTGTGAAGTGGTCAACAACTGCGGCCTTGAATGAGTGTGCATCTTCAATGCTGGCGATGGCACTGGGAAGGTGGTTCCAGTCTAGACGAGCTAGTCTGGTATAAATGAGTATTCTGCGCAAGCACTTTCGAAACTGAGTAAAAACTCATTTGGTGCTTGGCCGTTACTCGGTAATTTGATTACTTTTTTCTGCGTAGAACTTGTGCATGCGTGACGTATGGCCTGCAGAGCGTAGATTTCCCGTGAAACGCAGATATCGCAAGGCCTCTACTGGACACGAGCCGTGCTTTACAACTTCCACATTTCCAACGGGGTCTGGTGTGGGAGGCCCGACGCATGTTTTCCTCGTGCGTGGCTGTGATTAGGGAGTTTCAGATTTTGCGTCCGCAAACGGGTTTGGGTACCCAACGGGACCTTTTCGTACTCAAAACTCCCGGCATCCGTTCTTTTGTAATCCTTTGTGCTTCTTTTTTACAGCTTCTTGCGTTCTTTTGTAAGTCTGGCGGTCCCGCATTCGTCGCGCAGCGCGCATTACTAATTAAGGAGTATAGACTTATGGGGCTGCAATGTGCGACCCTTGACGATTGCTTATTTCCAAGGGGGAGCGCTGCTCGACGTGACCAGGCCCATCGAGCCCCACTGACTTGGCCTCCCGTTTATAGACATTATTTGTATTCTTGTTTTGTTTTGTCTGTGTCTCCGTCATTTCTTTATTTCCTCTTTTCTCATATTTTCCATTTCCTCTATTCCCTCCTCCTATAGGAGTAGGCAGGCGTCGTGCCCCTCTCGGTGGCAGTTGTCAGCTTGCTACCTCCTTAATCCCTTTGTGTCCTTGTGTGTATATGTGTACAAATCAAATAATAATTGCGTCCCCTTAACTTTGTTTACGCAAAATCTAAAACCCCCTATTCTGTTTAAAGCAGTAGCATACCTCAATCTGAAATATAAAAACGTATACAGAGTGCCCACGGAAAGTGCTACAACCTTCTTATGGCGATTGCAGCGCCTCTTACAAAAAGTTAATTGTCCGATTGCGTTCTTCAGATTCTATAATGGCCAGCAACGTGGATGTATTTATATTTAAGGAACCGCTTTAATATTTGACATGCCCTAGTTAAATGCATTTTCTGACACCGCCTGAAACACGTCTATGCGCTTAATTGACTCGGTCCCCGTTCACATGGAAGCTGCCCGGCCAAAGTCGGTGCTGCTCTCTCCATTATCGGCCAGCGAGTTTCCGCGTTTGCTAGGCGTAAAAGTGGCTCGTATAAAATTTGTTCCCGCAAAACTAGTCCCTCATTCGACTTGTCCACGTTAAGTAGCGTCATTAACAATTAGTACGACTGCATGCGTAATACGTGAATGCGCTAAAGAAGCGCGTGGGCTAACTTAATCCGGAGCCTTCCACTATATGGCGGCTTTATGAGCCAACGTGCGCCACTATAACGCATCCATCAGTCGGTTTTCGCGAGCAAGCTAGAAGGTCTCCGCCACACAATATCGATGTCTGGCGAAACGGCAGAAACTCCCGAAGCGTGCTCGCGTTAAATATGCAAGAGGGATGCCTGCCTCTTCATTCCTATTGTGCGCAGTGCGTCATCCGTATCTGCGTCGTCTGAGTAATGCGGTGTCTTATACGCCAGCTGCAGTCGACGAGTGGAATGCAAACAGGCGACTCTTGCCAATTTCCGTTCTGTACTGTATTCTCATGGTGCCTATAAGAAAAGGGGGGAGGGGGAGGCGACGCTCCGCGCCGGTGCTGACAGCCACGACTTGGGTGCTAAGAAAGGCCAGGAAAGCGAGCAGCGAACACTTGCCGCTTTGGAGAGCGAGATGGTTGCCGCGAGATTCAAGAACAGTTGTCATCGTCAGTCGTACTACAAAAAGCCCATCTCAGCGCCTACAGATAAGTCGCTCGCTGCACTGAAAAAAAAAAAAAAAAAAAAAGTTTCTGCAGCGACGAGTCGGAATTGCGTATGCGCCTCGCGTGGGTCGCCGACCCTCCTAGATAGGCTGCCGCTCGCCTCTCAGCACGGAGATAAGCCGCGTGTATCACAACATGGCCGCCGCCAAGTCACGCGCTGCTGAGGCGGTGCGGAGGGAATCAACATCTGTCGTCTCCTCCGTGGAAGGAGCGACTTTTTTCTTTTTTTTCTAGACTTCTAGTCGTTTAGCTTAGGTCCCTCAGGAGGAAAAGAACGCTCGCGATCTGTTGAGGGGATCGAGCTATGAAGATCTGCGATAGTGGATAAAGGACGACCGAGATTAACCGTCTTATACCGCCATGCGTGGCTGGGCCCAGCAAGTGCGCTGTAAAAATGCCTGGCATATCTTGTTTCCGTACCCGAGTCCTTCCGCCGGGACACGTCTGAGCGAAAATGAGCTCGCGTTCCAATCCCCGCATAATTATCCTTCTAGTCGTGCCACTTTTCGTCACCAGGCTTCGGCCCCAAACTGAGCTCGCTTCTAAGAAGCCGGGGCTTGGTTACGTGATCGGCGAGGGGTCCGAGACTGACCCATGAGATAGGCGGGGGAAACTGGCATTTAGGGCCTCGTCGTTTGGTGGGTTAGTAAAAGCGGAAAAGTCAGTCCACGGGCTGTAGAGAGCACATTTTTAGCTAAGCCATCAACATTTTCAGGAAAATTCTTAAAAATTGCATAATTAGCAAGGAATATAAATACGGAATTGAACGAATTGCCACGTGTGTAGGTGATGGCTGATGAACAGATTCTGGCACGTTACTTGAATTTTAGAATCCCCCCCCCCCCCCTTCATTATAGCGTGTGGTTGTCACTTTTTTTATCACCCTTCATGCGATGGTCATATATCTCATAGCATGATATCAGAAATAAAGCTTTAGGTTGAAGTTAGCGTATGCTTCCTCTCTATCGCGCCCATTCTTTACACGCTAAGTTTGATCATGGAATAC
Source organism: Dermacentor silvarum (assembly GCF_013339745.2). NCBI lineage: Eukaryota > Metazoa > Arthropoda > Arachnida > Ixodida > Ixodidae > Dermacentor > Dermacentor silvarum. Next base: position 33,831,911 of record NC_051154.1, read on the forward strand.
AAACTAGCCCAATCTCGGACATCGCAAAATAATAATAATAAAAAAAAACTGATGTATAAACTTTACAGCTCTGTAACTCAGCAATAAAGAAAACATCACAATTCTGTAAACTTCACCTATTGCGACGCCTAAAGCGAGCAGAGTTGATTATCACTAATTTGTGGGGAGGGCTTCTTTGCAAAGCCTTAGTGAACATCGTACGTAACAATTTCATGTACGCTGTAAATTTGTGTATCACATTTGACCGCTTCAGATCTTCTAAGATGTGCAGTTACAAAACTGCGATATACAGTTTTCGTGCCGAGTTAGGAATTTCCAAAGTCGTGCGTCAATTAGTTTTTTTTTTTTTCTTGTAACTTACCAATTTGTGACCATTCGTGTAAGAAAATCGAGGTCCTAACGTAATTTTCCTTCCTGCAGTGGGTAGAATTCTGCTTCTTCTCTGAAACAGACTCATTGCTTAAATAGGTTCCGCGGTTGTCTAATGAGAACATATCTGCATTTCACGTGTATCTGAGATCTGCAGGTGTGGCTAACTAGATAGTCGCAGTTGGCGCCAAGGTAAAGCTTCGATCCTTTAAGTCAGACACATAAGCATGCTTGTTATTTGCTGTTATTTGGTGGAAATAGGTTGATTACTAGCGGAGCAAAGGAAGGGCAGTACTGTTTTTTTTTTTTTTTTTTTTTTTTTTAAGGTATATGTATATCGCCAGTTCGCAAATAAACGTTTTATTTTTTAAATTTTGCGCCCAATGTGCAGCGCCGGTACTTCAGTTGGACGTTAGGAATTTCACTTATTTTCGTTTGCATTTGCTAAAGAATAGTGTTCAGAGAATTTACGATGACTGCCCCTGGTCCCCCCCTCCGATTGTCACTTAGCCCCATCGCCTCAAATATATGAACGACGTTGACGCTGGTGGGCGTATCCCATAAATAATGATTTAGGAATTGCTAAGGAATGTAATCAGTATTTTCATTCTCTGTTTATACGCCTTCGCATCCTTCGCTCTTCCGTTCCTATTTTCTGGGCCGCAAGCAACGACCAGGCATGCCAGATGTTGTTTTATCCGAACAGGGAATACTTTACTTGCTCCTCGACATTGATGCATATAAGTCAGTTGGCCCAAATTGCATCCCGAACCGATTTTACGCCGCAACGCAGAATTGATTGCGAACTACTTATTGGTAATTATGAAGCTTTACTTTTTCATGATTGGTTGACGGCTCGAGTAGCATGCGTGTAAATATCCGGATACAAATATCACTGTCTTTACCAAGGATTCCATGGTGGCGGAGCAAGTGGCAATTGCTCTAGCCATCAGGAGCAATAAATGGACTTTTATTTACAGTGATTCCAAAGCTGCTATAAAGGGTTTCGATAAAGGCTACGTGGCCAGGGTTGCAGCTAAACTTATTAAAAACGCTATGAGTATGAGAACTGAAATCCAATGGTTTCCTGCGCATATGCGAGAATTGGACGAGACCCGGGCTAACCTCAATGAGGTTACTCATGACTTGGCACGAGGACTTGCTAGCCGTGACAGTCACAACCGAGCCGTCCACCACCAGGCCGGGGAATCTAAACACTACTAAACACTACTATCTAGGACGCAGACAATTTCCATTGCCACATTCAAAGCTGAACAGGGCTCAGGCAGTTTCACTGCGACAATTACAAACAGGAACTTATCCCACGCCGTACCACCTTCGTCAAGCTCCGCAGCACGTCAAACTACTCGCATACAAATCATTTGTCAGACCACAACTGGAATATGCCGCTGCCATCTGGAACCCTCACCAAACATATATCATCAATGCACTCGAATCAGTTCAGAATCGTGCGACTAGATTCATCCATTCTTCATATTCATATAACATCAGCATTTCACGCTTAAAGACATAATCTAGTTTGACATCTCTTGCTTTTCGTCGTCGTATCGCCACGCTCTCTCTTTATCACAAATTCTTTTACAGCTCGCTAAGCCGCCCACCTTGCATCACGCCATCATCCTCACGCATGTCACAGCGCACCAGCCATCGACTCGTCCTCGCACACGAACTGTCACGTTTCAGACTTCATTTTTTCCTCGGGCTGCCAGACACTGGAACGACCTACCCTTCAATGCCGCTGCCATCACATGTCATTCAGAATTTTTGGAAACTGTTCAAACTTGTATTTCACCGTAACACCTGCATTTTCTTGTGTAAACATATTAACCACCCCTTATGTAATACCCCGAACGGGGTCTTTAAGGTAATAAAATGAAATGAAATGAAAATAAAATTTATCCAGAAAGGGAGATCAAGACAGATTGTCATGCGTGCAATGGCATCATTGGGATCCGACACATGCTCGCGGGATGACCTGCGACTCTCAACAACCCTGAAGAAGAATGGCTCCATTGGGGGGAAATGCTACAGAGTTCATTTTTCAAGATCAGCTACGGGCTGTCCAGAGGGCCCACGATGTCGCTGAAGGGCTGGGCCTAACGGTGCCATCGTGGCTGCGGCCCACCTCGGCTTGAGAGTCGAGCCTCAGGACTTTTGTAAATAAAAAGTTTACACACACACACACACACACACACACACACACACACCACACACACACACACACACACACACACACACACACACACACACACACACACACACACACCCACACACCACAACACACACACACACACACACACACACACCGCTTGTTGAAATATTGCATGTCTACAAAAGCACTTAACGAGAGACAGATCGATGCAATTTGTATTGATATGTCCAAGGCATTTAATCGTGTTCCTCACGAAGGACTCGGGGGAAATCTGCTAGATTTTGGGGTTAATAAATTCTTTCAAAAGCCAAGGAAACTGGTTGCTTATGAGAAATCTTGCTCCCATGAAGGCCAGGTGAACTGCGCATCTGACCTTTGGGCGTCCTTTGCTTGATTATGCGAGCATGTTATGTGGGACCTGCACAAAAATATTGTTTTGAAAATGTTGAGAAAAAAGTGGCTCGCTCTATAACGTCGAAACTAGACCCACAGATTCCGATAACTTCAACTGTACTTAAAACAGTACTCATCTCGCAGACGGTCTGATAAAGGAAAATTTTAAGGTGGCAACGGCGAACTCTTTCGGATACTGGGTTTTGTCTCAATTTGTAGGTGACTAACTCACACCTGATAGCCGTCCAAAGAGACTCCTTGAACCCGTATCAGATTTGTTCCGGCGATTTGTTGTTGTTCAACTTACCGTGATATACCACAGCTTCGGATGGGTGGCTGAGCACATCGCGGTCCGTTCTTCCCGCATGACACGGAAAGAAGGGGTTCAGCGCCCGGCGACACGTTTTGTGCTTGGTCGACCTGTGAAGAGCGAGAGCCGGGTCATTCACTCGGGTTAGCCCGTCCTTTCCGAGGGAGCACAATTGGTCACATCTGTCAGTCATTCTCGGCCTTACAATGAAGCATGCTCGGCCTTACAGCAAGTAAGCGGCCGTCGTGCATTTATAGCATTTTGTTTATTACGGCGACTGATATCGTGGCCTATTTAATACTCCGACGGTCCTAGGAAGTTTGCTGGCATTATATATGCACATATCGCGATCACGTTCACTTGCAGCACGGAGATTTTAGTGTACCGATTTTAGTATAGTCATGTTTCCAAATATGGGTTGAGTTGAGCTCCCTGTTTTACCTGAATACAGCAGCTTCGACCTGTGACAAGTTATAACGAAGTAGAAGAAAGTGACTGCATTCCAAATCACTCTGTGTAGACCATTTATTATATTAGTAAGTCGTGTCCGATGATTTAGAATGTGCTCGCATCGTCTGCGTAACGTACTGAAAGCTGTCACTGCTTAAGGCAAAAATGTACTAAAGCAAAAAGGTGCTATATATAACATACACTTGCCTCGTGGAATACCGGCACGTGTACGTATCAAATGTGCTGATAAATATTTATCGTTATCACTTGCTGGCGGTGACAAAAAATGAAAAAAAAAAAAAATGCAGGACGTAGCTTACAAGTACTGCGCCACCATGTAGGCGGCATGTGCGAAGCCGGCACAGAAATAGTTCAAAAAATAGAAGCACGTAGGAAAAAAAGATAACAGGACTTGACTGACGTTTCGGCCGGGGTCCGGATGAAGGCCGGACCCCGGCCGAAACGTCAGTCAAGTCCTGTTATGTGTTTCCTACGCGCTTCTATTTTTTGAACTTTCTCTCTCTCTCTGTGTGTGTGTGTGTGTGTGTGTGTGTGTGTGATGTGTGTGAGAGAGAGAGTTTGTTTTCTTTTGCACTTTGATGTGATTGGATGTTGGACGATCTGCAGTGCTCCAGTTGCGACTAAAATGACTCGAGTGAGCGAAAACCGGTGCGCTCGTCTGCGCAGTTGATGTTGGCAAGATGTTCCTGCGAGTCTTCCGGCAGCAGAAGCGTCGCCCGCCGCATGTGCAATGCCGCGTGCTTGAGAGCAGTTTCGTAACTCAGCATCTGAACGCAGTGGGCGGCGGCATATAGATCACTGTCGACGCTCGCGATCGCGCGGTCTTCGCATGATGTTGAAACGGCGTGACGCTTTTATTGCAGGCAAAGTGTGCCGGTTGCGTTTAATGTTGCTGTCAGGTGCGCACGCCCAGTCAGTTTTCTTTTCTTTTTTTTTTTTCTTTTTAAGTTGTGATGCATTTTCTTCGACAGCACGGCCTCGTAGGTCTCTCAAACAAACCGGCGGCAGCCTGTACGCTCGTGCCGCGAGTTTTCTATATACTCGAGGTTTTATCGGTCATTTCAGTGAGGGTCGTTTGTGCTTTTCGGAGGAGCGTGCGGTGAAAGTGCCAGACTGCCCGATTTTTCTCCTTCCCGTGTGCTCCTCTTCGAGACAGGTCTAAACATTTCAGTGTGGGCATTTCTACGACAGCGGGCTCTTCGTTGCAATTGTGGGCTATGTATAGTACTTAGTTGCAATTGTGGGCTTCCATAGTACCAGCCTTCAGTGAGTTTACTATATTGTTTGGGTGCTAATCGCCCTTTTCGCGAAGCTCTAAACGTAAGTAGTCTGACTTGCCAACTGTGAGAGACAATGATGATCGTCGCATCGTATATACTATAGTATAGAGGTTCGCCGCAAGACACGCTTGGGTCGCGCAGCCGGCATGGAATTAAGGATGCAAAGTGTTCACGTATGACTGGTCCTTAATGCCCTTGCGCACAGAAGCTCGACTCTTGACTATGCCACCTGGAGATTCTTGGTAGTAAGGCCGTCGCTGACTATCCAGAGTTCTTGCTTGTGAATCGCGATGGCCTTTACCTGCTGGACAATCTCAACCATCCAGATGACGTCTAACGGCTGGTAGTGTCTTTGTCCCGCGATGACACGTCGCTGTTAAGCCACCACTTCCTCTCTGACCTTGAAAATAAAGGCTCTTGCCACATGCATTCGGGATGGTAGCGATCTCCCAAGTCGCGTTGGCCAACGCGGCTATAGGACACCAGGCGTTTCGCCTGTGTCAGAATGGAAGCCCCTGCCTTGCAACAGAGGGGCTGAAAACGACGATGTCCAAACACCCAACAGGTAAATAGGAATATGGCAAATAAATTCAGCGGAAATAGTAAAGTAGTAGGAAGAATGGGGAAATAGAATGATTGTCATCTACCCGACAAATCACCAAGCTACTCGTGTCCCCGGAAAAAAAAAAATAAAAAGCTTCGCAGTTGACAAATTCGTCCTGGTCCGGGCATCTAACCCGGGACAAATGCCGTTCCGGGGCGGTCGCTCTACCATCTAAGCTAACCAGAAGTCGAGCAACCTCTGTATAGCTTCGTGCATATTGCACGAAGCTACATTGTGAATGACAGTCATTCCCTTTGAGGTATTGCGGAAGCGTTAACGTGTCTCCTCAAATATCTCACGCAACCGGTACATGAACTTTTTACCACCAGTCGTCTAGTGTGATACTCAACGGCACCTAGTAATTCGCGTCGTAGTAAGTGTATGCAGTTACCAACATTGAACTTATACTGAGACTATTGTACTAAATACAAAAGTCGTTCCTATGACGTCATGGCCCGTGCTTCTGTATACGTTGCGATCGTCTTAGCAGACAGGAAGTGCTGGTGCGCCTCTGCTGGCGGCCAGTTGCGCACTTCTTTGCTGTCTGGCGTATTTCCGTTCATGTATGGACGTCACCCGTGAGAACCAACCTCGGCGCCCATGCACACGCTGCTGTGCGCAACGCGAATCCCGCACCTCCGTCCGCAATACGAGCCACCGCCACCAGTGGCGGCGACGGGCGTCGGCGTGCCTGCGCCTGGGCGCTAGCCGTGGGAACGAACCCGCCGCCGACTCAGCCGAGGTGCAGAGTAATCAGGCCTGCGGTGCAAGGTGAGCCTGATCTGCGACAAGGAAATGAGCGTTTCCCGTCGATTGGGAGCAAAAACAACTGCCGTTTGAGCACGCCGCGAGTGGGGACTCGCGCGCCCCACACGTTGAGGTGTTGATTGTAGTACAGCTCATGTTTTATATCGGAATACCGGCGTCTTGTCTGGGCTTTCCGTGGGACCAGGCGTGCGCAGCTTCCTTTCCCACGTTGGTGGTGGTCGTGCGCTCGAAAAGCCTTGTTGCTGTGGCGCCTGAGCGTCTTTACGGCAGCCGACAATGTTCGCAAAAATATTCACCAAGACAGACGTGACAACGGTGAAATTACTGGCCCGCACTGATTTGAAAATTTGAGGAGTCTAGTAAAAAAAAAAAAAAAAAATATTGTTCGCAACTTGTCCCACGCTCAATCTCAAAAAGAACAGAAACAGAAGTACGCCGAAGTTGTTATGACAACGATCACAGCGGTATAGAAATACGATCGCATTCGTAACTCTGGATGCCGCCTGCACATATGCTTATCATCTGGCAGCTTTTTCGGAAGACGCATCCTGTGACGCAGTAAATATTTGAAACGGGGTGATTTGAGTAATGGGCTACTTTCTATGATGTGTTCAATCTCATCACTTAGAACTCACTCGACATTCCAATTTGTGTACCAAGCGCGTTGGCGTATAGCATGGCTGTCTTTTGGTGTTCAGTTACGGTACAACAAAAATCGCACCAACTGTTCTGCACGACATAAGCATGCGCATCACGCAATAGTAATTCGATGCAAGCAATGCCGTTTGTTCCAGTAAAGCCTTTTTTTTAATTTTTTCCATGGAAGTGCATACTTTTAATATTCAGAGCCTGAATGTCCGAGACAGAATGTTCAACGGGCCTGGATGTCCACTATATTCCATCTTGTTGGACATTCAGGCCACAAACGTACTTTTAATACCTGTAAGTGATTAAATTCACGAGGTTTAACGTCCCGAAAAATGCACCGTGGGCTATGCGGGACGCCGTATATAGTGGAGGGCCACTGATTGCTTTTTTGACCACCTGAGGTTCTTAGGCGTGCACCTAAATCAAAGTACACGAGCATTCTTGCATTTCGATACGCAGCAACTGCGAATCGAATATGCCTGTAAATTCATAATAGTGTATTAAGTTATTTCGGCGGATTCGCGCCTGCGTGAAGCGTTGGTAATCACCGATTACCTATTTTTAAAATATTTCACACACATGAACGCTTTGAATAATGAACATTTGCAAAAGCTAAATTGAAGCCATTTAGTGATCAAGCTGTGTGCAATGCACGACATGGACACTTGTCACGCACTTTGTAAGGCCCGCCGTCCTACGACAGCGTCTCGGCAAAGACTCGCGGGCTTCTTCTTGGCGCTTCCGTCTGCGACGCCCTAAAAAGTCTCCAAGTAGTTAATCGCACATTTTTTTTTTTTTTTTTTTTTCGGTTCGACGGTCGGACCCGTGCGGGGGTGCACATGTGGCTATGTCGTGGAGGAATGACAAACTCAAAGCGGACACGGATGTTTGCATATTCGAGAACAGGAAAAGCATTTAATTAAAATAACGGAGCGAGATCTCTAAACAAAGAGAGAGCGCGACAGGAAAAATAAAATAACACAAGAGCTTAGATATACTCTACGCGAGAGAGAGAGAGAGAGGGAAAAAAACGAAATACTCTACGAGATAGCAGACAGTGAGTTACATGTATGACAAAGAAAAATACGCGGCCTTATAGAAGTCTACGAATTGGTTACCCGCACCACGTGGGGAAGCCGGACTAGGCCTACGGATGGTGCGACGCAGCGCACACTATGCTAGTCGAAATTATATATGAAAAACGCAAGGAAAAAAAATTATTGCGCACAGGAGACGATTCGATGTTGAAGGTGGACTGGTGACTTGGATCGACGACGATAATCATACAAAACGGGTGAGCGCACTTTTGCGGATACCGACCCGCTCCCGTCGCCGCCACGAAGGCGCCTGCGTACCTCTTCAACGACCGCAGTCAACTGCTGGCGCAACCAGAAAGTTCCTTCACCCTTCCGTACTGAGGTCAGCCACCAGCATCCCACTGCATTCCCCAGGCGCAAGAAAAGGGCAACGCCTCACTAGTGCCAGTGTTGCGGGCGGGGGGTGGCAGGCAAAAGAGCACAATTGGGAAGGTATGCCGTGAAGGACACGCTAATAAGAAAGGGGCCGTAAGGCAGGTTCTTCACCCGAGTGCCTCCCTCGTGAGACGGAGGGCACGTAGGGACGTCAGCCGCTTGTGACACTTGAGGCGAAAAGCACTGGGATTCCTCTCTTATTTCAAAAGAAAGCCTTTCTCCAACGCTGCTGGAAACTAACTACGAGACTGTGGAATCTCGAAACAGTGGCAGTGGTCTCCATGTATGTGATTTGCAGAAGCACCGTAGTCGCTGTTATCACCGGCGGAATCTTTCTCAAGTTGTTTCTTCGGCATTTTCATTAGATGTGAATTACCAGCAGGAACACGTGAACGGTTTCTTTGCTGCGTATCTAAAGTAGCATCCTGCACCTCCTGCACACCGTTCTGTACCCGCAAACAGACGGTGGAGTGTTGCTCGGAAAAAGCTGTGTGCGCGTAAAGGGCACCTCCGCCTCAAGAGGAATGTAGGTGGCCTTAGCACAAGCCTTCCGCCGCTCAATTTTTCCTTCTCGGGCCCGTTATACATTGGCCGAGTCCTTCGCATGACCACATTAGCGTTTTCTTTCCTCCTCTCAGCAAAACGGTCGAGGGAACGTGTCCATGCTGGCGTCCTCAAATTATCGTTCTCCTTCCCCGACGGTCCGGCGTGGCTCGGCACTCTACCGTATCTGTGCAGTTGCTACGGGGCGCGCCCTCTCCCCCGCTATTAGCGCGCGCAAATGTTCTTCCAAGCCGCTTGGCGGAAACCGTGCTCGCGTGGCAGCCCGCTGCGGAGGGCGCGCGTGCCTCTGAATCACGGCGGAGGTCCTTGCGTAAGACGCGCCGCCGCATACTATGTGTGTGCGTGTGTGGCCCTATTGTCTCTCCGTCTCTCTTTTGCTCACTCTCCTGCGGATGTCACAACCGGTTTCGCGCAGAATGTGCGTTGCCAGCTGTAAGCCCAGGTGATCTCGCCGCGAAGTGCATGCTGTGTAAGTGCGCGCGCAAGCGATTTTCGTGTCGATCTGCGCGGTTTCTCGACCGTCTTCTCGCAAGCGTGCGATGGTCTGAGCGTCATTTCCCCCGCAAGTGATGGAACCCTTGCGTCACATCGGGGGTCGTATTCTTCGTACTCGCGATTGATCACGTTCGAGGTTACGATGACGTACTACGTCCCGGTACGACGCCTCGTTGGTGCGTGGAGCATCCTGGTCGCTGGCTTAACCAATCGGCGATCACTGAAAGTGATATCCCCGAAAATGTTCGATCCAGAATTAGGTCCCTGATGTAGCTGAATTCGCTCGTTGCGCCCTAGCCGCCGCCGCGGATAAGTCGGCCGGTATCGTTCTTATCATTATCGCCGTGGATAGCTCTCGTGTTCAGCGGCCGGCTTCGCTTATCACAGACGATCAGGCGCCAGGCCGATATCGTTGCTCCTCAAGCATTGGCAGTAATGGCGCAGCGGGGATATTGGCGTCGCGCTGGATCTTCTGCAACGTGGCCTCGAGCATCGCGAAGGCCGTTCGTTATAGCAGAGTCCTTCAATACTCTCGTTTTAGCCCATCTCGCTTATACGCTTGGTGGTGTATCTGAACACATTATTTCCATTATTTTCAGAACGTGCCTGCGTCATAACGGTGCCTACGCGCTCAGAACGAAGGGCGCGTCGGATGGGATGGAAAGGCGTGCGAGCTTGTTTTTCGCACAAAACTCCTTGGCGTTTGCTCTGGCTGCTGAGAGCGATGTTGTGGCGTGTGCACCTTCCATATGATTGCTAGCGCAAGGGATATTAGTCATATTGGGGCACTTGTGGTGCGGTCGTGTGGAGAAAATGCATCATGTTTTACGACGTAAGCCGCACAACTGTATAGTGGAGACAGATGCTCGTTTAGCCCTTGATCTTATACTCCTTCTCAAAGGGTAACTGAAAGCTGATAACAGCCGTATGAGGGAGAGCTTTAATTTAGGTACACGCGAAACTCAACATTCATCTAAGGCCAGCGTTGCACCAATTGTAATGAAACTTAAATCATCTAAACGAAGGTTGAATTGTTGTTCGAATTCGGCTGGCAAATAGTTTACAGAAATAGAGCCAAACGAAAAATTTGAGATTTAAGCATCAAGTTCACAACTTTGTTAAGGCGGTAGTAAAAACGCACATTCCGATTATATAAACTGCAGCTGATGTTTAAATAGAACAAAATCACCGTATTTAATTTTTGACTAGACAGTGGTATTTTAGTAGTGCATGATACCGGATATTGCACTGAAAAATTTAATTGTTTAGAACACTGACGTAAGAGGCAATTTTTTCTACGCCGCATTATCTGCTTCGGCAGACAAATTCAATGGTGCAGTAATAACTGGTTTGTTTAACTAAAATACTTAAGTAAATATCTTTCAACAATATTAAGGAAATGTACTGTAGAAAGACGGGCAACTCAGTGCTCAAGGGACTTTCATTGCCAGCAGTAAAACAAGTTTCTAGATATCCGCTCGCAAACTCGATCAAGCCAAGTGAATTGGCGTTCCAGCGTTCCCGCAACCTTGCAGCGTACGCAGGCTTGTTACGTATGTATACGTCCAGCTACAAGTGTGTATTGTTTAGTCAAACCCCCATTTCGCTTCAGCCACCCCCCCCCCCCCCCCCCCCCCACCGAAATTTTTTCGGGCTGGCATGCACCGTCGACCAAAACAACCACCGGCACCGGAAATCATTCTGGATTTTGTATGCAAAGTCTTTTTCACGCCCGAAAAGACATTTCGGCACGAACATTGCGAACTCAGGGTGGATTTCGTGGCAACGCCCTTGCACCTGGAGTCACATAACGCAGGGAGCCACATCCGAGCACAAACTTCCAAGGGCTTTTCGATAGCGCGCAGGCGCGTTGCGGCATCTCGCAGCGGCCGCGCAATCTACGGAGCGCGTGGATTTCAATTGCGAAACTTTATGGGTATAAAGTTCTCGTAAACTTTTGACCCGAAAGATGCACTGACATTTCCAAAGGCGTACTTTAGATTTTAAATTCTGGCACTTGATGTATTTAATGTTCTCATAAACTTGGGCAAACATGCGCGCACTGGAACTCTCGTGTCCAAGCCGTTCCAGAAATGGAAGCACGCGCTCGCAATCTTCCACACACACGAAAATACTAAATATCACCATGACTGGCAGCTGATTATTTTCTCCAAACGTTTTCAGGAAGCGCACTCAATGTGATCGATCAGCTGGACCAGGGCAGGCAAAGTAAAATACGAGAAAACAGAAGAAAGTTAACGGCCTATTATTGAGGCAGTTCTTTTTTTGCGGGCGACAAGGTCTGGCTCTTCGTGGCCATAGGGGACAGTGGTCCTGTGGATTTAAGCAAAGCCCCAGCTCAAAATACTGGTATTTTAAGAACGCTTCGCATGCGAGCTGATTGTGGGTATACATATCTGAAGAACCATTTGGAAAGTTGCCCCAGTAATGCCTCGTATTTAAGCCCAGATGTACAAAACCAAACTATAGAAATTTGTGGTGAAATGATCAAAGAAAGCCTAGATGGCAAAAGTAAACACTGCAGGCTGCTTCTCCATACTTGCTGACGGAAACGACGGATATTACTGGAATCGAACAGCTTACTGTTTGTGCAAAGTAGCTAAACAAGGATGCCAACGACATCGAAGGAGTGTTTTTAGGTTTTTGCACCGGAATAGATGCCCTCTCTCATTGCGATTGTAGGTTCGATGTAAATGTGTACAAACTGCTGCAGATTCTAGTCACCCTTCCAGTGACCACTGCCAGCGCAGAGAGAATATTTTTTAACATGAGATTACAAAAAAACTACTTGCGTTCTACAATGTATGAGGAACGCATGGTTAGGCTGGCGCTTCTATACGCCCATAGAGACGTCAGCATCAACGTGTGCGAAGTCATTGACCGCTTCGCTAACTTTCCCACCGAGTGAAGTTTGTCCTTTAGATAGCGAAGCAGCAAAAATCAATGCAAGTAAAAAGCTCTGTTCCTTCAGGTCCATAAACTCGTAATTATGAAAACGTATACATGCCTGTTCATTAGCTTTTAAAACCGCAGAAATTTTCACCGTTTATTCTAACAGTTAGCATCCTGATCAAAATTATCATGTGAATACGAAAATTACGAGGACATCAATAACCAATTTTGACCGACCTTGCTCATTGAAAGCCCGGGTCACGCGGCGTTTCCCAACAAACACACTCGGATATTTTGTAGTTCAACTTGCCGTATCATCTGTCTCTTTCGTTTGGCCCTTTCTTGCTATTTTCGCTACCTGCTTTACTTCTTTTTTGAGCCGAAGCAATAACCTTATTTAATTTTGGGTGCAGAATATTTGTTGCCGCTCTGCTGGCAGTTAAATTAGTTTCGTACTCTTTCTCTGGGATCTTGGGCCCGTGGCCTCGTGCGTCTTCTATGTACAGGGCTACAAAGGCGCTGCTGCGCTTTTTGAAGTGCACAAGCCTGCATGACCGCCTGTGACGAAACTTAGCGATGAACGCTTGACTGTGTAAATGTGCAAGGTGTGAACTTCTCTCTTCCTTCTCCTCTTTCAATCCCTTGTCCCCCTTCCCCAGTGCAGGGTAGCCTACCGGGCTCAGCCTGGTTAACCTCCCTGCCTTTCCCTTATGACTTTTCTCTCTCTCTCTCTTCGTACTGATTTATGCATTATTCCTCTATTATTCTACCCATATGGTGCTGTCGCGACCACCGCATGGTCCAAGTACATATCACGATTTCTGCAATCATAGTTTTGTTCTTGCCTGGATCGTCTGTCTTTCTATACGTAAAGTTTGCTATCTGTGACTGCGCAACATGTTTATTTGTCTTGTTTGACGCATTATATACAGTGACGTTTGCTTAAATACGTAGATTTATTGGAGACTTATACGTATATTTAAATATCTTGTTGCGAGGTTTTGTGTATAGAAGCAGTGAACTTTGTTTCCAGCGACACTTTTTCTTTGCCCTTTATCAAGTTGTACCTTTGCATTTGTATAAGCCATTCTATCTTCGCATTTCTAATGTGTATTTTGCAGAACTCCTGCTTTTTATATATACTCACTGTTGCGACTATAATCTCGGTGTAATTACAACACACGACCGGTAACAGCTGCTCCTGTGCAATATATTGCAACGAAGGACAGCGTCATTGAGGTTTTTCCCTGGCCGTTGCGTATGTCACAAAAATGTAAACAAGGTTCTTGAATGACAAAGATTCATCAAAATAATTGTCCTCAACTTGTTCTTTTCATCGCCTTTACGTTTTTCATATCAGCTTCATGCACTGATTTGCTTGTTTCGAAGAGATGTAGTTCTAAAGTTCGTGTGATTTCCATATTTATTAAATAGACAAAAAAAAAAACGCGGAAGCACTTGATATCAGTTATTTCTGCCACAATGTTTGGGACATACGAATATATTCTTTTATGAAAAAAGACATTTACAGAATTTACGTGACAGTGCGTAGCGCTTGAATAATTCGTTTGCAGCATCTAATATGCAATGGCAATGCAAGTATTATTCATGTATTTGATCCCTCGACAAATTCTGTAAGGAGGAGGTCGTGCTGTAACGTGAGCACCCCCCCCCCCCCCCCCCCCGAACAAAATTACTGGCTACGCCACTGGCCGTGCGGTAATACTCTATAGTTTGCACTTTCTCCGTCTTTGCCGGACGGGAACGCGTATCCGTGCGGTGTAATATTCGGCGTGGCTAACTGTTTTCTCGATATCTTTAGTGGGTTCTTGTTCCTTCTTATCATCTCATTAACGCCCCTAGACAGCGAATACGTACTCTCGACACCGCAAGTATAGTTTGAGTGTTCACACAGAAGGCAGCCTGACCTCGACCTTTGCCTCACACTATTACAGTTCCAGAGGGGAAGCGTAAGGATACTCAGAATGCTTATCTACTCGCCCCGTTGGACCATTTGAAAACTTATACTGGAGATTCTTGTAACCATGATCATCACTATTTTTGTTGTTATTTGTTTGTTGAAATCGGAGTTCTGACATCTAGAACTAAAATAAAAAAAAAAATAAGAAAAGCGGTGATCAAAGCTTTTCTCGCGTTTTCCCCTGCTCCTGGCTCGTGAAAGACCAACGTACAGTCGGCTCGCGTGAGTTACGCTGGACAGAAATTTCGGGCTACAACCTATAGAGTGGCGGATCACATCGGTGAGCTCAAAGCTCACCCACTGAACATCCAGGATTAGTTAGTAGTGCATGAGAACTGTGCACCAACCATGGTCGTGCAATTGTAAAAATTTTTAGTAGAAATGTTCGGTGACTTGGGTTTCGCAAGCTTACCGAAAAAGAAAACCCAGTTGGTGTTGTGCAAATTGCTGTATTCTCGTATATTGGACACACTTTCTAAATAATTAACATCTGCGCTAAATATTCGAAATTTGTTAGCCTGAGAACATTTCTACATTCCTCAGTTATTTGTTTGAAAACTACTGGATGTGGTGTGTGACTATTCGATTAGCATTCAATTGTGTTTTACGCTCCCTTACGCGAATGTGAGGGGCCCATTCTTCCCTGAATATCTTGAGCGTAAAAGAAATGTGCATGTTTGTGCGTGTCGTTTCGCTGAGTGCACATGGCACTGCGTTACACCACAGCTATGGCGTTAGGCTGTTGAGCTCGAGGTCCCGGGTTCGATCCCCGTTGGGGGCGAAATGCAAAAAAGCTCGCGTACTTAGATTTAGGCGAACGTTAAAGAGCCGTTCCAGGTGATAAAAATTAATCCGGAGTCTCCCACTACAGCTTACCCCATCATATCGTGGTTTTGGCACGTCAAAACCCCTGAATTTAAAATATTCTTCGCTTTCGTATTCCGCGATTTAACGGCTCTCCTTACGCGTTTTCGTGCGTAAACTTTGTGTCGCATGCGGCGTCAGGCGCCATCTCGAAACTCGAAGCGGTCATGCCCTATATTAGCTTTACGGGATTTGGATCAAAGTGGCAGGAGCGGTGGGGTGTTTGCGAATCGATATTTCGCTTGAAATTGCTTTCTTTTCGGATCTGCACTGAGCCATTCGGTAGAGCCGGGAAAATGGCTCTCGCGCGTGCCCTTCTCACTTTCGCGCGCTTTTTTGTTGGCGCTGTTTTAGGGTCCCTCTGGCGCGCTTTCGCCGCCGGGAAAGTCCGGTCTCTTTTTTTGCCGTACGGGGAAGGAAAACAACCTGCGGCCAAGGTTACGTCGTTGCATTCTTGAGCGTCGGTGTTGTTGCGAAAAAGAAATTACGCACCCTCGGGAAAATATTAAAAACCTGCGCGCGCGGGGGGGGGGAGCGTGCGCGCGTCGGCGTCCTTCTCCTTTTCTCTCTCTTCTCTCTGCCATCGCGCGTTTACCGCGGTATCCGAGAGCTGGCGCCACCGTCGCTCTATCTGCTTTCTAGGCGGGCTTGGTCGGAGCGGCGAAGAGACGTGGTGGGCAGGTCCCCTTCGAAGAGCGGCACGACGTCACGCGATACTGTCCTGGCGTTGGTCGGAGAGGCTCGGAAATTTGAATAGCTCCTCCCTCTGAGCGCAGTTTTTGTGCATAATGTACCTTATGGAGGAGGAGTCGGGCTTGTCGCTTAGGGATGAGTTTGCCACCAGATGGTAGCTGTGCTGCATGTCGGAGAGCGAGGTTTTTTTCTGCGGGGGGGGGGGGGGGGGGGGAGAGACTGCTGCGGAAGTTGAAGGGGGGGGGGGGAGAGTACGCGACCATTACGCGGCGACATGGTTTCCTCAGGTTTCTTTTTTTAAAATGATGGTTGTTTGGGAGAATGGTGTTATTCTTGGTGAGGGCGTATCTTGCGTTGTCTCGTTAGGTTCTGGACCGGCATTTTTTCTTACGCTCTTTGTGTAAGCATGCCCGGGCTGTCTGCCTCTCCACTCTGTCGTGTCGTCGTCCCTCAGCCGACGCGTCGGCAATCGATGCCTCCATGAGCAACGCTTGGGCGCTGTCGAGTTTGCGCTCCGTCTCTCCCCTCACCTTTTTTTTTTTTTCTTTCTTTTTCCATCAATGCCAGAGCAGCGTCTGGTGGTTGCGTAGTCGAGGCCTTGTTCTTTCGCTTTACTTCTCTGGAAAATTGAGCATTCCCTGGGTGCCGTATGAGAAGTGCTTCTCGAGTAGCTTCTTTTTTTTTTTTTTTTTCCTCACTTTCTTTCCCGCCCTTGTCGGCCTTGCCCCCGAGCGTTCAAACGGCCTTGCTGCCGAGGTTTTATTCAGATTGCGTGTTTGCAGTCATGGTACGGGTTTGTTTACGCTGACAGCGGCTGGTGATCCGCTACCACCTTGTTTGTTGGACGTAAACAATTATTGTGATTGAGTGTCATTACGAGCCTCCGTGTCATTGGTATCAATCTTCTTTGTTAGTCGTCGTGCGTTCCGCGCCGTCTTCATTCTGCAAAGGCCCCCGAAGTTGTTCGTTGCTCACTTCGACGGTGTTGTAGCATCGCCGACTTATCGGCACAATCTCATTCTCTGAAACACTCTTTGTATACAATTGCGACGCAGTCTCCATTAAGATGATAATATCGTGCTTTTAAGAATTTCGCACGGTCGAACAAACTTCGGGAGCGTCTGTAGCTGAGTGGCTTAACTGAAAACACCTCGCGACGGTGCCGTGTGCGTGGAACGGCGATTCGATTGGCTCGAAGCCGTACGGTCGTACTGTGCTAAATTTAGTGGGCGCGAGCTTTTTGCAACAGGACAGTGCCTACGGTGTGTTTTAACTCCAGAAGAAATGTTAATCAGATGAACGTCTCTGGTGCGTAGTTCGTGGACCATGGAGCGAACTCTCTTTTTTTTTTTTTTTTTTCTTCGTCTCATCTCGCGCCTGCGCTTGTCGAATATGCTTGTACGACCGAGCTTGTCCTTTCCTTTGTTATGCAAGGAACGTGCATATATTCTTGCGCTTTCTTTATTGCTCGAGATATACTTGAGTCCGCGGTGTTACCTAACCCCCAAGCAATCTACACGTCGGCGCGCTTCGTTTTGGTATTTGCAACCGGAGCCTCGCTTCGCCCTATTGTGCCGCTCAGTTCGCAAGGAGGAAGCTGGCGTTCATTTGGCTATGGACGCGAACACAGGCTTTTGTTTCGCCCTGCCCAGATTTCTTCGCCCTCTGTGTCGGAACTGAAAGGGGAGAGATTTCTGTTCGCCGCTGTAATGGCGCGCCTTATTTTTCCCGCCGTGCGTGTGTTAAATTCCATTCTGCGCCAAGAACCAGCCGTCAAACATGTGCCGCTCTGCGGAAAAAACCGTAATGCTTAGCTTGTTTTCATTGCTGCTGACGCCTACGTCTCTTTCGTTTTCGCGCTATTTGCGCTGCTTTATAGAGGTGAATGGCTGCGCTGCTTTCTACGCGCAGCGGTCGCTGTCAACGTACTGTATGCAGTGTGCGCCATTGCGGTGCTTCGAGGCAACTATTTCCCGTTGCCTGTGGGGCATCGTCATCATCATTGCTCCGCCAATCGTGAACCTGCGTATGCGTGTTCGTGTTTGCAGCCAGGTACCAAATCGGAGAACCGTCCGGCTGGGCGACCACGTATCGAGGGGTCGCTCTATCACGAAGCGTGCACCTCGTGGGGCACCCGATATTCGTCCGGTAGAATGCCATTTTTCCGCTCATGTGAATCCGCCACTGCGCTCAACGGCGCACTTCCCCAAGGTGGTGGCGCGTCCTGCCCCGGGAAATATGCCGTGTGACATCGTTTTTGTTTAGCGCAAGCCGACAGCCGTCGCAGCAAATTGCTCGTTCTCGACGGAGATTGCCCTCAAATCAAATTCGTAAGACGTTAGCCATGCATGACCTCGTGGAACGATATGCTGCGATCATAAATGTGGATGCGACGAACTATACGCATGCTTTTACTTTTACTTTTTTTTTTTAATTTGACCACTGAAAGGTATGTTCCGTTCTCATTCGCGAAAGTTCTTTGGTCCGTACGGAATTGGGAATGAGTATATCGGGTATACGATTGGTCTCCACCCCGACTGGCCGCGGCCTGATCGAGCACGCTCCCACATTTCGCCTGTGTCCTTTGCGCCAATGCGATCAACCTGTTCTCCAGTGATTCGTTCCTCCAACTTTGCGTTGCCAGTTGAATTAATATTTTCCGTATATTGGTTGTCGTCATTATTGTGTGGCCGAAACTATGGGGCACCGTTTATTATCTATATAAGATCTACTTTTTTGGGGGGTGTTCTGCAAAGCACTTGGATTTGAACTTGAACAATGTATGGATAATTGTGCACTGTCTTTACCTTTCGACATGCTGTATTCACCCCTTTAACTCTCAAGCTGTTTAGTAAAAATGCGTACAAAATTTACCAATATTTCTTTTTTTTTCAGCAACTTATTGCGCATTACAACCGGATTTGAACAATGTATTTTATGTGCGGATTATCTATTGTAATGACCCAAGATATCAATGAAGGACATTTTCAGGCTCCATCGTAATTATCTGAACGGGTGTTAGCGAAAGTAATCGAAAGCATCGAAGAATATACGTTGAAGTGCCGAAACTCATATGCACGGCGCGAACTGAGTTGCGCGCGCGTCTCGTCTCCCGCAAGAAAAGCATAAAGAAGCTGTCGCCTGGTCATCTCGTCTTTGGCCATATTAGTACAAACAAATATAGTACGAGTTCAGCCCGGGCCTTGCTCTTTTAAAGGTTATTCGACTTGGCATGGTTGGTATGTTAGAAAGAAGTTTGACATGTTCGAAGGTAATGCGGAAATAATTACTTAGGGATAACATTTCACTGTGATGGTGATGCTCTTGAAAGATATGTACGATTGTTAAGCTCCTCAATGAGGATACACACTTGGCCACCCATTAATCTTGGTCATGTTTAGAGATTTTTCAGAGAACCTATAACGTTCAATCCTCACCTCCTAGAATTTGACAGACGGCCAACTTTCCGTGTGTGCAAATGTTTCGTGTGCTGCCTGCTTTCCTCTTATTAAGCACGACCCCCAGTAGCTGGTAATCCTGTACCATAATAGATATCACGAAGGAAAAAATGTCCGTTCAGGTGAAGCACTCGGTTAGAGCATAAATGTTTTCAAGGGACAATACCTCGTTCATGAACGCCAAAGGCGCCTGGTTCAAACTTCCAGATTTCTCTTCCAACGTCCACATGACATGATGATGGTTACTGCAGTGTAACTACTTCGAAGCCGTCGATTAGCTCTCGCTGTGACAAAGGCGAATCAGTTGCTGAAAACAGGGCAATGCTGGCTACACCCTCCAACCTTTCAGCCATCGCCCGCTTGTTTGAATGTTCCTGCTGTCGAGAGGCAGCTACATGTGCGTATTACGCCTCTTTGTGTTCGCACGGAGTTGGATGTGCGCCCGCATCTCGCAATGCTTGTGCGAGACTGCCTTTCTGCGTTTGGCAGCGGCTCGCCGAAAATCCAGAGTTGTTTTACGCTGCCTCATTTTGAAGATTTTTTTTTTTTTTTTGCCGTCCACATCAGTCAGTATTTTTTCGCAGGTCTTTGGTCCTGGCGTGTTATGCGTTTTCCTAGACCAGCTCCGTTTTCTTACCCTTGCCTGCTTGTTGTACTTGGCTTGGGATTCCTCGACGTCCGTTTCACAAAACGTTGGCGCCATCTCTGCTCTGCCTTCAATCTCTCCCCAGCACGTGCTCTTCGATGTGAGCAGCAAAGTGTTATCCTGTTCGGCCGCCAACAAACACTTGATTTTGAGCCGTCCAATCTTGAATTATCTCTTCCGGCGTGCTGCGACAGCTTCCGATCGGTGTGTCGCGACGTGCAGCCGCTAGCGATTTTGCGAAGCGTGTCTCTGGCGCCCCTTTTTCACGTGCCTGCGACGGAACATGTATATATAGAGTTAGCTAGTCACACGGTTCACACCAGGAAGTTTTCACGCTCGCGGACATTCGAACCGTTTGCATTCGTTTTCGTGAAACTTTGAAACAGTTCACTGTAGGTGTGTTTGTCGACGAGGCTGTCATACAAATGTGTCACAGTAACTGAATGGCTCTGATGGTATATATGGCTTCGCCGGCTGGCGGCTTTGTGTGGCCAGTTACCAGCGCCACCGGTATGGCTGCACGGGTGGCAGCAGTATTTTGAGGCTGCCTGCAGAAAACATTCTATCCGTGGGTAAATTTACGGACGCCTGAAGGCCCTCGCAGAAGTGAGTTGTGTGACGAATAATTGGCGCATGCACGAAACCACTTGTGTAACTCAACTTACTGTCATTTGCGCAAAGCCTTTTAACTGTCTGCAGAATTACACAACGGTGCGATGCTTCGTACAGAAGTTTCCTGATCGTCAGTTGTCGTTTGCGAAACCTTGTTCTGTCTCGGCTATCACTTTGTTGCTGTGCGCTGACGCCTTTCGGCAGGTTCCCTGGACGGACGCTGGAGTTCTTTCGCAAAATAATGCGAAAGCGTTCGTTCATGGGCTAGTTGGCGCAGTGTTCTTGAAAACTGAGTTTGTGCAGCGCAAATAGACGGAGCATAAAGGAACACAAAACGACGTATAGGCGGGCGCTGACTATACGTTCCTTTATGTCCTGTATATTTGCGCCGCACAAACTAAGTTATAAATAAATATTTTAAAAAATGGGGCCATCAGGGGAATCGCCAGCAAAGTTTCGCCGGCGTAGTACGTAGAGCTGCCCCCACTCGCCGGGGCGCTCGCGATAACGGGGCATGCTGCTGCAGCGGCCCGCGCTCTTTTTCCGACGTCGGCTTATCGCGTCGCCGAGCAGAATTTATTGCGTCCTCGCGCCGCCGGCGCTGCGGCGCGCAATGAACAGGTTGCGCAAGCGACCTTCTCGCCTTTGTCATTTTTTCCCCCTCTCTCTTTTCTATTTTTAGTCCTTGGCCATGCTCGCGCTGAGCGGAATGGCGATTCACTGCGCTGCCGGCTCGTGTGCATCGTCGAGCGGCCCGTGTCCTGTTCCGGTAATTGGCCGGCTCGTGCTGCCCCCCCTAGGGTCCGAGCGCGACCGGGCTCCGAATATTCTCAAGTGGAAACGGCGCGGCAAGGCGATATATGCTACGGGGACTAATTGCGCCATCCTATTGGTGTAACTGGATCGACATTCGTCCTTTTTTTCATTGCGGTTTGCAGGTGCCTTGGGTTGCCTGCTCTGGTTCGTCGTGTCCCCCCCCCCCCCCCCGCGCGACTTCATTGAACCCTGTCCAGAGGGAACTGCTTTGATAAATCTGCTTTGATCAAAAGGAACGTCAGCAGCGCCCGCTCTGCCCTCCGTACGAGGATGCGCGCCTCGATGTCAAGTTGGCGTGCGCTTAGCGGTTTCTGGCGAAATGCTCGATGAGATGCACCCGGGGGTCACTACAGCGTGTTTCGACCGGGACGCTTAGCGGTTCCTCGATCGGTGCGGGCGCGCCTGGCGGCGGCGGCGGCGGCTGGTAAGCATCAACGACCAACTGCGGACAGAGCGTGTATCGTAGCGTCTCGGGGGTCAAGCGAAGTGCGTTCTTTTCGTGAGCCGTAATTCTGAGCGGACCAGCGATTTCGAAATTGGCCTCGTATATGTCTGCTGCCCGAGCGGCGCCTAATTAGATCAGCGAGCGCAGCATCCGCTGCTCCTTCTCCCGCTTAAATGCGCGTAAAATTTCCAGCCTGGAATTGGATTACTCTTCTTTTGTTCCTGGCCTCGTGCTTCACATTTCTCCCTGCTTGTACTTTATTTTCATTCTGCAGTCCAAGCTGGAATGGCCGCGTTTTCAACCTTGCAGCGCGGAACGAGCACAAGGGAATGCCATAAAGAAGCGGGAGAGGAACATAAAAAAGGAGCGTCAAGCAATTCGATGGCGCTCAGTGCGAGATAAATGAACACACAAGACGTGCAGTAACGCGATATACGTTTCCTTTCAGCACGACGCTTCGCGTTCATTATACATGTGAATGGGGCTATTCCGCTCTCTCTGATGTGGAACAACGCTGCTTAGAGAAGCCGGAGAGAAGGGTAGCACTCGTCGCTTTGCGAGGAAGCGACGCCGTTCCATGGACGGGGAAGGCGAACGAGGAGCGCAGCGCGCATTGCGGAAGCCGCGCGCGCGGTGCGTCCTCAAGGGCAAATGAAGGTCGGCCGCTCGCGGCGTTGCACACGCCGGCGCGTTGCGTTTTGCCCGATAGATTTTCTACGGCGGAGCGGAATCTTTCAGCTCGCCTCGAGTTCTGTGGTTAGTCTGTTGGTACATAAATGGTGCCGCGACTTGCGTCACTCATTCTTTTTGAACAAAATTTGTCCGGATAAGGGAGGTGGAAATATCTCGTTTCCCGCGTGCGAGGATGAATCTATTCATTTCGACCTTTTCGTGTTCGAGGCGGCGTACTAACTTTTGCGAATAAAATATATTTGTGTGCGCGTGCGCGCACACACGCACGCTCCGACGCTTTTCTTTGTATACATTATTCCATTGTATTTGCCTCATTATTCGTGATGAAATCCCTGGAACAGGTGGAAGAAACGGCTTCACGACACCGTCGCGTGCGGCACTCTAGCCGATAGCCTTTGCTGCACACTTCAGGCGGCATGATTGTCGCATCGTTCTGTCATCTAGGCTAGTCGTGTGGAGCTGTTCTGCTCAGCGTACACGTCCGCTGTGTATAGCAGTACACAGAAATGCGTGACGTGTCTCCTCCCTGGCGTCGTCTTAGCCCTGAGCGCGTGACATTGTTCGCCCTTTGTTTTCCATTTTCTTTGGGGCGGGGTCACAGGGGCGTGACGTGGGGGTTCGACGGCACGGCGATAGTGCTTCGTCCGCAGGGAGGCAACGCGTCGCGTTTCCGGGTTTTCCCCTCGCCCTGTCGCTGCCGTCGGGCGTCACTTGTGTAGTTCGCGGTGATTCATCGCCGTTGCGACGCCGTGGCGCGCACCTGGGCCACAGGTACACACATACGCCTGGCGCCAATCGATGAAGCACACGTCCAGTTCCCGCGGGCTTCCTTCCTTGTCCTGTCACGCGCGCTCGGCTGCAGCCCTGGCGCGCGCGACTGCAACCGCTCGATTCCCTCTGCTTCAGTGTCCGTGCGCCTGCATATATAGCTTTCGAGCTGTGTGTGTGTGTGTGTGTGTGTGTGTGTGTGTGTGTGTGTGTGTTTCGAGGTTTGAAGGTGACCGTCTGCCCTTTTGATGTCACCGTTCAGACTTCTGTTACCACGCTGCCCTTTGTTTCCCTTGTTCCGTCTTTTTTTTTTCCTTACATTTTTAATGTATCTCATCGTACCAGGGACATGTCGCCTTTGCGCTCTCTGCTCGCTGGAATGACTAATACGCCATTCATGTTAGCGCAAGCCTCCGCATCTCCTAGTGCGGTCGCTTCGCGTGCTTGTGAAAAACCAGCATTGCGCATTATAGTTGCTATGAGGAACGCATGTTTTGTCTTGCAGATTTTTTGTGCCTTGACGTCATCGTGGCAAATGAACACGCGCACCTCGGCGACGATCACTTAGAGTAGCCTTTTATGAGTAAATAAGCCAAATGTTCGTGGTAAAGTTTTCCTAGTTTCATTCCCGGGAGACTCAAAAGCAGAGCCATCCTGATATACTATAGTTTCACTTTTGTGCGCAAATTTATGGGTATTGCAAAGGTATAAGCGACGTTCGGTATCTGCCACTTTGCGCCGTATATCGATTCTGGCGTATCGCATTCATCTGAAGGTCTTTGGTAAGCGTGATTCGGCTGACCTGGATGGCGTTATTTTCCTCAGTGCAGCTCACAGTATTTGTGCAAGCAGCTGGCCTTGATTGTAACTACAGAGACACCATAGTGCGATGTGAAACTCGCTGTCACAATCGCTTTCTTTGTCACTATTTTTAAGCGGAAAGGGGTGTGTGGGGTGCGGGGACATCAGTCGTATTCTTTTTGCGACCTAAACGAGCTTTGAATGCCTATTTTTACACTGGCGTTTCTTTTTTTTTTTTTTTTTGTTTGTGGCTCAACACATTCACTTCAACGTGCTTCGGAGCGCGGGCAAAGCCAATAAACGCACCGGTCTTCTGAAATTTCTACATGCCGCCTTACATTTGCCTCGTCTCACACCTATTTATGTGTGTTCTGCATCCTTATTTATCTCCGGCTTTGACTACAGCCGTCTCCTGCTCAACTACAGCCGTCACTGTGGCAAAAATAAGGACGCACATTCAGCAGCTGCCGCTCGTTTTCGTAAGTTGGGCTGATTTGCTCTCTTATGTAAGATCTCGACACATGTCAAAAAAAAAAAAAAAGAAAGAAAGAAAGAAATCGCAAGCTTGCAAATCGGTTTACCAAGCGACCTCCACTTTACTAGAAACATTCTTAAAGTATTCTTTTCGATGCGTCTTTCTAGAATAGGCACGTTTGCGACTTTTGGATAAGTTTACCGATGAACAGTCTTCTGGTATCCACCCCTACCCACAGATAACGTTACCATATATCGCTAGTAAAGAACAGCTGTTTAATGCCGCGTAACAGATTCACGACATGCCAATTAAAGAAAGAACAACTACCGGTCTATTATCGCATAAGTTTGCTGCGGATGTGAGACAAAGGCGAGCGCACCCCGTCTCCCCAAACGGCCGTTATTTTACCGCGGCTATTAGGCATCGGAAGGAAGGCCGTCGCCTGCATATACGCTTCGGTGCTTCCTGGAGGCGACGAGATGGCCCACCTCTCGAAGCGATATCTTGGCCCTCCGGTCACGAAACCCAGTGTGGCGCCGGCACGCGCATCTTTTTTTTTTTTTTTTTTTTTTTTTCTTTTGCCCGCGTCCCAACTGGCGCGCTGCGGAAGCGCTCATGTACACTGTCAGAGTGAAAGCCCCCCCCCCCCCCCCCCCCCCCCCGCACTACGTGCGTCCCATATTTCCAGTCCGCGCGACTCGAGCAGGTAAGGAGGAGAGCACTTGTGCCTCTGATACAGCGTTCGTATAACAAAAAAACGACCGTGGCCCGTTCGGAACGCGTGGGTGATGCCGCGCGCGCAAGCTGGGCGCCTCCTTGGCGCGTTTCTTCTAGCGCGATGCCGTCGCCAATGCGATTCCGGCCAGTACGACGTGAGCGCAAAACTATGCGGGCCGCTCGGCCTGCTGCTGCTGCTGCACCTGCCGCGCGCGGAATGGGATATAGGGTTCGTGTTTGGGACCGTCTCTTTCCTGGAGGAATTCCTTAAAGCGCACGTGTGTGGAAGCATCCGATATCCGAAGCGCTATAACCCACCTGCCAGTCCGATAAAACAAACGCCCCGTTAAATAACAAAATTAAAAAAAAAGCGTAAATTACGACCGCTTTACGAGTCAGAACGTGGGCGTTCGTTTTTGTCACCGCGTAGAGTACCAAAGCTGTATGGAGACCGAAGCGTCTCAAATGTGATCCGTTGCAATGGATCTTGCGAGCTCGTGGTCGCGGGTTCGCTCACTCGTCGCGACGCCCGTATTTCATTTGGGGATGGTATGCAGTAACGTTCGTTGCACTAATATTTTGCTGCACGCAAAAAAATTATTCAGGACTGCCTTATAGAAGAATATTAGAACAACAAATAGTGGAGCTTTTAAAGGGTATGTTGAGGACATCTCCCGTGGATAATGAACCATTGCATTGCAGAAGTGGAGCCGCTAGCACTCGGCAAGCCCAGGTGCTGTCCATTGCTCATATGTGAATTCCTGACGTTAAAGCGCTCTCAACGGTCGTAAGCATAATTCACGCTTTTCAACCTTCTGAATATAAAAACTTCACTGGTCGCTTTGTTAGCGCTGCATGTTCGCGTTTCTGCGGCACTGTTCACCATTATGCGAATGGGCTAGCCACACTGCCTGCGATCACCTCTTACAAGTGGATTTTGGCTGTTAGCCGCTTTAACTTGTGCACACTAGTAATGAAACACTGTAGTGGAGGACTGGAACTGCTCTCATTTAATGCTACTGCGTTTGCCAGAGGAACAATGTGGCAGAATGGTCTCATTAGTTTTGTTGTTTACAGGGCTTGTAGGCACGAAACACCAAGCAAAGTTTTTTTCGTGCCTGCTGGTTTCATGTGTCGCTTGTCGTGACGTTCACTTTTCTTTTCGATGGGAACGTACTTTCGGGTTTCGTTGGTACCTCGGCGGAGGAATTTCACACTGCCCGCACAACTGCGGCGTTCTTCCTGCGCAAGACGCTCGCACCCGTCGATATCTTGTTCCGTAGTCGGTAGACAAGGTGACGGTGACAGCGGGGCCGCTTCAGCCGTTTAATGCGAAGAATCTCGCTCTTGCCGAATCCTTCCTGATGGAGCGCGGCACTCCTTCCGTCCGCCGCAGCTCAAGGTTCCGGGCGATGCAGGTCGACTGGGGTCTCCTCTCGGGGGTCCCGCGTTTTACATAACGCCGCAGTAGGCGGCAGCGCAAAGTGGGTCAAGAGTCTCTCCGCCGGGCGGGGCTATCTTTCTCGGACGGAGTCATCCTGGTCCTCGCCGCGGCGTCTCCAGGCAGAACGAGGCCAGGCGCTCTTTGGCCGAGCGAGCCGGTACGTGCAGCCACAGGCAACTGGAACGGCGCCCCCCTCCTCCTCTCGGTACCGGACTGCGGTGGGCGTCCGCTCGACGGGCCAGACTCGATTTCGGCCTCGCCCCTTCTTCGCGGGAGGGGGCACGCTCTGGCCGGTTTGCGTTGGCTGGCGGCCCTGCATAGTTTCCGGCGCGTTCGCAGCACTCGTGTCAGAGGAATGAATGTGCCTGCGGCATGTGGAACGGCGCTTCGGGTCAGCATTTCCCAAGGTGGCGCATTTGTCCGTATCCTGGCTCATTTCCCTCGGAAGAAGGAAAATGTACGAGTGAAACGAGCCCTCGCGCTCATTACTCGTACTCGCCACTTTTCGCGCGCGAAACAAAAGTGTTCCGCACAAGTCCTTGTATAATAGGATATCGTTTGATTTCAGTTACACCATTTCCGCTGGACTTAAAGGGTAGAGTAAATGGGTCACCCTGGTTTTAACGGTCTATCGCGAAAACTACTACATACGCTCATCTGAAATCTTGCGAACTGTATGGGGATTCCGTTTCTTAACATTCGACGCCTTTTCGCACACTATCGATAGGATGAACGTTTAAATTAAATTGACAGTTATATTCCCCATATTGCTGTCTTTAAACGGAAACCTAACTGTCTTCAAAGGCAGCCTCTAAAATTTTGTTTGTAGTAGCATCACTTAAGAAAAAAAAATTATTCACACGTGTCAATTATTATTTTTTTTTTTTCACCAATATGACAATGTTCTAATCCTTTACATTGAGATTGTTGACAGTACAATGTGCTGCACTCGGTAAAAGTTTCACTGTAATCTGGGGAGTAGTTTTTCTTGAAAAGGCCAATCAAACATTAAAGAAAATGCAAACTGGCATTATGACAGAAACAGTTTGTTTCCGCTTTTATCACAAGGGTGAAAAAGGCCCCAGAATAATGCACGCGATTTCATTCTCTCTTTCTACCATTCTCAAAGTCTTTCGTGGAATTTCTTATCACTTTTTGTCATTCATTGCTCTCTGTAGAGCTGCTGTACTGTGCTGTCTTTGTCAACCCTCTCCTTACCG
This sequence comes from Dermacentor silvarum, assembly GCF_013339745.2. Taxonomy (NCBI): domain Eukaryota; kingdom Metazoa; phylum Arthropoda; class Arachnida; order Ixodida; family Ixodidae; genus Dermacentor; species Dermacentor silvarum. The sequence goes on from NC_051154.1 coordinate 33,860,004, forward strand.
AGGTAGGCGAGAGGTCTCATACGATGCATATAGTTTGATGCCAAGTGTTCCGAGAACAGCACTTCATACTGCGTTTTGATCATTGCTCACTTCTCATGCGCTTTCGGCCTGTTGGGCTCAACAACAACGTGGGGAAATACTAAGTGGGTATGAAAATTTGCAGTGACAACTAAAAAATCACCAGCCCTTCCCCTGTCGAGAAAATGGGGGTAAGCGAAGCTTGTCGTGTGTGTATCTGACCTTCGTGGTGATTTTGTATATTTCTCTTTTTTCTCTCGGTCTTTCTTTCTCTTTCTTTCTTTCTCTCCTTCTGTCTCTCTTTCTTTTTTGTCCCTGGTATGTGCCATTGAGTGTGGACCCTTTCTGCACTATCGCCAGGATCGGCCCACTTTTCAGCGTGGCACCGCCGCCGCCTCCGCCACCACCTCGGACACTTGCGAGCCTATAAAGCTTCGCTTAAAAACACGCCATAATTAAACTGAATATATTTTGCATATGAAGTAGCGTTATTCAATAAAACAAGCAAGTGCACCGACCAGCAGCACAGCTAATACAACAAGTAAACCCATATGGCGTGTCTTCTAATGCGTTTCTTTTTCTGCGTTGGTGTCATTTTTAAATGCCTGGGAGTGGTTGCCGTGGCACTGACATGCTCCGCAGGATGCGTATATATATAATTTTTTGGGGCGCTAAAATTTAGACATGGATCTTTCTTTGTCGGTTTATCCTACCCACTCCCCACCCCCCTTATAGTGGCTGGGTTGAGACCCTACGTGGCCTAGCTGGACGGGAAGACGATTTTTTTTTCTTCTTTTTCTGCAGCTGCTCACCGTGTTCGCATTAATCACTGTTAAAAGCCCGCGACGTCGTAGCTTGGTGTTTCTTTCTCATCAACGACTTTACCCTCTATGTGCATAACGTTTGTTTTGTCCCGTCAGGTTGTGTTACCAGCTCGCCACCTCTGTTTGCTTGACCAAGCTGGCCTTGGAACGGACTTGCGCTTGTGTAGGGCAGGGCGTTAGAGAGAAGGAAGTGGAGGTCAACTTTTGTTGAGCAGAAGAATGCAGCAGTACATCTTGTTGCAGCTCGAGGTGGCGTTTGGGCCAGGAATCCACCAAGCCCATCGCTGAATACATCCGATAGTAGGAAATGAAGGAAAAGGTTTAATTTACATTATGTACACTGGCCCCCCCTGGCGCGGAAGCCCACTCCATCAGGAGCATTTTCAACGTCCGAGTTCGTATCAGGTCACGTCAACACCACCCACTGCACCACCGGTCTCCGCGTTTAATCCCTTCGTCTTCCCTAGGAGACTCAAAACTAGGGAATTTGCTGACTTTGGTGCGGCCAATCAGAGGGGTTGTATTGTTCACCGAACTCCGCCTCTACTGTTGCCTCCTCGCACTCGCATTTGATGCCACTGTGTGGTCAACTCGGAAACCGATATCGTTGCCGTTCCCACGGTAGCAATTCCTCGAAATTGACCTCTCGCCTCAAACCGTAGCATCTTCGTGACGGTCAGCTTGTCGGTGTCGGGCGCTGTCGCCGTCTGTGCGAAGCTGATGAAAGGGGCGGCCTCGGGGCAACACCAAAGGATGCGCACTGCCGATTTGGGACGCTTGTCTGCCCGTCCCGTCGGTGTCGACCAAGGTCGCAGTCTGGGCGACGCTGATGAAAGGGGCTGCCTATAAAGTACTGCCATAGCCTGGTACTGCTGAAGTTTTTGCTCGAGCGTAAGTACGTGTAAGAATAATGTGAATTTCTTTATCGACCCCGCCATTGTTAACATCACTGAGCAGCAACAGGCGGAACTCGTCGTCATCGATAAGCTCAGTCAACGAGCACAACTATTGAGCAATTCTAGAAGGAAAAGTATATGCTCAGTTTTGTTAATCCAGCATGGGAGGCACTTATTGCATCTTCACAAAACGTATACCCCCAATCGCTAAAAAAAAAAGACAAAAAAATGGGTTCGCGAGATCTGCGAAACAACGAAATTGCATCGTTGATAACGTCTCTTTCCCAGAAGGGAAAAGTTTAGTGCATTGATCTCCGTGCATCACACATCACCATTGAATTACAGGTTCACTGGCGAAGATGCGACACAATATATATTTTTCTCGAATTCCATGATAAACATTTGTGCGCTTGGCTGTATGTACATTGCATCGCATGTTAATCTTTCGGTAACATGCCTTGAATGTGTCGCCTTTAAAAAGTACGCCAACAATAAGAAGCGCAGAGTTGGTTTGAAAGGTGAGGTGATAAATGGTGCAGTCAGGGAGCGCGGTTACAGCGAAGGGCAGACACATGAATACGCTGCACGTATTCGGTGTCAACGCAGTTTTCTGCGTTTAGTTTACTTGCGGAATAAGTGTTCCCTCTTTTCTTTGATTTTGGTCTCTATCGAATTTGCAAATGCCGGGCAGGGCTGGTCTTTCTCGTGTGCGTTAACTCGAGCCACCTGATGTTTCTCCAGGTACATGTATCTAATCGAATTACATGTACCGCCGTTAGCCGACTGGAGCTTTGCTTTTTTCGCTTTCGCCTGGTACAACCTCCTTTCTCGCTGCGCCACCGTTTGCCTCGCGCCAGGGTCATTAAGAAAGTTCCGTTTCCATTCACGTTCGGACAACTCGGTGCGCGTATTAATGGTGGGACGACCTACGCAGCTTGTTCTGTGGCCTGCACGCGTGTCCTGCATAAATATGGACTTAGCGTGGTCGAGTCTTCTTCTTTTCCACCACAGTTGGCATCTGGCAACGTGAAGGCCTGTATTTGTCCAATTTTCTTTGGCGTTTTTGGATACTTCCGCTTCCAGCGAGCGATTCGCCCAGTCCGTTGCCACTTGTGCGCTTTTAGTGCCTTAACCTGGCGGCCTGCCTATCCCTGCGATATCGCAAGAGCTTTGCGTAATCATTCGGCATTTCGCGCTCTCATATTGGCCCACCAAAGCGCATGTAATGACCTGCCGAAATGTGCAGCGTTTTTGGCGTAGCTTCTCGGTCGGTGTTGCAACCCGGAGTTACTGCAGGAGTGCGCGTATTGACGTTCTGGTTTAGCCGCGTGTCGTATCTCGGAGTCGTTGTGCGACTCCTTGAAAATCCGAAGTGTAAACTGGACTTGAGATCAGTCAAGGGACTGTTGGAAGACTATAGCTTCAGGGGCGCACGGGAAAACAACAAATGAGGCAGTGCAGCGAGACATGGGCTGGGCGTCCTTCGAAGTACGGGAGGCCGAAAGCAAGATCTGCTTCGAAGAACGACTTGGGAATATGAAAGAAAATAGAAGGGCGGCTAAGGTTTTTAGGTACCTACACATAGAAAAGAAAACGTCGACTCGCAATGAAGAATAACAAGGAAACTAATCAGTAAATCTACGTTAGCGGCGTGGAAAGTGGCAAGAAAAAAAAAGGGTCAAACTTAGAGAGGCAGCTTAGGTGGATAGGTGCGATGGAGAAAAAGCAAGCGATGATAATATATCAAACGGCGATGAAACAAATCAAAACAAAGTTTTGCGATAATTCAAAGGTGAGCGTTCGAAGCCATCAAGAGGTCTGAGAACACGTTGTATACATTATACTTGCGTAGCGTGTGGAGATATTTCCTTTAGCGCGTCGCAGTATCCATTCAGAGGTATATGGGACGTAATTGCTCTGCGCGAGCCTATGTGATTTACGGGCAGTAACTGAAATATTACAATGAATCTGCGGTGGAGAATAGACGATTGTGGCACAAAAGCAGGGATACGTTTTAGGGCGATGCATTTTCTAATTCGTTCAGGTTGATCCAATTTCTTTCGGGATCAGCGATGGTGGCGCTTTCATACCGGCGATATATGCCGAAACAAAGGAGGCGCCTTCGACACTCCGGCGCATGCCCGTGGATGACCGTTCGTTGTGTCCGCCAGTGGTCGTCACGCGCCCCTCTGGTCTGTTTTCGGGGCCGCGCCGGCCGGGTTGTTTCCCGCTCGCTGGACGCCTGTCGTTGATCGGCGGCCGGAGAAACGCGGGCGGAAAAGGCGCGTCGGGGGGCTTACAAGATGCGCGTCATCGTGTACGGCGAGCGGCTTGTTCCGGCATGCCGTGCGCGCATGGTTGTAGGCGAAACGAGGCCACGTCTGTTGCCGGCCGCCAGGAAGCTTCGCGCTGGCCCGTGAAAGGCTGCCCGGTGCGCGTGCCGCCGCCGCTTGACACTTCGCTGCGCCTCGCGGGGGAAGCCGTGGCGCACTGTCACTCCGGGCCGCGCCCAACCTCCGCTCTATAAAAAGCAACGCCGGGAAAAAAAACGGCTCTGCTGAAAGGGGGACGTGGTAATTGCGCCGCGCACGAAAGTGGGCTGCAACCAGGTGTGTGCGAAAGAGTTTCGCGCGCTTTCGTAACCACCTCTGCCAACTTTTTTTCCTCCTGGCAGCGCCCAGTGGCACCTTCCTTGCCTGGCATATCGGCTGGTGCTTACGTCACGCGTGTGTAATCTGCGGGTTTCGCGGTTTAGCGCGCTACGTATACGGGAGTTCGCTCTAGCTACCACAGTCGGTATAGTGTCACCCTGTGGCTTACAAACAGTGCGTGCTCTATTGAAGGTGTACGTTATTATATAGTGTGCGGTAACTATAGATTTGCCTGTGCTTGGACTCGCTACGTCTCGTGCGATATTGTTGTGCTGAAAACTTTGAGTCTTTTAAGTGATGATCTTCAGGACCTGAATAAAGTTTATCATACCATACCATATCACATGGGAAACAGCGTTAGGACATCGACTTGTGGCAAGGTTGAGAGGAGGAATGTACGGTATGCAGTAGCAGTGAGGAAGTAACACAGACCAAATGGGCTGCACTAATACTTCGAGGGGACGCTCACATGCAGTGGAGCTAAATTCAGCGTTTTATCGAAGCCTGATGGAAATTTAGCTGCCTACAACGTCGAAGGTTTTCCTTCAATGTATAGCGCTTAGATCAAAGTTGTTTGTGTTTTTGGGGCCCACTCCAACTCGCCCAGCAACAAGTATTGTTGTTCGATGTAAATTGCTCGCATTGACCGTTCTCGTTTATTTGCATGCGCGGTAATAACTTCTTTGTCCCTAGTCGGTGTGCGGAATACACTGCATTCACTAATATGGACGCAGAATTATCGTCTACAAGAAGACGGTTTCGTGTTTTGGCAGGCCTTAGAGGAGTAGCTTCAGAGAGGCGTTGCCCGTTAACTGTACGCAAGTCTGGTGATGGGATTAGTCGTGCGAAGGGGCCCCTGTCACGGCGTCTCTTTTTTTTTTTTTTTTTTTTTTATTTCTTTCTTTACCTGCACTGGAAATTCGGCATCCGCTCACCGTGCATTGTTGGCCCAGTCAGGGCGCTCGCATCGCCCGATCATCCTATCTGTCGTATGACTACCACGCGTGTTCGCACGGGATCCTTCAGCGGCGAGTCTGCGGTCGCGTTTCACGTCCTGCAACGGAAGTCCGCCCGGCGAATGTAGGTGAATCCGGCATCGCGTGATCGGCCGTAGGAATCGGTTTCCCGCCGGTCTCTGTCGTTGCGGCCCGCTGTGGGAACAAGACGCACGTTTTGTTCGGGACGGCGTGAAACAATGCGCGCGACGCCGCGCAGAAAGACGACTCCGGCGGCGAGAAGATGCCGAACACGACCGCATCTTCCTGGCGACGAGCCGTTGAGCCCTGACGTCACCGCCAGAGCTTGGTTCGCGTTACGCCGGGCACGGTACGCGACGTCCCGGAAAGGCTCCCCTTCGTGCGAGCAGAGGAGGAGGCGAACCTGTTCGGCGTCTCCTGTCGTCCAACGTGACTTTGGTCCGTCGTGCCGTGCGCCGTTTTGAGCGGCCGGGTACATCGGATACCTTCGGCAGCAGTCACGTTATCCCGTGCGTTTTGAGGCGCCACGATGGCTTCGTTCCCTCTCTTGCTTCCGTTGTCCTTGGCTGGACCGCACGTCTTGCTGCACCGGTCGGTTTTGCGCCTGTGCGCCGGAAATAAAATGGCGAGAGAGAAAAAAAAAAAGACAAAATAATTTAAAGAAAACAATCGAACTGACTCCGTGACGGTTTCCAGTCGTGTGCTGCCCGCACAGTGCAGCCATGTTCATGCCCGTTTCATGGTCCGCTCAAGCGCGCATGACTGAGCGTGCGCATTGCTTTGACTCCGGTGCAGCCCGCTTGGCGTTCTTCGCGGTATTTCATCTGTGCGCGCCCAATCCGTCTCTATCACGTGCCGTCCATTTCAGTCCTAGTCTGGGTTTTCTTTTTCTCTAAATGTGGCGGTTTCTCCGCGTCCTCCCTTCGTGCACGGACCTCGTCCGTCACGTGCTTCCCAACAGCGATTCATCATTCCATGAACGCGTGCGGCTCCTCTTGATGTGTATGCGTTCTCTGTAGCCGAAAGTTGCAGGCTGCGTGCCGCTGGTGGCCTACTGCCTAGTGTGTCATTAACCGAGCTGGGAGCAAACATGCTCTCAATGCGCCATTTCTTTCGCTCTGTCTTCCGCTTGGACTAACGAGTCATTTCGCACTTCTTCATCGAGTGGCTCACAATGAGTATTTTTGTTTTCTCTTCAACTTGCGCTTTCTTTAAGCACGAGGAAAGACATGTTCAAGGTTGTGTGCATGTAAAAGAGGAGCGTTGGGAATCTTGCGTGGGTGATGACTGGGCTACGATGTAGCTCCGGGAACGCTCCTATACTTCTAGTGTTCACGAAATATAGTGACGTCCTGAGCGCCTCATCACAACAAGGCGTAGATGCCTTACACAGTTACGCAGCATGCATAAGGACAACTGATTTCTCTTCAACTGCAAGGGGCGCACCGTCAAGCGCTAAACTTTGTTTGTTGTGTGACTCAAATGTCCATTGTTTTTGAACGCGTGCATAGCGTGTTACGAAGCGGCGTGTTGAACACAAAACATTCATTCACATAATTGATGCTCCATACAACAAGTATAGTAATACACCCGTCGTCATAAGACATGATCGCTTTTCAAGTGGGCTCTTATTAGCCGACTGATACATTGTTAACATTCTGGTGTAAGAAACACACATACAAAGTATGGCAATTTTTGTAAGATATCTTTCCTGTTTTCCTAGCTTGTCTTTCTGTGATTTCACCAAATTAATATGTTTGTTGTTTTTCTGCAATTTTCCAGAGAAGAATTGCTAGATGGTTTATTCCATTAAGAGAATCCCGCATGACTGCAGCGAGAGACTGCACACGAGAGAGATGTGACCACCAACATAAGAGATGTGGCCACCTGACAAGACATCTGGTGCCGATACACCCGGCACTACGCGAAAAAACCGAGTATCGATCCACCCTATGAGTTCATATAGGCCCTGATTGGAGCTCTATCTTATTCAGAAACTAAGACCAATTGGCTCGCGCATACGAGATCCGGCTGCCTATACTTGCGTGGCTGGTGAAGCTGCATACGAATGTAAATTGAGGCCAGTGGAGAGACGAACAAATCTCATTTCGCTCACAGTATTGGAGACAAAATTCTCACCGTATCATAAGGGGACCAATTTGTTAAAATCAAGAAAAATTGTCTGACCATAAAGATACCATATTCACATTTTTTACTGTGTTTGTTACGAACATGAAAAACACATTTTCATGTATAAATGCCTCTGTGTCCGTGAAAAACGAACCCGACAAGGAACCCCGTGTTCCTTGTCGTTAAAAAGAGCTTTTCTTCGCCTAAGCACAGATCAATGTGTTACATCGCGTTAGGTTGACATGTTGATGCTGCATCCTGTGTTTTCATGTCAACTCGCCGTATTCTAAATGCTCTTGTGCGTTTCGTCGTCCGTGACGACACAACTGTGTATATCAAATTTGCGTCAATTTTCACGAAATCTGACGGGCAGGTCATTTTTAAACCGCTTCCATACACTTCCGCATGCATCTGACCTTAAGACGAATATTTCACGTAATCTGTTCCGAGGTAATCTTAAAAAAAGGGATTTAAAGCAATGCGCGTTATAACGTGGATGACAAACGGCTTCTCGACAAGCACTTCTGTATTTTCATTGACGAGACACGGAAAACGTAACTGTATTCTCACAGATTACTTCTCGAATGGCGAATACCTTACGTCTACGGAGAGCGCTTATACTCGGTACGCGAGAAAAAAAAAAAAAAAAGAAGAAGAAAAAACGGCCTAGGATGGAAAGGATCCATCTGTAAATTCCCGTTCCGTGTCCCCGTTAGGGCTTTTATTAGTTAGGCGTTTATTAATCTTAATTAAGAACGAGGGTTAGATTGTGGACAAAAACGATGACCCAACTTGGTTGGTTTCGTTTTCGTTCACGGCCGCGGTGGGCCACGTTCGAACAGTTCTCAGTCCCAAGTCAATTTCGCTTGCAAGTATTTCATGCTTAACGTGTCACATATGAGAAAGTCGCACCAGCAAAGCGAAAAGTGATGATGGCGTCAATAAGTTCCTCGATGTCCCCACCATCATCTTAATCACCTGGTGCTCTAAGTCTTGTGCTTCTACGTGTCCATTTCAGTAATAACTGCCTGCTGACGACAACCTGCAACGGTCGCTGGCATCGCATAGCAAAGCGATCGCTCCCTGGCGTTCTTGGCTCGGCCCGAACTTTTTTTTCCTCCTACCCGCCGAGCGCATCGCGCCGTTCGAGGCCGTCTCAGTCGAAGGTGCCCACGCTGGGGCTGACGCTGTCTCGACGCGCCGCGTGCTCGGGGGCCTCCTCCTTGCCCACCGTCTGCGAGGCCACGCCGAGAGGAGGACAAAAAAATGCGCGGCGTGTCCGCCGGGAAGGCCCCGTTTTTCCGCGCACCGCTGGAGCAATTAAGTCGTTGGCGCTTGTTTTCTCCGGCCGTTTGCACGAGCACGCGCGAAGGACGGAGGCTGCCGCAGGTTACGCGTCGGTGTTGCACGTGCGCCAGCTGACAGCGCGCGGTGTATACGCGAAGCCCAAGTTTCCGCGGTATTTTGAGTTGCTCGCTGGCGGCGTCAGTACATCGGTCTGGAACGTTTCTTTGCGCAGATGGCTCGCTGGAATGTTTCGGGCGTTTCCCTACGACAGTACAACGCGCGTTTTTTCAGTAACCGCGCAACCTTAGGCCAGTCGTCTTGAGTGGGGAGCTAGGTACGATAGAAAAAAAAAATTAAAAATCATCTAGCCTTTGTTGTAATATCTAGCCAATGTCTTAAGGTGCCGTGCAGTCCTGACATATGATTCTTGAAGCCTGCGTGACACGGTTTTTAATGGGCCTCTTCGATTATAATATATGCAGCCCCGGACTGTCCGCAAACGGTCTGCGGCTTCCGGTCTGACTAGCCCTGACAGAAGAGTGCGTCACAGTCAAGGAATCCAGCTGTCGGGGACTGTCCGAGCATAGGAGGCTATGGTCCGAGGTTGTTGGAAAGCATCGTGACCGGAAGTCACCCTCTTGGCTGCCGTCGTCTGCTCTTGGCTACTCGTAGATAAACCCCCTACCCAGCGAATTCATTAGCGTGGCCTCCGAAATGGTGCAGTCTCAGAGGCCACGTTGCCGACACAACCATAAAGCTTGCATGCATAGTGGTCGCGTTCGCAAAGCTGTACGTCGAGCTCTCGCTCTTCGTGGCCCTTCACCGCTGTATTTAAGCTAGCTCATTGCCTGCGAAATTTAAGCGGAATTTCCACACGGACATAAGCAAAATCGCAGTCGTGCCACGTCGCTGTTGATGCAGAAAGCACCTGCCGATAGTCTCAAAGCTCGTGAGACCGTCTAATAATTAAAAACCCGACGCGTGTCCAGGACAGAGCTCGTTACACCGTCTACTAATAGTGCACGTCAAAAAATCAAACGCTCGAATTTGGCAACGGAATGGATCATATTCGAACAGCAATCGGCGAAGCTCCGACTGTATACCACCCCAACTACCGCCGTGGAATAGCCACATGATATTTGATATGCTTCCTCGCACACCAGTTTCACTCGCCTGAAAAAAGAAATCCACCTGTTTACTACACATATATCAATGAACATGACAGATTTAGCGAAATGCATCAAGAAAAGCAAGCACGTGCGCCTGGTCGCATGGAAGACTAAATCTGCAACAATTACACGGCTCATAAAAAGCTCGCATGATGGCACACAAAGCACCGATGTAACAGACGCGACAGATGAGTGGAGACTATTTGCCGTCTGGAACGCGCAAAGTGCGCAGAAACACACGGCATCTTTCACAACATGGCGGCCAACGCCGTGTGCATCTTTTTCAGACAGCCGTCGTCTGCTATAGCTGCTTGGGCTGATCGGAACAAAATCTGCTGACAGCTCCGAGAGTCCGCGGACAGTCCGGCAGTTCCAGTCCGCGAAAAACGAACGCGATTCTGGCAGCTCTCGGACTGATAGGCGGAGCAGCTTGCGAAGCTATTCTAGAATATCGAATGCGGAACATCAGTCCTAACAGTCGGTCACTGATAATAGAAGAGGCCCAATGTGTCTGTCTGACCGTGTGTTTATCGACAGACCCTTGCAATATCTATTTGGCAGAGTCATTCGCCGGCCGTGACAATCCACCATTCATTCGAGGGTTACTATTTCTTGTTCTATTTTCCTATATACTCTGACGTGCCTGTACATAGCGCGCGTCGCGTCTGCGGATTGTATGTGTGTAGAAACTCGGCCATTTAGGTTACGAAACATTTTCCGAAGTGCAGCTGTTCAAGCATACAATGAAACGCTGTCTGTCCCCGCCCCTTTTCCTAAAAAAAAAAAAAAAAAAATCCCTGTTGTGTCACGTTTTCCGCAGTAGCGTCACTGAACTCATATGCAGTGTTACAAATGTTGCTTACACCACTCGTCTACTGTTTGACGTTATACCTCTTAAATGTTTTAGTTCTCGTATTCTTCCGCCACTTCTATCGAGGCTCTTGGCTATAGCACAGCGGGGGGTCGTCATATATGCTCACGCTTTATTTCTTAGCGTCACATATCCCGAACATTTTTTTCTTCGGTGAGGGCTGAGCACAAATCGAAATGGTACTACTCAAGCAAATTGGATTACTCGTCATTTTTCGCGCCTTTTAGCGGATTACGAGATGCTCATTGTGATGTTTCGAAACTTTCTGTAACAGCGTGGAATAAATGTTAAAATTCGAATTAAATTGAAACCAGGAAGGACTGTGGGGGAAATGAAACGTAGGCGTATACGTTCTGCAGGACAGGTTTGCAATGATGGCGAACATCGGGCCATCTGGTATTGACGTATATATATATATATATATATATATATATATATATATATATATAAAATGAGGGGCAGCTTTCGCAGGTGGCCTGGAAGTAATCAACCAATGCGAGGTAGCACCAAACTACGTGTACTCCGCCTCCACTTTTTATCTTGCTTCTTTTATTATTTCTAAAGGGGAAAGGGGGGCGGGGAGGGGGGGGGGGGGTATATGACATTGGGATGCTGGTAGACATACGACTCAATCGCCCGACATGATGCGCGGCAGTGTGCGCTTCAAATATTTATCTATTTGATATGATTTGCTCCACTGTGATTTGCCTTGCTACCGTTACATATATGCTCACACCTTGTTATTCTTTCTAACCAACTGTGTATTTTGTATTAGCTTTCTTTTAATTTCAGTGTAGTACTTTGTTGCTCCGCTACTGTTGTTTTGACTTGTTGACTATATCATACTTGTTTTTGGACATTAGGTCCGGTTACAATCCTTGACTATGGTTTGGCGTACTAAATACATGGAACATTAGTGAAATTTCAGTACTAATAAGTTCTGACTCGTGCAAACAATTCGACAACGAGCGAGTCGCGCGGTTCTTCACGCTTAGTTGACCGCGCCAAGGCCAACGTTAGAGAAGGAAGTTATTCAGGCTCCTCAGATCTTAGCTAGTCTTAACCGGTTCCTGCGGAGATCCCCAACCTGTGGCAAGGTTTGCAAATATTTAAAGCTTCAGTTTATGTACTACCGTATGGAAATCCGTTCTTAGTGGAGGTGCGGGTCGGAAAATTGCATTTTTTTGTTTTGAAAAACTCCTATACTATTTGATTGCAAAATCAGGCTTCGACATTCTATTTTCACGTGCAAACGGGCGTTTCTCCGCGAAAAATTATTCCGATCGAGGCATGATAACTGTAGGGGCTCCATTTTTCCATTCATGCTCGGCTGGTGAGGCTACAACCGCAAGTTTACCTAGATGGTGCGGTTTCCTGGTGTACCAACTAGCGAGCCCTCGCTGAGCAGCCCGAGCTCATTCTTTCATTTTCAGCAGCGCTCAGGCGAAGGATATGCTTCCTACACGAGAGGCTGACATGCAAAAAGCTCTTGTCTCGCTGTACTCGGCGCAAAAACCAAAAACGTGGCTGACTCCCCCAACAGCGAAGTTTGATCCGGGTGCCCCCCAAAACAAGATTAGCTTCTGCCGTGTTTCCCAGCTGACGTCAGCCAAGCTGTTCACGCGAGGGGGGGGGGGGGGGGGGAGGAGGAGGGGGAGGTCTGTGTTCGTATATTGCCCCATTTTTAATTTTTCTCGCTCCTATGCTGTTTTGAATGCGTGTGCGCACACATTTTTGTACCTAATGCAACTAAACTGTGCATGCACATGCGCAGTCATGTGTAAAATGCAAGTATATAGGTCTTCAGTGTAATTTGCACCAATATTGTACACGTGCATTTAAAGAAACCAGTTATTAATGCTCTCTAATGATAGTCGATATTTTTTTAAATAAAGCTTACATTTGTTTTTCCCGTTATATAGCGCTTTTATAAGAGTTATAAAACAGATTATATAACTTTCCTAAGCATAGCATATGAATGCCAAACATTACACCCCATGAGGCCATACTTTTAGTATTTCCAGAAAGCACAATAAAAAAAAAAAAAGCACATACGATATCGAGGAACTGAAAACATATGAAAAAATATGAGAATAAACTATATTCTACGTCAATTCCATCCAGTTAGCTTTATTATTAACGAACATGGATCTCAGACTGGCTTCATTTATTTCGTATATTGAGCTGGGAATATTAAGCCTGTGGGTTCCAGCGAGTGCACAATTAAATCGAGATACGTTTCTTTTGCAAGAGGAGCTAACCGTTCGACAAGTACGATAAAAAGTCAGTTGGTTCCTCTGCTTTTTCATCTGGGCATTTTCATATTGCTGAGCACCCGCCGATACGTGGATACATGGTGCCCTACTCAGTGAAGTGCACGTACTTCAAAAAAAAAAAAAAAAAAAAAAAAGCCTTTTACGTCAATTTTCCCATTGTAATTAGCTATGAGTTGACACAACATGAGTGGTATGCTTGCGGGTCAGGACTGTGTTGTGGCCGTTGGACAGTTCTTTTATCGCGTGGCCGGCCCTACGACATGTCATCAGCGGCAGTTCATTCATTAGACGAACGTTCAATCGTTGCTCCCCTATTAGGCATCCCGAGACCACGCTGGCGCGTTTTCTTCTTTTATTGCGCCTTCTGTATTCTTTCCCAATGGATTCGTAAGCGGCTCTTTACGCTGACGGCGTCGCGCGCTCCCCGTCGGTGCGTGCCATTCCTCAACGCGGAGCCGACGGCAGCAGCGGTGCTCGGCGTTGACCAACGAGACGTTCTGGTTTCTGGGTCATTAACCGCGCGTGGTCCGGGCCATGGTGGGGCTCGTCGCCAAGGTGGGCTGTATGGCGTCGCGGACGGAATGCGGCACCCCGGTGCGCCCAGTTATTGATTGGCTGCCCGCGCTGATGAAGTGCGGGGTCGTTGCTCTCTCGGCGCGCCGGTCGATGGCGTCCCGGCTCCCACACTTCCCCCGTTGCGGCCCCCACTCTGCGAGGGGCGCTCGAGCGTGGCTCGGCGACCCCGAAATCGACGGCGCGGTAGTAGTAGTGGCGGCGGCCGAGAGGGGTGGCCAGGGGGACCCACTTTCGCTGGCGGTAACCGTGTTATGTCAGCGCATGCTTCCGGGCTCGGGCGGATGTCTTCCTTCGGTGCCTTCCTCGTTCTATTTTCTGCGTCCGAGTCGCTGCCGCGCGTTGTGGCGGGCTAGGAGGAAGCGGGGCAACGCGCGTGCTTCCAGAGCCTTGAGCGCGGGGTTCTTCCAAGGTTGTCGCGCGCACATTGTTGGGGGTTGTCGGCGGGTCAGGGACCCCGAGCCATTCAGGCCGGAGGGGCTCCCCGCTCTATACTGGCTGCTAGGGAAAGTCGCAAAGAACCGTATATGTTAGATTTGAGGCAGTCGCACAATCGAGAGCGTTTTCTTCGATCACCCGTGAATGTCCTCGTTCGTCTTCACCGGTGGAATTTGCGCCCTCGCCACTGGTGGATTTAAAGGAGAGTGGGAGGGAGGAAGAGTCCTGTGCTACACCCCCCTCTGAGACATGCCAGGTGCCTACGTAACTGAGCGTGCAGATCCCCAGGGGTCGTGCTAGTAATGTCCGCTTCTTCTAGCAACCCGGCTTAATAGTGTCCTGCCTCCAGTGTATTTATATTTACGCGCAAATAAATAAATAAATAAATAAAAAGAACAAACAATCGTATAAATCATGCTCGTAGATCTCGCAAGCAGTCTGAATCTAGTACCCACTTTAAATGTACCCCTGACATGATTCTTCGCGCGGCGCATTCTTCGGAGGTTCAGTAAAGCTCGTCAGTGCACCATGTCAGCCTGGCTTGTTCAATGCAGCCTTTAATCAAAAGCGTTTTTTTTTTCTTTTTTCTTTTTTGCAAATACGCGGCAGTTCACATGATCAATCATAAACATGAGCGGTAGCAATTGACCGCGGTCGTAATTTTCCACAATATTTTGTCTTCAGTCAGTAACGCTAGCGACTGCCATATTTAACTTACGACGGCTTATTCTTCTATTTTAGTATATGGCACAGGCGTCTGGAACAATCGTATGAACTACGTACAGATACTATAGGCGGGAGAACCTGCAGGTTTGAACGAGTATGCATTGAACTCTGTGGCACATCAGGATTTCCGATATATTTTCGAGCGGAGGCGATGCAAAGTGGGAGTATACTTAAGAAACTCTCGCAGACCGATCGAAGTCTTATTCCTGCATGCAACGTCCCCTATGTGGACGAATTAATAACAGTACATATTTATTCCGAGTTGCTTTCAAAAGCCCAGGTAGCTTTAAATCCAGTGGATTTGAGAAAGTAAATGCGGAGCAGCCGCATTTATACGTAGTCTCGCGAAATTCCTCAGTGAAAATGAAGTCATTTGGTCGAAATCTACTGCAACGTAATAGCTGCCGTACTCCCGCATCTTTGCTCTTTTTCTGTAGGTGGAAAGGACTTATTTGTCTTGCAAGCCTTCGGCCGTCACAAATTGTTCGGGGAGGATTTCCCTCGAATCCATTCGCTTGGCGCACAGGGCGTCTTCCGTATAGATGAGACACCGTTGCTTCCTTTTTCTACACATACAGCGTGGAGTGCTCTCGCGAGCCTGTGTGTCGAGCGGACCGCCCTCGGAGCATCCTTCGATATTCAGACTTGCCTGCAGCACTGCGTAAGCCGACGTAGGTCAGCTTCCGCGAAGTCGGGCTTCGATCCAACACATTCACGTTTTTGGATGCGCCTGCCTTTCGCTGCCGTCGAGACACTGCGTCCTGCAGACATGCTGGGCTGCTGTCGCGGCACCTTAAACCGTGGTGCGCACAACTAGCGATTCTTAGCGCAGGGGTGCGCGCACCCAGGGCGACCCGTAGCTGTCGCGAACAGCAGCTTGCGAGCGGTTTGTTGCCATGGCAGCAGCGGCGGCGGTGTCTCTTCCTCGGCCCTGTTCATCGGTCAGCGGGCGGCGTCCTCTCACGTGCCGCTAATGGACGCAGCCCTTCGGGATGAAAGGCCCTGATTGATTCTCTTGGCCGCCCTTCAAGGACAGGGCGCCTCCGCTTCGCTCATCCCAAGGGGGGCACTTTCTCGGTCACGCTGCCGACGGAGTTCTTTTGACGCTGACGGCGTTGCCACATCTCGGGTACGCTGCCGCATGCAAATGCATGATCCGCTACCGTCGGGCTGCGCCTGTCTGGTGTCGGAAGGCGGCTTCGGTCGCTTCGTTTCTTGTCATGCTGAATGGGCCGCTTCTCGCCCGGTCGCCGCAGCTAAGCATCATTACGCTTGGTCAGTACTTGTGCGCTGAATGTTGACGGCGCTACTCGATAGTTCGGGTGTCCGCTTTGTCCGTTATACTAGTTGGTGTCTGCAGCAAGCAATGACCCCGCCTCTATAACTCTTAATAAGCACTAGTGAGCGAATGTTTGGTTTTGGCCTAATCGGTTAGTGCCTCTTGGTTTGCGGTTTGATCTCCCTCTCTCTCTCTCTCTCTCTCTCTCTCTCTCTCTCTCTATATATATATATATATATATATATATATATATATATATATATATATATATATATATATATATAATCTGGAGCGGCTTGCGTATGACAGGGAACGTTTGCGTACCAAAAATAGCCGAAACTCGGCTTTAGTTGAGTTCATTAGTGTGTAGGGTCGATGGCATCCGGTAACTTTGATCCGCTTGAAGAGTTTCTAACCATTGACGGGGTCCACCGTCAAGACGAACTTAAAGTAACGGCTATCAGAAAAACCGTGGAGCACTTTTATTTCGCCACTAAACTATGCAATTCATTGCCACAAAATGTTTGAAAAAAAGTTATCATTCCTTTATAACCGAATTAGAACTACACATTTTCCTTTTCAGAAATTCTAAATACAAGTTACCTGATCGCTCAATGTTTTATTCTTGTATTTTTACTTTGAACCTGTAATAAACACATGCGTTTGTGCCACCTTTCTTGCGAAAATAGCAGTCGTATTCCTACTTTTTACTGCTGTTGTTAACGGTATTAGATTTTGAGCCCACAAAAGAGTTTTGTGGGCACGTACTCAGATGGCTCGTCGCCTCGTTTGCTCAGTCAGATAACAGCGCATTGTCTACCAGGTGCAATTGCACCTACTTTCTTCTCCGCAGTGGGCAAGTCTGGAAGTGATAAGAATAGATGCTATGAGTACTTCCTCGTCTTACACTCAAATCAAATTTTGTAAGAGCACGGCAAGCTCAACACTGTCTGAGATCTCATGACTCAGCTAGAGAAGGCCAGAATCCACAGCGCACTGCCGTGACCGCTGCTGACAATAATTTCACTAACAAACATTTCACTCTGGCCAAGACACAAAATGACCTTCCTCCGTGGTGCTACGCGTCTCTTATCGCAAACAAGTCAACCAACCTTCGCCGATGTAATCAGCCAGCTTGTCACTCTGACTGAATTAGACACTCTGACTCCCGTCCCTCAAGGCCATTGTATGGTGTATACGGATGCAGCGGTCATTCCAACACGAGCACGTGACTCCTCCAGAAGCCTTAGTCATCCTGGAATTAAGTATACGCACACCTATACCACCGATACCTATCGGTGGATTCCTTGTTATTAGAATTACAAGCCATACTTGATGCCTTCGATTGCGCCAGCGCGTTATCAAACGTTATGGAACTTAATATATACACTGACTGACCGGGTGCATTGAAGACACTGAAGGTAGTTACAAACGCGTACTAAATACGTATACTTTGCCTGACAGCCCACCAGCCTCGTTTCCGGCTATGGTGGCCTTGGCACCTGATGTCACCTATGCTTGGGGATGTGCAAGTGACAACTCTGCAATATGTCCCAAGTGCCCAGCGCATTATGCCGCGGCCGATATTCGTCACTTTTTGTAGCTGTGCTCTGTGATTCAGGATGGTCGGCGCAAGATGGTCAGGGAGACCAAACTAAAGCCGAATATCCCAGATGATTTCACCAGTTGGATACCGGACAACAAATGCGCTATCTCATTTCTGCAGTACCAGTATCACACAAAGCTGCGTGCTTTTATTGGGCGCCCTTTTGTTCTTTTTTTTTTTTTTCTCACTTGATATGCCTTGCGGCATGTCCTCCGAATAGGAAAAAGAGCCTTATCGATCCACGTCGGCTGTGTCGTGGTCGCCAAGGGCGCACTAAGCTATATAGTGTTGTGACACGAATGGGCACTTAGGATCCTGCTTGTTGGTTGCTCATGGCTGCGCTTGTACGTACTTGCGCGCAGGGGCCTGTCCCGAGCGAGATCGCGATATACCGTCAAAAGTGGGCGATATGTCGTAAGCATCAACTCACGATGACATTATTCGATCCTGGGAATTCCGAAAACGCTCGTCAGGCTATGTCGAGCCGGAGCCGTCAGTCATGTTCGCCGTCCAGCAGCCGTCAAGCTTAAACTTTAGCTAGGCAGCCAAAAGCTATGTTGTCGCGACAGCGGTCATTTGTGCCAAACTGCCCCAGAAAGGCATTTTAGCGGAAAATTGCGGCAGGCCTGCGCCAAATAAAGCACGAGCGCCTCCTTTCGTTTATGCTGTCTCGGTAGTAATAAAACTGGAACCAGAACCTGAAGCACGCCGTTGCCATCATCATCATCATCCTGGAACTCAGCGGAGCTGCCATGGCCACGGCTATAGCCGGTACCATCGGTTTTCCGGTCCATGTTTCAATGTACTGCCGCGTTACGGTCTTTCGTATGTTGTTGTGCCGTTCGTCCGGCAGTTAAGTATTCCTCGTACCAGCGCGATACTGAGCTCATTCGAGGAGGATGTCGGATCACAAGGAAGCGTCGGATAATGTCCAGTCCCAGCGCAGTTGTTGGCGGTGCCACTTGAAAAATAACCTACAACGCGCGTACTCAACTGATGACATTACTTTCTTACGAGTGGCGACCTACCTTGCACGATCGGAATAGCAGATTCCATGGTTTTAATTTAGTCAGCGTTCACATGTTTCACGGCACAGTTGTGCCAGAGAGATTGTGCCCATTAGAAGAAACCTGTGGACGTCTTTTTTGTAACTGCGGTTTAGTGTAGCACGGGATATGGCGTGGCAGAATATAATCAGTTGTGTAGCAATGAAACGCTTCTCGAAATCTTCGCTTCGCATAGATTCCAACGTGTCTGTTGGATCTGCTTAATGTTTTTCTTGGTCATTTGCGAACGCGCAACGCCCAGTGGAAGTCTAAATGGACGCGTAGGTTTATAGTGCGATATACGCACTGGGAAAGCCATTCTGGTACTATATCTGGCATGTAGATGTATGTTGGACACTACGCCAAATATGATTTTTGCCTGCTGCAAGACATCCGGCGGTGTTCCATGCAGTCGTCCTGGTTGGGCAAAGCGAAAAGAAGTCCAAAGCATACCACTCATTTGGACTGTTGGAATACATGCAAGAGATGTATTCCAGACCTTAGCTTTATCTCGGGAGTATGCGAAAAGATACGACGGCGTAAACGAAAAACAAGCACCTCGTTGCAAATGGACACTTCGTTCGTTAGAGCGCTTTTAATCCAGGAGTCAACCGAGTCCGCCGACTAGCTTGTTTCTGCCTGTACAATATATGCATGACAAATAGGTGCAATTTAAACTTGCGCCGGCAAATTTCCTGATTTCATCACCCCACCTAATTTTATGCCGTCCTCGACTGCGCTTATATTCTCTTGGCACCCATTCTGTAACTCCAATGGTCCACCGTTTATGTGTTCTCGGGATTCTTTGTTAACCTCCATGTTTCTGCCCCATATGTTAGCACCAGTAGAATGCAATGATCGTACACGTTTCTTTTCAACGACAGTGGTAAGCTCCCAGTCGGGATTTCTTAGTGCCTGTCGCATGCATCCAAAGCATTTTTATTCTGACTGGCGATCATGAATTCTTATTATTCGCTTGACAGGCTATTTACCTGTCTGTATGACATTTGTATTCTGCGTAATAATCTTCAACCCTACTGCTACACTTTCTAGGTAAAAGTCCTCAATCATTTGTTGAAATTCATCCCCAGGAACCGGACAATGTCATCTACAAACCTAAAGTTGTTGGCATAGTCGCCGTTGATCATCACTCCTAAGCTTTCCCAGTCCAGTAACTTAAGAGAGCGTATACAATGCTCTTAAAGCCGAATTCTGCGTTCTAGTTTTACTGAGGGATGCTGTTACGCGAGAACTTTAGATAACGTGCAAGCGAAGGGCGCCGCGTTAAAGGTCCAAGACCGTCAGGAATGTGCGCTATAGGACGGTATTCCCGGGCGATCACTTTCAGCGATGGTTTCACTTTCGCGAGATTTCGCGTGACTAGGCACCGGACTTGTCCGCGTATATAGCCGACGGCGTTTCCGGCGCTGTGCCAAGCTCGCTATCTATACGCACAGCATACCAAGAGCGCTGTCGGTCGTATACTTTGACGCGCGCAGTGCCGCGAAAGTCAAACTACATCTCCGAAAGTAATCGCCCCTGGAATCGTTCTGGTTCGAAAGTAGTCTGCGTGGAGCCGTTCGCATTTGTGCCGATTTAAACAAGTTAAATCGCTGTGCTCTAAGAGAGTGATGTTCATATGCTGCCGACCATAGATGACTCTTGGTCTCTTATCAGAATTTCCCTATGAAAATGTTCGGTTATCTGTCAAGCTATCTGAGTTTCAGCCACTGATCGCGTTCATTACGCCCGTACGGGTGGTATTGTTTGTAATGATTATCTCTGAATCTTTTCAGCGCCCGAGTACTTGCAGGAAAGGATGTCTGATAGCAGGCACAGTGGGCGTGCTTAATCTAACGGATCAAAGTTTAGTCTACGATGCAACGACAGTCTCTCTCTCTCTCTCTCTATACCATGAATAGTACGTTTTCCGAAAGCAAGCTATAAACGCTCGCAAAGTTGGGTGCAAATTTGAACGGAGCAAAGTGGCCGTTTCAGCGCCACGGAAGTTTCGTTCCATGGCATTGCCTCATGAGCAAAGAAAAAAAAAAAAAAAAAAAAAAAAAAAAAACCGGGACGCAGAAAGTGCTTGCACTTGGCGGCTTGGAGGCTTTGTCGATGCGCACCTCAAGAGCGGATTTAGAGAACGCTGGATTGGAGTTATGTTGCTGCCTAAGGGGGAATTGGTGTTGGGATAAAGCCGAGATGCTTTTGATAGAAACGGTGTATATACAGCGTAGAGCTGTAGCGCCAACGGGTCTTGACAGTATGTAGAATAAATAAATAAATAAATAAATAAATAAATAAATAAATAAATAAATAAATAAATAAATAAATAAATAAATAAATAAATATTGTGTAGTTGCGTCAGGACTTTTTTCAGCGCGTGCGGGCGTCCGCATTAAGACCTTTTTGCTTCTGGCAGGACTTCACCGCCGGAGCCTCGTTTTCTTGGGTGCGACGCAGTGCAGTAGCGAGAATGCCATGCTGCGTCGCGGCCGGCAGTCGCTATACTCGCGGACAACTTTCTGTGGCAATGAAGGGAAAGCTATGGAGGCAAAGCGCGCACAAGTGAGAGCGCTTCTGAAAAGAGTCCCACGTTTTAATTCACGCTGGTTTAGGCTGGGGAAGAGAAAACATAAACAACGTATTAGCAACAGCTAAATACGACAGAACACACCACTGAGTGTAAAAGTTTACTTGTTTTGCGGCTTTCCCCTTCCGCGTTTGGGCAAACGCGAAACCGTCGCACGTGGAAACTGCGTCAATTCAGCGTCCGTTCCGAGCAGCCAAAAGCACTGTCAAACGCTGCCGGACTACTTGGCGCGGTAACACATGTGCAGCATCCACACGCCCGTAGCTTTCCCTTCATTGCCACAGAAAGTTGTCCGCGAGTATAGTGTATCCAAATCGCGATTTTGTAGCGATGCCTTATGACTTATTCTTCACTAGTCTTATCATCCACCGTTCACAGCCGGCTGATCCCGTTGATAACGCGAGCCGACCGTCGCTCTGACCACTGACAAAACGCGATAAGTGCGAAAAGGCATTATTACCGGAAAGGCATCGCCACAAGATACCGGCCCATGACGCAGCAGGAGAGGCTAACTTTGCCAAGTTGTGTCTGCTTCCGCTCAACACGAAAGACGCGATAAAATTGAGAGAAGACGGTGCCACGACCTAAAAAGTGCTGTTCGTCAAGTGCGGTGTAGCTGTTACGCATTCTGCAGCTCTTTGCCGCACATCTGTGTTCTTGGTCCGCATGGTATTCACTGAAATCGCAAGGTACTTTACAGGCGTACGAGAACGAAGGACGCAGTAAGTGGTAATCTTCTGTCGTTTTTCTGTGGCGTCGTGTCAATCGTGGGCAGGAAGAAGCCCTGCCGTTGCAACAGCTGAAATTCCATTCGATGCTTGCGGCGGTGTCAGTTTTGCTGTCCAGTGGTGTACATATCAAGTGACGGTAACCATTTGCTCCTTGCAGGTTCTTGTGGAGTTTGACAACGCCGACTGGAAGCGGCGCGAATGGATCCGTGTGTACGAGGACCCCTTCGCGGCGTTTCTCGTTGAGGAGACCCTAACGTGGCATGTGCGCAACTCCGATGAATCGCCGAGCCCCGCACTGGTGAGCGGCTTATTTTCGTCCCTGACTGCAGGTGCGCGGCGGATGACGCTGGTTCGGCACCCGTGCCCGCCTCATCATGGCCGTGACGACGTGGGGGCTTTTATAAAGCCACTCTGACATTGAATTACTCATGCAAACACCTTGAAATTCACTGCAAGAATGTAGATTTTCACGTGCACATGGCGCTGACTTGTATTGAGGTTCTATCCGTTTTTTCTTTTCTTTCTTTTTTGTCCTTTAGTTCACTCTCTTTTATGCGTGAGGCTAGAATATATGCGAGGGTTCCGCCGCGCCATAACTTCGACTAGTTAAAAGGCAGTATCGCCTGTTCTTCGTTAACCTTCACCGTTTGTTTTCGCGTTAGAAGTTTCATTATTTTACTTCCCGTGCCAGTATCGTTTTCACCGTAGACATAGTCGCTCTGCTGAAGGTTTCTGGTTTGGAGGACGAATGCAGCTCTTTGTCCTTAAAAGGCGCGTTTAGAAACCGCTTATATGTCGTAGTGTTTCGACTGGTTAGGGTGTAGGCAGTGACTATAGCTGGTTAATTTTATATAGCGTCCTGCTTTTCCTTGCGAAATGTTTATATCGTCTATCATTTTTAGTGGCGCGCTGTGTAGTTTTTTTTTTTTTTTTTTTCCTTCCTCGCCGAAGAAAGGTTTCAAATGCGCCGCAAATAAAATAAACGTACTTCTCGCCGATTCTCTTGCACGCCGTAGCATATCTCTGTAGAAGGTTAATTAATGCCGCGTACCTCTTTTCGCGTTAAAACCTGTTTAAAAGTCAGGATCTTGCGACACTTAGTAATACCGACAAGCAGTCTGTGAAAGCCAATCTATATTATAAACCGCTGCACGCTTCTTCGAGAGAGAGAGAGAGAGAGAGAGGTACAAGCTATATGCTGGATATGATATGCCTGGCATGTTTGCCTGACATGTTACCCCAGGTTCTGGGTGATGATTGTGATACATACGGTGATAGAAACCCTTAACGGCACATACAGTCACGCACATACACATATACACTACGGATAATATGTACAGTTTCACAAAGGTCGTTTACGAGATATTTACAAAGCTCGTGACCCGCAAGAAAGTCAGCAGCGCTATCATGGCGCGTAACGCGCAGGTGGCACTTTGCCTTGGGCCGAGAATGTGCCGCAGTTCCAAGCTCGAGTCGCGTTGCGGGTGTAGTGCCGCCTTCAAAGACATTCTCACGCGTAGCGGCAGCAGTCGCACAGAACATGTTGCAGGTCTTCAGGGCGTTACATTCGGAGCACATTGGCGAGTCCGTCAGTTGAATCTTGCACTTCAGCCGGGTTGTAAAGGCCACATTGAGCCTGACACGGTGCAGGCATGTTTGGTCTTGTCTACTGAGGCCTCGCGGCATGTAAAAGTCACACGATGGGTCAATTTTGTATAGGGGTCCTTACTGATGGCTTGCATCTGATGGCCGCAAACGCCAAGCGTGCCAGTGTCGATCACCGCGTCGTTTCTCGAAAAAAGGTGTGTATAGATCATTTATCTCGAGTGTCGTGTCCAGCTTTGGCAGCATGATCAGCCTGGACGTTGCCTTGTATTCCGCAGTGGGCTGGTAACTACTGCAACACAACGCTGTGATGTAGTTCGCAGGCTTTAGTGCATAGGCGTCTGATGTCCATGGCCAGTTGTTCGTGCGTGCGTGGCGACTTCAGGGACTGCAGGGCCGCTCTTGAGTTGAAGATGACCCCTGACATTTCGTCCGACACTTTGAAAATTAATACCTCGAAACTGGTTCAGTCCTGAGAATTCATTCCAAGTGGATACGCCTTGCGAACTCAGCGGCTATAATTCGTAGGTTGAAAGATGTGCCTTACTTAAAAAGTTAGCGTAATTATGTTAATTATTCAATTGGGCGTTTTGATTTCTCGTGGAAGCAATGGCCGCCTCATCGAGTAGTTTAGATCAAGGATTATAATTGTGGTATATCTGCCACAGGAAATCTTTAAAAATTTGGTGCAGCTAAAATGAAACACCCTGTATGTTGGGCAAACGGGTCGTTGTCAGAATGAAATGGCGCGAGGGCACAACTGGGCCGTAAATAACAATGCGGGATGTCATTTGGCTGAACATTGTAAACGTCACAAATGCCGTCCGAACCTTTATCACACCAAGGGACGCTATCTTGTATACGCGTTTGAAAAGCCGTCCGGTTTCGTCTCACGCCATTGCCCTGGCCGCGCCGCAATCTAGGCCAATCGCTTTTTACATTGCGAGGGCCGAGGGCATTAGCTGCCCGTCAGTGGCACCTTGCCGACAAAGAGATTGACTTTCTGATGCGATAGAGAGTTCATGACGTCACGGTGGTGCAATTCATTTTTCATATCTATAAACCTTGTTTCTTCAAATAAAGTTTAGTTGGAAGTTAGCGCCCGTCCGTTGTACCTGTCTTCTTTTCGTCCTCGTCTTAAGCCCAAAACAGCGCAAAATTGTGCGCAGTTTTTTCTTGGAAGTATGTTACACCAACTCGCCCACATCAAGCTCCTGCTGCATAGACGTGTATATTATTGCAAGCGTCCCTTTGTGTTTACGAACCTAGTCGTGTCGGTATTTTCGTACATAGAAAAAAAAAAAATGCCACGTGATTCCGCACGGAATTCTCATCTCGCGAGCCTGGGCTGCGGCCTATTCGCGCTAGTTTCGTAAGTCTATCATGTAATGTGGTTGCGCAGCGGGAAACATTGCCCGCGCGATGACGTCATCCTGAGTCGTGTAATCTCGCCAGGGAGCATTATCGAAAGCGGTTGCCCAAAGCGGCGTAGTTTAGAGGGGGAGCCCGCGATGCTCGTTCCGTAGTCTGCTGGCTCCCATTGTATTTGCCATCGTGACCTTGCGACCCATTTTACTGCTCATTATGATGACCGCGCGAAGGGCACGGCCTGCCATGAAGAAAGTAGGCGAAGGAGCGGTCAAGCGTCACGTAAGAGCTTGACCGCGGGGTCACTTGAGCCGGCTCCGGATCGCCTTCAAGGAGTTGACTGCGTAATGCGAAAAGGACGGAATGAAAGAATCAAAACTTACAAAGCGCAGACTGACAAATTTAACGCGCCGACACTGGTGTTAACATTCGCATGCTCTGTGTTTCTCGCACCTCGTCGTCTCTTTTAGTACTTATTAGCTTTTTGAAATCGTTTATCAAGTGGCACTAAATCAAATCGGGAGTGCCATTCTCCCAGAATATACTCTAGGTAGGAGAGAATAATAAGTGTTTGGCATATGAGCAGGCGCGGAAAGTGTGCTGTAGCTTACCGGCGTCCAACATGTCATTGTTGGAAGATACGTACGACAGAATGCGCAACAACAAAGGAGACTTGGTTAGGCTCACAGGTGTTTTAATTCGGGAGCAGCAGCAGCATCAATATACGCATCACCAGGATATGCTCAGGTATGCCGAAATAAAGCGGACTCGTTTTTAAATTTCACGATTCTTTTAATTCAATTTTAATATCTTCTTGTCCGACGCGCGTGGTGTCTTATCACATTGATAACTGCGCGGTGGTGGCGTTCGAGCCAATCACCAAGAGTGAAAAGAGCGGAGCGGAGTTCGCTACGCATAGCAGCGAGGCAAGGGTAGCGATTATCACTAATCGTGCACTACGCGTTTTACCGCCGAATAAAATCATAATACAACTTCTTGGGAATGTTGGTTGGGCTTACTAAACGTATTGCTTTTGGGCTTTGTGTCTTTCCTTTCATATGTCTCATCTAGCGCCCCAAAACAAGTTCAATGTTTTGCAGCTGATGCACGCATCTTTTCCTAATCAGTAGGGTTTTTTTTTTTTTTTTTCTCCCTGTGATTGCTTTTGAACACAACCTCCGTTTCGTGGAAAATAGGTAAAAGTTTAATGATGTACGTCCTAACCAGCCCAGCATACTCCTCCGTCAAGGCATTCATTTTATCTTTCGTCCTGCAGTGACCTTCACAAACACCAATTAACACAAATGCAATTTACGACAGTATGTGTATAAACACAATAGAAGACCATCGTCATATATACGCAAACCCCACTTTAAAGGGTTCTTTTGGCGAACGCGGTGCCTCCAGATATCCGGGATCTAAGTTTACCCGCATTTCCCTTCACTGCGAATCAGTGGGAGGGGAACGGCCTCCTCGATTCGACCAACGCGCGGGGGAAGCCGGTGACGCCTTGCAGCCAGTTTGGTGGTGAGCAGGTATCAGTTGCAGCCGCCTCGCGATACGACGTTGGTCTCTGCACGCCATACGTCACGTCTCCGACGAGAAAGGTTGGTGAAACTGTGCAGATTGACCCAAACGTTACTGACAAATATCTCCGAAAGAACATATTATTTGTGGGCATCACTGATTTTAACGGCCGCCTGGAACTTTGTGGTATAAATGTAAGCGATATTTACTAATTACGCCGTCGCACGAAACTGCGTACACGAGGATAAACAAAGCAACTTGTATAATACGGTCTCTCTGGCGCCCTCTATACATAAGATTTACATGGCTTTTATGCTAAGAAACAAAGTGGATGTATAAATTAGCTTACACGCCTTTCTTACCTCAGTTACGCAGTTTTGCAAACCCTACAATCGCATTCTATAAAGATTTCTGTTGTTTAAAGCCATGAGTTCACTTTACATGCTGCATCAGCTGCAATTAGTAGTATTACGATATATGTTCTTTGTTGCAGGACGAGGCGGACATGCAACAGTCCGTCCTGGTCTTGTATTTAGTGTTAGACCCAATTTTCCAGGATCCAAGTAGTTGACCTTTAACGCGTCGCACAACCACTTGCTATAGATGACTGAGGATATCCAACACGTGGCAGCAGGAAAAATGGACTGCGTAGGGCTGACGACGCGCGCGAACTTTCCACGTGGTGGGAACTCGGAACCGAAACCTCAGAACCACATTCAAAAGCAAACTCGGAAACTTTTTTTTTTTTTTTAATAATTTCTAGGGCGCCACGTGGAGGTACACGATCGAAAAGAAGGCCGAGCAGCGCGAAAGCGCAGTCGACGCGGCGTGCCCTGGAAATCTCTGCTGCGGAATCCCCGCTGTTGTGCGCATACATCGTCGTTCCTGCGACGACCACTTGGTACTGTAGCGGGTCTCGACCACGCCCTGGCCAGGCACAGAGAAAGGAGGCGGCGCCGCGGCCCGAGCACCTTGCTGCGCGCAGCAGTGCACCGCCTGGGACGCAGCACCTGGCACGAGGTGACTCATCCAGGCACGCAGCCGCGGCAAGCGCGCCCGGCCACTGACCCCACGCGCAGCTCTTTCGCGCGGGCGACCCTCCTCCTCCTCCTCCCCGCAACGGCCCTTTTATTCGCAGTGAAGACGCGCGTCCCCGCCAGGGTAAGCCAAGTGGAAGCCAGCAGTGCCGCTCCCATTAATAACGTTAGGCACGTCTCCACCGACCTCTTTACACGTTACGTCTTGACGCACGAAAGCGTGCAGCAGGTCCGAGTGACTTGTGGCAGTAAATTCCGCGATATGACCACCATCCTTTACAGCAACGGGCAAGTCGCAGACGAATCAACACTCTTCCCCCTCAACAGTGCCATCACAAGCGGCGAATTCGGCCACGAGATCTGGGGATAGTGGCAGAAGAGCCTTGTTATGATCCGCAAGGAATTCGACAGGTCAATGGGGGAAACCAAACCCGCGCACGTTCCCGTGTCGGGGCATTTATCTACATCCCGAAGAGGCGGTTGTGATCTTCCTGGAAACTACCTCTCAAATGTGGGAAACAAGCCCGAGCGCCTTTCCCGTGACGAGATAATCCCCTTCATCCCCGAGCAAGCGCGACCTGAGCAGACGAAAAAGGCGAGCTACCAAGAAAGAGGACCCGAGGAAGAGGAGGTCGTCAACTTGACCACCCGACAGAGGATGGCGCTGAGCCGTGCTCCCTCAAGGGCTGCAGAAGATAGCGCCAACCTTCACTTTCCAAATGAACCACTTAGTAGAGGATTGACACTTCCACAAGTTCCCCGAAGGAGACATCGGCTACCACAAGACCACGAGGGGTTATTTAAGGCCGTCCTGGCCCCCGTGTTAATCAGAACCGCTCGAGACTCGGATAGAGTCAAACCCATGTACCAATGAAGTGAATACAATCTTTCCTATTTTTTTTCTTCATCATCACGATGCCCGCCTTCATCGTCTTCTCCTGATTCTTGCGGTGACGACCCACCTCCCCCGGTCGAGATGATATCAGTCTCAAAGCAAAGCCAACAAACGATGACTGGTATATGCAGCGCTGTTTTGTCAACTTAAGTAGCACCCACGCGGCTAACATGTCGATGCTCGAATATATTAGGGAGCTGAGGTCCCACTTGATGACGCGAAACGCTCGTAACGGAACACAATGACAGCACTTTGTGGAGCACCGGGCAGAAGAAAAGAAAGACACCACGAGGACGCGCAATTGTTAACTCTCTCCTACAAGTAACTATCCTTTATGCCAAATGGACAGTTTTATTTTTACTGTAAACATTCTTTAAAAAGTTAGCCTACGCAGCTGTAGGCTGCACCTGACCTCGCAGCTGCGTTTCGTCTACACGCTCACACATTTTGCGGAGCCGCTTCACTGCGATATACTAATGATTTCAGCAATCGGTTCTTAAATACCAAAGTTCAGAGCATACGCTTAACTCCACAAAGCTCAACGTATCATTTTTTGATACACTGAATTTGATGCCTTAAGACTGATTTAAGCATTGGAAATCCAATGCATAGCCCACACTAGCGTGTTTGATATATGCTAGAGGAAGCTTTCAATTGTGGGTAATTCAGCAGATACATTACTAAGTTATTTTGTAATGTTTTATTTTTATTCAGTTGTCATTTCTACTGCCTTCTCCATGGCCAGAACTAAATGTGACCAAGCTGTTTTAATATTTGATCTGAAATGGTGTTCGAGCATTGTGGGGTTAAACTGCAAAGTTGAAGTCTACCATTTTTTTTTTTTTTTTTTTTTTGACGCACTATACCGTGATTTTCCACATTTGTGATGCAACTGTGTCGGAGGATATCAGTCGTAAAAATTAGTATAGCTCTCCATTTCTGCTTCCGATATAGAAACGCGAGTGTGACGTAGGTGGACGACAGTAGCGCACCCAGGATCTCTGCCAGAGGGGGGGGGGGGGGGGGGGTGACAGTTTGCCAATGCCATCTAAACAGCACTAATTTCGATTTCTTCACGGGAAATTGTCAAACAAATGCGCTTTTTGCGAGTGTGCAGACGATTGCGCGTCTTACATCTTAGTTGCAGCACTCAAATGCGTAAGGAAAGAAAAGGGGTTAAAC
This sequence comes from Dermacentor silvarum, assembly GCF_013339745.2. NCBI lineage: Eukaryota > Metazoa > Arthropoda > Arachnida > Ixodida > Ixodidae > Dermacentor > Dermacentor silvarum. The sequence continues at coordinate 33,889,712 of NC_051154.1, forward strand.
AAAAGGGGGGGTTAAGTCGGCCTCAGGGGGGTTACAACCCCCGAATCCCCCCCCCCCCCCGTCGGTGCGCCACTGGTGGACGATATGGTAATCCTGGAGCTCCACGCCGTATCGTCAGCTTACCAGGGGCAAGAAGCGGTTTATATACAGGAGGGGAGAGAGAGAAAAAAAAAGTAAAGGAAATACATGGAGGTTAACCAGAGGTTATCTCCGGTTGGCTACCCTGTACCGGGGGAGGGGCAAAGGGATGCGATAGGAGAGAGAAAATAAAAAATAAAAAAGGAAGGAAAGAAAAGAAAATCGCACGCACGCACGCACGCACGCACACACGCACGCACACGCACGCGCACGCACGCGCACACGCACGCGCACACGCACGCGCACACGCACGCGCACACGCACGCGCACACGCACGCGCACGCGCACGCACACGCACGCGCGCACGCACACGCGCACACACGCACACGCGCACGCACACGCGCACGCACACGCGCACGCACACGCACACGCACACGCACACACGCACACACAAAACAGAACTGCTTTTGTGGGCTCTGTCACGCAGTCCGCGAAGGCGTTCTCGTGTTGCATAGTATCAACGTTCCATCCTACGTAACACAGTGCAGAGTCACAATTTGTCACTGAGTCCTGTGTCTTTCAAGTAACGCAGCAGTGCCTGCAGGCCGGCTCGCGACGTTATTTGTGTAGGCCAGTTTCCAAGGATGTTCTCTTTCTGTTATTGGGCGTTTGTCCAGTTGATCTATCTTCGCTGAGAGTGCTGCTCTCTGCGGGTTGAAACGAGGGCACTCACAAAGAAGGTGTGCGATTGTTTCGTTGCACCCGCAGAATTCCCAAAGTGGGCTGCTATTGGCCATTCCGATAAAATGAGTACGCATTTGAAAATGCTACTCCAAGCCATAGAGGGACTAGTCCACAAGTGTGCAGTCACGTCTTGGAAGGTCGGACGGAATACGGAGCTGTAATTAGGGTCCAGGGCATGAAGGCGTGCACTTGTGAAATCGGATGAATTTACAGGAGGAGAACCGACCGAAAGGCTTCCCGTCTGAATTTTTTTGTGCATTTAAAAAAAAGCAGTAAACTTCTAATGACACCTGATAATGATGGGAATTTCATTTACATCGTTAAATATTTCATACAAATTAAAAAATGCAGATCGAAGCGCACACTATGTGAAGCGAACGCTTCGTGAAGCGGCTGATCAAATGCTATAAATTTTGCAATTTCATTTCTGCGTCTTTGGCGGAAGCTGGCGCTCTCGCCACCCCTACTACGCATTGTGAAACACGCGGCAATCGTCTCAAAGAGCTAGTCGACGCTGGCACGATAGAAGGATACGCGCGATTGTGGCCTGACCCATCGGGCTGCTGTGCTGGGGCACCGAGGTTAGATGCCACCATCAGGCACGTAATTCAATGTTTTTTTTATTATTATTATTATTTGGTAAGTATATAGAGCTATAAGGCAAGACAGCAGCGGCAACGAGCATCCATGGTCAGGAAGCTACGCTTTAAAAAAGACTGTTAAGCTAACAAGTACGTGACAGCACAACTTCGCCCCGTTCTATTCCACTCCAATCAGCCAACGCTCCCGACCGGCCGATTGTGTAGCGATAACGCGGCGAAGCGGGAAAACGAAACGCAGGATAAATAGAATCTTTACATTATTCCGGCCTTGATAAAGCGCTTAAAGCGGAAGAATTTCATCACCTTTCGACTTGCAGTTTATGCGGAGCGACTGTCGAAGCCACGCAGTTGTTACGAAAGTCCCATTCACAAAAGAGGCGTAATTTAGCGCGACGTACGAAATGCGCGAGAATTTCCGCTTAAAGCACTGCATCAGGTGCACCGAAGTTGCGCATATGAAAACGCATTTTTCAACATCTCGATTTAGACGCGTGTCCTAAACTCAATGCCACTCAGTGAAATCTCATTAATATACTCTGTACGGCCATGCCAATGTGCGCATGAGGATGGCGAAGCGGACTAGCTAATTGAAATTCATCGCGAGTACTTTAAAGCGCAACAATAAAGAATAGCGCATGTGACGGCCACTGGAAAAGCAATTAACTTATTCAAATATATGCCGCGCACATACACCAAAACAAATGATCGCGCAGAGAGGTTCACTAGTTACTAGTTAGTCACTACAACATATTCATCAAAAACATACAAAAACTAAACCCAGATGCTGAACCCGTGTTACCGGTTAATAACGAGCGAAGAAGTATCGTGCCGCTGACGCACACGTTTTCTTAATGCGATACGCTTCCTCTATTATTCGCGTGAGCTGATCGTTGTTTTCGAACGCAGCGTCGAGTTTCGAGGAAAAAAGAATAACAGCCGCTAGTTCTGCAGTGTGTTGCCAAATTTGCCGGCACAGATGTTTACAATGGAGCTTGGTGTTCTTTAAGTTATACACAGTAACAGTGCAACGTCAGTAGCGTTATACGTACGTTAATCGGACGGCTCCTTAACTGAAACTCCCTCGTGCTCGGTTTAAAGTAGGCGGATTTTTTTTTTTTTTTCATCCTCGGATAAAAATAGGCCCGAGTCCGTTTGCTCCAGAGTTAAAGGAACTTAATCTTGCTGCTTTGTTAAACACAAGCTTGTCAAATATAGTCCTGGCAAAGTCTACGCGATTCCTCTTTCATGCGGAAATGCTTATGTCGACCAGTCGAGTCAGTGTTTAATACGAGTCTATGCCTCAAAGAGCATCACACATCACTGAACTCATGTCGGTGTTACCTACATGTTGGTACATCATTAGGACGGGATTGGACGAGAAGTGAGAACGACAGACAAAGCGCTGTCTGTCGATGCCTTATTGACTTTACATATATGAGGAGGAGGAGTGGTGTTGCTTGCTACAGGTGGACCTAGCTTTGCAAAAGTTGCCGGCAATTGCTCAGCCTGTACGCCACCTATAAACCGCGATACGGTCTCAAACACTTCCCTCTACAATTAACAACACCAGGTTCCAAAAACAACGTTGACACGGAACGGAGCCCAATAACGTTGCGCGTTTTCCCAACCACGATGACCCACACGGCTCACCATTCACTTGCCAACCCTGTATCACGGAGAAACTTGAGGAGCCGACCCTCTTAAGTGTCCTCGCGAGATCAAAATGTCACTTGTGTTTGAGTGTGCTGCCGTCTTGCGCTTGAGTCCATCTATTCATTTAAGTTATGCTTCAAATTCAGGACACTTTAGTATTTAATGTTCAGTGTCACCAAGAGCTTGACAATGCACACACGACGACGATGAGCCAAGTTGTGTCTTGCACCGCCAAGTTGGAGTTTGCGCTGACCCTATGCGGATGTGATAAAGGGAAGCGGCATCAGTTCTCTTAAGTCCATCATCAGAAAGCATTACTTATCCTTGGCAAGCGAGGAGGAGGTGGTGTTACGTTGGTTTGGTAGCGACGAGTTTCGCCGTATATAGTTGGCGTGCTTCCTGGTATCTTATCATGTTGCTCCCTATCAAGTCGAGCTAGGGAATAGACATTGGGTGCTAGCAATTGACTTCGCCTGGCGCGTCAAATTGGAGAACGCGATGCTTGCGTCCGAGCTATATAGTTTTCACACGGAGTGTTCACAGAGAGGGTCAGGATCGGATCCCCGGGCGGAATCTTGTCTCTCGAGTGAGCGTCAGATGGTCGGGTTGAGCGGGCATCGTTTGGCTTGACCATCTTGAAGCTGCTTCGCCGCTGGCGGCTCGTTGGCGGTTCGCAGCCAGCAGTGATGAACCAGGCGCTGTGACCGTGCGCTGTTTCTTCTCGTTGACGCATGCTGTCGCTGGGATTTGGAGCCGCCAGAAGCGAGCTCATGCAAATGTTATGGGATGCGGATATTGCATTCAGGGCCGGGGTCTTGTAACGATTCTATTCCAGTGATGTTCCTTCTCGCGCTTCGCTAGTGGCCCGAGCAGCCCACGTAACGAATTAGAAGGAAATAGAATCGAGCAAAATGTATCCTTGTACATTATATACCAGCCCTGGACTGGACTATCTTGCGTCGGATTCACGTTTGCATCTGAACCTACAGAACGCTTATCGCCGCAAAAAGCTGCCACAGGCGCCTCGCTTCGTGCTTACGCAATCGGTCGCTGGCGCGAATTTAACGGTTACACCAAGGCCAACGGCCGATCGCATCTATGTACAGCTACAGGGTCGGGCCTGAATTTCCGTAAACTGGAAAGACGGGCCGGGCCGCCAAGTCAGTGTTTAAGTAACAAATCAGCGACAGCATAATTACTCGCGGCTTAATCTTTCAGCGTGTTTGGTGAAAAGTTGTAATAAGTGGTCCCCATCTAACCTCTGCCGCCATGGACCCTTGGGATTTTTTTGCTCCCTGCGTATAGCGTGCGTGCATGCGTGCAGATATGTCCCCGAGTGAAGAGCAAGCACATTAGTTTTGGCGCAGTTTCAAGCGGCGTCCCGTTGATGTAAACGTAGTAACTGAAGGGGCGTACGCGGCTCGGAGCCTCGTACGGCGTGCTGGGGAAAACGGCGCCTGTGTCCGTTGCAGGATAAGATACGTCAGACGCGCGTGCTTCTGCTAATATCGGGAGAGATAACCTGCTTATCTTCGGGACTAGCCTGCCCAGTTTACAGCTGCTCCTATCATCGGAACGTCTCATTCTGTCTGGCGTGATGCGAAGCAAGCACTTTTCTTAGATTACTGCTTGGGCGTCCTGCTTGTATGATATGCTGCTGCTTGGGAAAACAGTGATAAATGGGGTGTTATCCTTCCCACGCCAGGGCCGTGTGGGTGAGGTGAATAAGTGTTTAGCACTGGAATCAGCATTCAAGGTAGGCAGTTCGCGGAAAATGAGCGGAGGTGTACGGCCGCTGTGGCATTTCAATGTGCAACTGTGTATTCTCTCGATCCTCGCTGCCTTCAAAAGGACTGAATGTTTGGATACATGGTCTTGCACGCAAACTCTCGTATCTTGTCGCGAAATGGTGGACCACACTGCTTTCACGTGGTTTCGTGGCATTGGAAATGGCATGCTCGAGAGGCATTGGAAAAGGGTGGCCATTGTGTTATTTTAAATGTTTTACCACGAATACAAGACCAATTGGCTCTATTTTGTAGCTATCCATTTTATTTTTCGATTCTTTCAGTCGCGACAAGTGGCCAAGTCCAGCGATAACAGGAGCGCGACCCTATCTGAGTCAATGATAAACTGTACGAATGGAAATTTAAATAGGTCGTTAAAATATACCGTGCCAAGCTGCACCGTTAGTTACAATTGGCTGCGGCGGTGCTGAGAGTGGTCATTTGTCTAGCAATTGTACAGCAGCAACTCGAAAAACTTGCGCCAGTTAACCGCAGTGATAATTGAAAGTGCGCTTGTTTCTGCAGCACTGCATCAGGTGTAGGTACGCTTCATTGAGCGTTAACAGGGTTAGGTCATGCCTGTGGGTGTCTCCTCTTATGCAATGTAGCGTATACGGTATATAGATGAGTGGTCTCTTTCAATGGTGCCGTGTTTTAGCGAAAAGTTCGTCCTGAACGTGAGTCGATCTCGGGAATCGCTGCCTGACTATATAGGTTGTCAGAACTAGCAGGTGGCAGCCCGAGACCGCATTTGCCTGTGTCCATTGGATACTTCCGTACTTCAGCAGAGCTTGTTTTGCTGGTTCATAGAGCGTTCTTCTAGCCTGCCGATACCACGCCACCAAAAGTTTATATCTGCTCAAGCCTCACGCACAGGAGGGTCCGTTGCTCAGTTGCTCCAAGCTTCTGGCGCCTACGCGTCAATTCATGCATCGATTAACTCGTGCGATGTGTCGATAGGGACCACGATAGTGATCGTAGGTTTTGCTGGAGAGAGGACTGGATTAATTCCGTGTCCTGCATTTCTCAGTGTAGCCGTTATTGTAGTGACGGCGAGGCGCCCAGACCCGAGACATGTTCAATCATGCATTTGGACGCCAGTTGGCACTTTCGCGGGAAGAGTAATGTCTCAGGCCTCGGACACGCCGAAGCTGTGGCGAGGAGGTGTGGTTGAATAAATAAAAAATCGCCGAGAACAGAGCTGGCGTTCGTCTGGGCGGTCAAGCGGACGCCGCCGCCCGGCGTTTCGGGGCATTCCTTCCCCGCTCGTCTCGTCGTCTGCGATTGCGGTAATCGCTCCGCAAATGGTTTCTCGCCGCCGGCGTCTGGAGAAAGCTCTTGATGCGGCCATGTCCCTGGTGCCCAGAAGGAAGCTCTCTTTTTTCTTACTTTCTCCCTTTCGTTCTTTTTCCTTGGCCCTTGCTCCTCTTCCCTCCACTGGCCATCATTATGCTGGCAGGTTTGTGCGCGGATGCCGCGAAGCAACGTCCGCGTCGCAACAAAAGCAGGAAACGAGGTCGATGGGAGTATTTCGTTGTTCAGTTTTGACTTTTATTTTGCGTGCGGGGGGAGGAGCACATTTTTTGTTGTTTCCGCTGTGCACCTCGTGGCAGGTTTTTTCCTTCTTGTAAGCCTTGTCGTTTGTCCTGAGCTTGCGCATGCCACTCAAAAGTTGTGCATGTTTACTTCCGTTGGTTGAATGGTGTTTAGCTATAGGAGACCTGTGCTTTGTGGCGCGCTTGCATAACGCTTTCTGCTTCCGCATCCGCAACACACTTTCCTTGCGTGAACGTTCAAAATACCTGCAGGCACCTTGACGACACCGCACTGATTAGCGGCATGCACTGGTGCTCATGCGCCTTAGCCCGTGTTTCACCTCCTTCCGCTGCTGGGACGTAGTACGTCCGCAGTGCTTGCCGGCCGAAGCCTGGTGCAAGGCGCTGGGGGCTGCGACCAACGACAGCACTTCATTCCGCTTTGCCCTTCGATGTGCCCCCTCTGCGGAAATGGGACGCGTGTTCCGTCCGTTGATAAAAAAAGGGTGGAGCGCGCCTTAACGGCTTGCTGCAAAACGTGATGGCCGGCGATTGCTGCAGAATGTGGCCGTACAAATAGCCTGCTTGTGTGGGCGTTGTACGGAAATTGCTAGCAATGCCTTCTGTACACGTTTGCGGCCTGTGGCTTAATGGCTGGCTCTTCCACGTCAACTTCGCGCGACGTCGGCGTTACGCTTATGTTGTCATATCTCGAAGCCGCGTCTCGTACAAAGCCCATATGCTCGACGCATGCAGCTTGAGAGTGGAAAAGTCATCAGGTTTAAATATCGCCAGGACTCTTTTCTGACTCTCGCGTGGCATTTGTCGTCGACGCAAGTGACTGAACAGCCGCGAACTCGTATAGTGCCTTCCTGGAATGTCCCATTGTATTCAAATGTACATCGCGTCTTACGCACACAACCAGTACCTACCACACGCTGAGCCTCCGCATGCGTGCACATGCTGAAATGTCTCTGGCAAGCTGCGTTGATACTGTTATAATATGAATTATTTGCCTAGATTTATTAGATGCATTGCCGTTTTTTGTTCATTTTTTTTTTCATTGTGATTATTAAGAACAAAGTTCCGCATAGCTCAGTTGATGCGTCACCGTATGTTATTGTCGTTCCTATCACTTGCTGTGTACTCTGTATAGAGACGCAGGTCGATAAGCTCTCGGGTGCGTAGTACAGGAAACGTGGCTCAACAGAAGTGTTACCGTGCTCCAGAAATAGTAAACACTCTCGGCCCACGTACAAAATGGCCCAAGCTCATTGGTTTCTGGGCGTGCGCATTGCTGCCGGCACTGTTCCTTGTACGCTATGTATGTCCCTTTAGTAGCGCGATTTACTTGAGTGTGAGCACTACTTTCAAAGGAGTCGGCATCCATGTCGAATTACGAGCGTCAGCATCCACCCACGTTGTGGAACCGTGTCGATGACCGCTTCAACTACTACCGACGTCACCTCAGTATCTGTCGGCCTAACAAACGCGGCTCTGAAATATGGGACTACACTCCACTCATACCGCCATACTGATTCTTACTTCCTTCCATGGGCGTGCTCCTTTCTGTGCCCCCCCAGACCTTAAAGAGGGCGCATGCGTATTTAGCCTTTAGTTTGTGGTATTATGAAGAGAGGATCATCTTAACTGGGAGATTGAATGACTCCTGGCGAATACATCAAGCGCACCCGCAGCGTTTTTCCTGCCTTCCCTCCCTTCGGTGACCGCGAATGCCTGCGAAGGAGCCAGCGCAGACCCTTGCGAGACAATGTGGGCGACAGGCGGGGGTCTAGCCGGGTGGAATGGCTCTCGTCGCTTCCTTGTTCTCCTTTCGTGTTTTGCTTGGCTCGCCCAAAGCGGGTGCTCGGTAGCGAAGCGTTCCGGTGCCTCTTTCCTGCGCGCTTTTCTTTTGGCGGTCATTTCTGGCGGCAGTTTGTGCTGTTGTTTTACTCTCGTCCTCGAAGCCACTGGCTGTCTTTGTGCACCCGCCTCTGTAGCATTCTGCGGGCAGGCCTTCCTCCCTCCCTCCGGTGGCGTTTCCATAGCGACGACCTGGATGCTGCTGGCCTCTTCGATCGGGCCCGCCTGGAGGGAGCCGCCGGCTTCCACCGCTTGCTCAGAGGGCTTTTTCTGGGGAAGCTCCCTTGCTTGGAATTCTGGGCACCGGCGGGCGGGGGGGGGGGGGGGGGGCACCGTGAGGCGAAAGCTGTCAGCCCACGCTGCCATTATTTCCTTTCTGGCGGCGCGTACTTTTTCTTTCACCCTCACTCGCCGGCGTTGGTGCCGCGTTTCCTCGGGGTCGTGTGAGCCGCGGGAGTGCCCGCCTTCGTTTTTCCCTCGCCCGTTTGATTGCTGGTTCTGCACCGGAACCCTGTGGGGGCTGCCGCTTCCTCCCGCTGCTTTTTCTTTTTACGCCCGCTTCTCGTCTCGGAGTCCTCTTTGAACGAGGGCCGGGGATGAGGGGAGTTCGAGCTTTCAAAAGGGGCTGCGACGAGCGTTTCACCGCGCCAGAGAACGACGGCCGAGGCTCCTTTTCCCATCTGGCCCTCGTCTCAGCGTGCAAGAGCGGGGGGACCGGGTGTATCTTTCGCGGCCCTTTTTGCCCGCTCGGTGCCCGGCGCGCTCTTCTCGGGAGCTTGTAATTTTGCTGTTATGGCCGTGTTATTTTGCGGCATCGCCATCCTCCTTTGCGCGCGCCTACCGTGCCTCTGTCTGCGCAGACCTACAGCCGCTTGCCTCTTTAGCGAGGAAACGACAGGTTCTCAGGGGCCTTGCTTTCATTTTCACGCCTGATCAGCGCGCGACGTTCTTGGTGCAATGCGGGGAAATCGGCGTCCAGAGTGTTTGCCTGCTCTCTCATGTTGGGCCAGGCGCTCTGTAATCTGGCCTGCCTGAGACAACCCGGGATACGGGGGTGATATGTGTGTCGTTCATCCTTTCTATTTTTCTCTCCAGCTTTACCGAGTTCAGTCGTTGCCTTAATCCGGCTCTTAATCGCGTCCTAGGTGTCTCGCTCTCTCCTTCCTCCACAGCTCCTGTGCCAAAGCCGTGGCTGCTCTGGTTGGCCCACCTCAGGTTCCTGCATTCGTCGCTCTATTTTCTTTCACGCGTATATCATTACTGCTTCCGAAATCATTAGCGTGTGCCGTCTGGTTTAATTGCTCTATCGGCTTATGTCCGACCCTCCGGTTTATCTTAAGCTGCGAAACTGGGGCGCGGTGATTGCCCTGCGGATTTGTTAGGACTTCTGGATTTTCCTTTCTTAGTGTTTTCTTTGTTTTAATGTTTGAAACTGTAGGTTTGAGAACTTACCGAACAGGAGAACCCACTTTAAGCTGTTGGAGCCTGTTCGGACAAGTTTCTGTGGCGTCTTCCAGTGATCGCCGGACGATGTTCACGCTAATCTTAGCGTAAGAAGCCTACTCTCTAAGACCCGTTGTGGTAAGCTTGGTCATTCCTCTTTGCTTTTTCGTCTCCGTTATTATTTCCATAACAAAGCTGCTAAGTGAAAAAAAAAAAAACGCGAGTCCTATTTGGTGTGCTTCGGCGCCTTCGTACGACTTAAATCGTGTAGCTTTTCGCTCGCACCAGGTCTTCCTTCTGATGCTTTGTTCGGCCGCCCGTTACGACGCGGCGTTGTGATCTTCCTCGTGCTAGTCGCCCGCCAGCTCTTTGAATTCCTCTGTGCTTTTTTTTAAAGTAATAATGATAAAATCAATTCTCAGGCTTGTAACGAGAGCGTAAATGGCGGCCTTGCGTCATTGGCAGCAAGTTGTGAATAAGTACACACAGCAAATTGCGTGATTTCGCTGTCTACTGTTACGCTGGTTGGCTGGATTCGTCTTTTAGCCATCTTTCGTATTTCTTTCGCTTACTTCCTGCAGCAGCTCGTAATTTCTATAGTTTTGCATTTTAAGGACTGTTCCTGGCCGACTCTTCGTTTTGATAATCGTGCGAGATAGTCCCCCCCCCCCCAGCTGTATCTTTAGCTTCATGTAAAACCATAGATGCAGTTATATGTACGAAGTTGTAATGAGTGAAGAAAGTAAATCGTATTTTGCGGCCTACATTGCGTGCGTGGCATTAGCGGCGCAACATATCGCATTAAGAGGAGTTTTAGTTGCTGGGCGGGAGAATATTGTATCGCCACTGTCTTCGCGTGAAAACTTCCGCGACGTGCCTTTCGTGCTGCCGCGCGCTGGTTCTCGTGTTTCTTCATCTCATCATCTTCTTCATCAGTTGCGCAAGCCACGTACCCGAGCGCCTGCCTGGTCCTGCAAGAGACCGCCAGCGTCTTCCGGCGTCCAGCAGACATCGATCGGTGGTGCCGCCCACGCGCGCGTCTGCTCCCCTCCGCCCCCAAGGTTAAAGAGAACGCGGCGCGATGCTGTCCTTTTATGTCGCGTCTGTCAAACCCCGACTCGTGCAGTGGCGCACCAGCCGTCACTTTTAGAGAACGAAAGTGCTAATTCGCCCACACCCTGGTCATAGCGCAACTTTTTCGATCGTCAGCTGAGCCCTGCGAGCAGACAAAAATTGATGTGCAAGAAGCATCGATTTTTTTTTTTTTTTTTTTTCAGACACGGTCAAACGCTAACCACCTCGAACTCGAATGAAAGCTCGCCGCATATAGTCAGACATCTCACCGTTCTAAAGTTTTATCACGCAGGAATCCTCGCAAACCTGGAAACTCATATGACGACAGTTCATGGGCCAGAAGCATGCGTGTTCGTGTTTTGTGACTGCCGATGACTACGACCTCTAAAATAAAAAAGCTTTTAATTATGTGTGTTACGTAGACGAATGCATTAACGGGCAGCTTCCACCGGCGCTCGGATATCCTTAAAAATTCACAAGATGCTCATGACGTTTTTTTTTTATTTTTTTTTTCGCACAATTATGTGTATCCCATCCGGAAACATTGCCATACGCTCACAGACAGGAATTTAAAGCCAAATTCGTGCGACGAGTGATTTGTCTCGCGCAATACCATTCCAACCGCATCGCAACTCGTTGTGGCATAAGATATAAGTGCTTTTGCAGTACCTTCATCGAAGTTCCTTTGAAGGTCCCGTTCTTTCGAAGGTTAGCATTTATGTAAGGCCGCCTTTCTTTGTGCCTGTAATTTCATACCGCAACAGATACCGATGTGCAGTTGATTTTTACTTCTTTCCTCGAACAAATGAGTGGAACAGACTTCCTGACAACGTTTGTTTCCAATTCCGGCGAAATGTCCCCGATTCTACCGTTGCGTAATATGTAACGGAGTTTATATTCATGGGGCAATTTTGTGGCCTAATGCCATGCTGACGATTTCTTTGCGTTGGTGCGCTCTCGTATTTCCTGACTTTGGTCTTGTTCTAGGTTTTTGGCTATTTTCGTATTCCAGTTTGTTTCTTTTTTCGCACCGTGTTATTGCTTCTCCTGTCGCTCTCGTTCCCGTGTATTTTTATTTCTGCTGGTGTCGTGTCCTATATGCTTGCTGCTATATTGCCTGCATTAATGACGGTTGGGCGAAATGTGATTCTAAATGAATATTAATTTTGTGGGTCCATGCAGGGACAGTATCGACCATGATATAGGCGTAACATTGTGTTAACACGTTTTCACAGAACAGCGAAATTACGCCACTTCATGCGCGCAAGCAATTATTTGATTATATGCTAATGTGTATGCGTATCGGATGTGCTGCTGGCCTTGTGATCGAGCAGCAAACTGAACAGTGCAAGTCAGTACTTCACCCAAGTGTGCAGGCACAGGCCTAAAATCGAGGTTGAAAAATTTGCAGACAGCCGATAGACACGTAAAGGTTCGGTTAAAGCAACGCATTGCTTGAAATGCTTAGCGGCGGTTTTTTTTTTTTTTTTTTTTTTGTTCTTCTCTCTGACAGAAGAACCGTATCCTCTTCACCTAAGCCAACGTGCCATCCCTTCGAGAAAGTGTTTTATTTATCCATTCAGTCACCACGTGGCTAACTGCATTGGGCTCTCCTAACGTTTCCAATTTATTCTATGAAACCTGCCTACGTCTACTATACTACCTGCTGCGTGGTTCTACCCGTTGTACTACTGGAAGACTGATGCCACCATGCTTTTTCTTCTTTCTTTCGTTCTTTCTTTTCTTCTCATTCGAGAAACCGGGAAGAAGATTCTCTCAGCACAGGTTCGTGTTTGTTTATGTAGTGTCTGTCTCTAGCGTTTGTTTGCAGCTAATCATCGTAGCAATGTTTGCAGCAATGTTTGCAGCAATAATCGTGTGGTACACCATAGAGAAGCGAGACCAACGTTTCGTAGTTGTATTGAGTGCCATTAGTTAGCCAACAAGTTACGCAAAATCTTAAATATTCGTTTTAGGGCATATGTATTAGGAAACTTGTAGAGCCTGCTCGCAAACACGGCAACCACAGTGCATTTAACGAAGCTGCTTCCATGACGATTCTTTTACGTGTTGTTCTTTCTTTTTTTCCCTTTTTTTTTTCCCCCCCTTCCTTCGGGCGCTGACGAAAGCCCGCAAAATGTGAAAAAAAAAAAAAAAAAAATCACGTAACCGCGCTCTTGCGCATCTAGATAGCAGCGCTATCTCAGTCGTTCTTTTTAAAGAATGATGCCCGCGTGGCCGTCGAAGAATGCTCTCGAGTGTGTGTGTGTGTGCATCCGCGTACAGCGCCTGCCTTTCTTATAATTTAGGACCGTGGCGGATGTCGATCTTCACACCGAAGGTGCTGATGCAAATTCTTGCAATTTGAAAGAAAATGGCTATATTATTGAGTTACCCACATTACAGTACCGGGTATGTTTTATCGCAGACCGATCCCGAAGATAGTACAGTATAAAAATGTGGGCTGATATGTGTTACTGGGGATGTGACCCTGGGGCCGCTGGTCACCGTGATGTTCTGGATATATATATATATATATATATATATATATATATATATATATATATAATGTATTTAAATAAATAAAAACAAACAAATAAATAAAATTGTCGGATTCGAACAGCGTATCTCTAGCACAAAAGCCCGGTACTGTAACCATTACGCAACGGTCGCTTTTTTTTCAACTCTGCGGGCGTGCCGCAAAATCAGTTTTGGCATGTAAAACCGCAGTAATGATTCAGTATTATTGCGTCGTGATGTGGTCCGATCCCAACGATAGTGCATGCAGGCAAGAAATTGCAGCAGTTCGACGCTCCTCTTATTTCCCCGCATGCCAGGGGTGACGCGATAGAGTGCAGGGCCCAGTGACTCAGGCCCATTCTCACACCCAACTCCCTCAGGAAACGACTGAATCGCCTTCCAACTTTCTTTTTCAATAATATCGCGCGAGCGTCGACCGCCCGGCGTGTCGGCGGCCTTGTAGCGCCGAAGGACACTCCTGAAGCGAACAGCGCAGCAGATGGCACAAGAACTGGAAATTGCCTTGCGCGGCCGAGCATACTGTCGCCGATTTCACCGCCGCTACCAGGCCGCCGACACGCCGTGCGGTCGACGCTCGCGTGATGCAATTAAAAAGCCGCTCGTTTTAAAGCGAACCTTTCTTTGCCTCTTCCTTCGACTTTTCCCACTGCTGCTGCTGTCTTGCACGCCGTGTCGGGGGCTGGTTCAGAGCATGTATATTGCACGGAAGGAGCGTGGCAGAGAGGAAAGGCGAGCGAGAAAGTCGTTTGGACCTTTCCATCGCGTCGCATGTGCACAGTGCCATCTGGAGATGCCTGGGCGTCGTCCCATTAGCCTCTTGACAACTGTAATTATCCGTGACCCCCCTTAAAAGCATTGCAGAACATGCAGCGCTTACCTCTTTCTACTAACGTGCACGTCCAAGGGGAGGGGGGTGGGGGGTAGATAGAATGGTACGAAGGAGGCAGGGAATGCAGAGGAGGCAGCACTGCCTGAAGTCTGCGACCCTGCGTCATCAAGTGGAGGCGATCGCGCGTCTCTCCCTGGCCGGCACGTGAGCAGTCTGTTTGCGTGCCATAGCGATCGTGGCTCTATTGTCGTGCCTCGTCAAACAGCGCGCACGGTAGCTTTTGTTGAATGCTGTGCGCGTTGGAACGTGCCTGCAGTCACTTCGCGCGTCAGTTGTGTCAATTCGCTCGATCGATCAAGTTGTCTGCAATTTCTCGTGCTCCCCAAAATCGCGTCGCTGCCCGCCTCGCAATATGATTTGAAAAGTGCCCGTATTTTAATAATGGTGCGCGTTGGAATTAACATCAACAATTAACATAAATTGGCATCGCCATGCCTAGCAAGTGTTGGGTTCTGAACTGTTAGGGGAAATTACGACCCAGGATGCAAGGTGCGCGTGTTCAGCTTTCCTCGGGATAATCATCTGTGCAGAAAGTGGATGCGCTCTATATACCACGAGAAAATTTCACTCTCCTTTTCAGCTCTCCTGGGTGAGTAATGTCATTTTAATCAGGGTTGGCCCAAACCATTTGTTCTCGGAGCGTTTGACCGGTACCTAAAATGACCTCTAGCGAAAGTATTATCGTGTGTCGAGCAGAAATCTGTTACATATATGCAGGTAACATTCTTTGTAGGTTTACGAGGATCACTTCGCACCCGAGGATATAATTCAGGAGACGTCTTATACATCGCGACATCATCAATCAAGCAAGCGTCTTACATCAAACAAGCAAGGAAACGACTCGCTGCAACGTAGTGGTGACTCAGCAGTAATCATACCAGCCTTGGTCTACGTGACGGGACACACAGTGCACGTATATACTTTGAAGCTCAAACGCGAAAAATGCTGGGAGGCACTGACAGTGAACAAAGAAATAAGCGTTTCCCTTGCTGAAAGGCACTGTGATCTCATCAGAGCGCTGGACGCCTAACGATGCCTGTCGTCAATGCTGTCGCTAGAACTACGCTGTTACTGAAGAGCCATCGAAGAAAGCACTTTCTAAATCTGCCCAATCAGCGTCAGGTAGTGACGAATCTCACCTTAAAGTTTCTAAACAGCAACGATTCATCTGGTTTTGACGCCTGTGATGACGGGCATACGAGTGAAGTGGTTCTCAAACATAACGTGCTGCGATGCAGCACGGTTAAAACACTTTTCTTCCCGAATGAACGAAAAAAACTGGATGCCGCTGCTAAATCTAAGGAAAAAGAAAGCTCGAAATCTTGAAAAAAAGCCAGCACTGTTAATGCGAAAATACAAAAGCAACCAGAACGTTGCGTTGCGTGTGTATAAATACATGTGCAATATTTACCCTCGTGAAAGGTCACCTGCTGAAAACGAAAATTCTAATGTCATCCACTGTCATTTGTGTGTTTTTCTTGACGAGGTCTTCACCGAACGTTTGTTCACATCAAGAAATACAAACAGCGAGAGGCAAGGAAACGCTACTACTATAGCAGTTACTGTATAGCGTTATAGGAAAGCGGTTGGGGCGCAAACTGAAGGTACGTTTCTGCTATTTCTGAAAAAATGAACGCCATGCAAATTTGTCAAGCGGACAACTGACGCAGGGCGTGCCGACGCAAAGCTGCATTAAAGCACCGTAGGGTCTATAGGTGACACTACGGAAGCGGTCGCACGTCAAATCAACACTTCTGTGCACGCCACGGTAGCTTTGCGGCTGTGGCATTGCTCGAGGTCGTGGGTTCAATGCCGACTTTGGCAGCCGCATTTCGACGGGAGCGAAATACAAGAACTCTAGTGCACTTAGATTTAGGTGCACGCTTAAGAACACCAGGGTGTCAAAGTTAATCCGGAGTCAGTCACTGCCTCATATTCCGATTGTGGTTTTGGCACGTACAGCCCAATGATTCAATTAAAGTTTAACACTTCTGCCACGATGCAATGTGTCATGTGAGGCAATGACGAATGCTCAACCCTCTCAGAGGTTACGAAACATGGCGCACAACAGCGCCTCAAGCAAACACGTCTCCCTGTGTCTTTCTCTGTACTACGGAGACAAACAGCAGTGGTGCACGGAAGGTAACGTTTAACATCAGCTCGCCACTCTCTTATTGGACTACACGCTGAAGAAATTAAGCACTCTCCGTCAACATCGCCGCTGATTATCGGCAGTCAAAGCTTCGCTTACATCGACTGGGACGTGGGATCCGCATATTTTTTTCTCATGTCGATATACACGCAGACGTCGTCCTTTCTAAACACGGTTGAGGGCGCTGCATTCCAGGCGTGCACGAGCGCAGTTACGTCATTTGTTCACACTTCACGGGCTTTCTTTAGAGCCCGGAAACATAAAAAAAGCGTTAAGGATAATGGCGCGGAAACATTTTCGGGTGTTTCCGAGTCCACTCTACAACTTTTCACATGCGACTTATGCTCTAAAACGAACATTTCACAAAAATTCACTTGAGTCAAATTAATCGCACTTAAAAAAACATGCTAATACAACACAAATGCGAACATGGGAATCTTTTTTTTTTAATCTGCAGCAAATGTTTAAAAATTGGTTTTGGCAAATATCTAAATTTTAACCCTTGAATTAAATAACTCGATGGTGGCGGTCATTACTTGTGCGAGAAATCAAAAGGCCCCTATTGAATAATTAATATAATTACGCTAATCAATTTTACGCCACATATTTCAGTTAACGAATTGTAGCTAGTGAGCTTGCAAGGCATACCTACTTGGAACGAATTCTGAGGATGGCACTTGTTGAGAGATTGTTGAGAGTTTCGATAAGAATGCACTGTTAAACTTACTTTTCGACTAAACGCTGTTCTACGCATTGAAGCAGAAAAGTAACAGGAACGCCAGTGCCTTTCGTCGGACACTGAAAATTATCTCGAAACTCGTAGATTGACATATTTTGCTGTGATGTAATTAATTAGAAAATAATTAGTGTGATTATGTTTATTCAATTAGGCATATTGATTTCTCGCAGAAGTAATGGTCGCCTCATCGAGTAATTAGATCAAGGGTTATGATTGTGCCAATTGGCACAGGCAACTTTCAGAAATTTGTACTGGTGGTCTCATTCGTGTAAGATGTACCACTATTTTTTGAAGTTTGGTTATCGTTGCGTGAGACACGTGGTATATCGAAACTTCCCGATTCGAAGTCAATGCATCATCTGCAGTTGCATCAACGCTAGGCTTTCCGAATGAACACGTCGCAGTCGTTGCATCACATTCGCAGCGTGCCATGGGTGACCTTCCGAAATCGCTGACACTGACGCCGGGGCCTCGGCCAGCTTTTTTTTTTTTTCCCGCGCGAGCGTTTCTTCTTTGTTTTCTGTGGGAGGCTGCTCTTGGAGCACCTTGCGACGGCAGCTTGCCAGGCGTGCAGTCCGCTGCCCCCTCAGCCTGCAGCGCCGTCCTTGGAGCGCCCTGAGTGAAACCGTCTGTGTGCGCCTGGCATCGATTCTCCTCCTCACGGCCGGCGGGGGAATGTGGCGAACACGACGACCCCGTCGCCGGCCTCCGGCGCGCACGAAACGCGTCCCCTTGTGTGTGTGCGCGCGCGCTGGCCCCGCCGCTAGCCCGTTGCCTTTACTCAACCAGGTGTATTCGTGAAGCAAATATTTGCACCTGTGGGGGCAGAGGTTGTTTTTCGTCGATATCCGATTCCCACCGGGCAGACATCACGAACACTGCGGTAGCGACCGATGAACACTTTTGGCCAGTGAAAAATCACATACTTTGTCTTAGCGAGCACGTTTGCAATAGCGGCATTTCAGCCGTTCAGCGCTCAAGGCACGTCGATCTGTTGGAATCCTGAGGCTACCACCAGTTTCGAGATATTCGTCCCCGAAGTGTGCAATACACTGGAGTTCACGTAGTCTTTCACAGCTATGCGCGAGCAAGGATTTCTGTAAAAAGTGCAACGCCAATGCATTCCGTAAACCCAGTATACCCCCGTTATGTTTAATCCTTATTAATCCCATACGAAACTTGCTCCCATGAGTCATATTGGATTACTGCATATGAAAGGTATGACATGATGTTAACACCCTCTCCCCGAAAGTTTGCGGATGCATATCTTGAAACTCGTGCTCGGTTAGGAATACCTGAGTGCTTCGAGCGCTGAATACCTTCTGTTCCGTGATTGCAGCATGCATGTTCCAGTAATAAATCCTATATTTGTTAATGGCTAATTAAACCAGTAACAGGCGATTATCGCGTTTTTTTTGTGTGTGTGTGTGATGTCTGCATGCCAGCATGAATGTGTTCCCAAAATAACCTGTTATCATCAACTGTACTACTTCAAAAAATTGTCTTCTTCAACCAATATGTTCGGTACTAGTCACAACGGCACGCGCGGCTTGTTGCGTCTATGGTTCTGCGAATATTTTCCGAGGGTTGACTAATGCCAGCAGTACAGGTGGTAATCTTGGCGAATGATTTTTGGCACTTATGCAATGCCATTTTTTTAAAGCTTGGATCAGGGCTAGATCTTCAAATATTAGTAATGCCCTTTCACGCTTAGCCCTTCATACGAGCACCAGTCTTGTAGTAGAGCTATGTAGGGTCAATGACAAACTTGAAGACAGTGGCGCCGCGGGCATTGCATCCTTACAACAGTCGAAAGAGAACAAGTTCATGACATTGCAGTACTTCGTAGTTTCACAGATTTGCCTTCGTTGTGACATATCCTGTGGGAATTACCACTGCGTAGTTTTGAACAACGTTGGCTTCGAATAGAGGCAATGGAGTGCTTCTCTGTACTGCTTTTCTCTGTTGTCGCAAACAATACACATTTGCCATCTGTGCCATTCTATCAACGCCATTACAATATGTCTCCGAAAATCCTGGCTTCCCGTGCAGTTTCCGAATTCTCATTTCTCTTCGCACTGCCCAAAAATTTGTGATGCCTTCGTTGCTGAAGTGACGGGGGAGCCATCTTCCGTAGTTTTTTCTGCGTAGTGAGATTGTGGAAGCAGTGCAATTCCATCAGGTCCGTGGTATAAGCACATTCAAAGAAAATGCCTCTTGGATTGGGACAGCGAATAATTTCGCTGGTTGCTCGGATTCCGGCGAGCGCCGTTGAGGTAGCGTATTTAGCGTAATGCGTCGTCGACGAGAGCAACCGCTGTGCATAAAGGGGGGGTCTATTCCGCCGCGACGTGCCCATTGTGCCGCAGAGGGAGCTGCCGGCAGTCGTCGTCTTTTGTGTGGCGGGAGTTCGGCGTGCATGGCGCGCCTGCGGGGCCCGCATCCCCCCCTCTCTCTGCGCTCGCGCGAGACGCAGCCACGTTTCGCGCGCACCAGACGCCCGCGGCTGCTGGCGAAACTGGTTCCCCCCGGCCGTCTATCCTCGCCTCCATACCCCGCTCGTTCTTTTTTTGTTTGCCGGTTCACTCGGGCGGCAGCGTCGTGCCGAGTTGCTCGTGCGTGACGTGCAGCTTCGGGATGAAGAGGGGGGGTGGAGTTGCCTGCCTGAAGAGGAAACTGGAGCGGCGCCCGCTCACGTGAGGCGAGAGCGCACCGCTGTTGCCCCGAGTTCGCGCGAAAGTGTGGGCGACTTCTCTGCGGCCGAGGCTTCCAGTTTGGGATTCTTTTCTTTTCTCCCGTAGCGTACTTTTGTTTTTGCTATTCTTTTAACGTTTAGTTCTGCGTGTCACGTATGAGTGGCTGGCGGTCATATCAGTATTCGCGTGGGAGCAGGCGGTCGGGTACAGATAATAAAACCGATGTGTTACTTTGACCATCCTGCGTGGGGAACATCAACAGCAGCGAACTCTTTTTCTCTCTGGTAACGATTCAAACAAGTGACTGTGAAACTTAAGGCACCGAACAGTGATATGTTTTAGGAACTGTCTTGAAAAAATTTCTTGGTGTGAAACGCTGTGATTAAAATTTGGTGCCTCTTATTTTACGGAGCTCTTTCGTATAAATGAAGCATGGAAACAATGACTCGTGTGATAAAGCCACGTTGCCCAAAGTTTCTTAGGAAAAGTGAGATACAAGTTACTTATTTGCGCCTATTTACTTTGACTAGCTGCTGGCTTCACTGAACGGAAACGCTTCGAGTAATTTGTGCATTGCGGAGGTAACCAACGGCAGCGTGTCTCAACATTCTGCCTCTGCGCGATTCCTTCTTTTACATCGTGGCTGGTCGCGAACGCCGAGAGCGGAGCGTTAAATATTAAATATGCCGTCGGGCACATTGGCTGCTGCGCCGGCATAATCGAGCGCCAGTCGGGGCTCTATCCGGCGAACCACGCTCGAGGGCGGCACGGTTTCGGGCCCTGTGGATCGATACCCTCGCGGGCCCGGGCTGAATGAAGCCGGCTCTTTCGGGAAGAGGGACTGCGTCCATAATGCAACACGGCCGCCGCGTCGCAGCCGGGGCTCTTGTGCATCCAAGCGCATACAAAGAGGAGAGAGATGAGCGCCACGGCTTCGCCCTGTCTGTGCTCGAGCTGTTTCTCGTTCACGCGGCTTTTCCCCCCCGAATGTGTCTTTGGGCCCCGAAATGTTTCAACCGAGGCCTGGGTTGGTGGCGAGTTGCTCGCGAATGGCGCCGTAAAAATGCTCGCTCCGTCGGGACGCCGTTATCAGAACGACACTAGGCTGTGTGTTATAGGAGCGGTAACTTGTTCTGGCAGCGATGTGGAGTGCTGGACTGGAGGGTCGCTGTCAGTGACTGTACAAACAATGTGCGCGAGGGTTGTGACAAGCAGCGCTTCTTTGCTGGGCGCTGCAATTCGCTAGCTGTCCACTCTTCTACCGCTGTGGCAAAGGAGTTATCGTGATTCGGCGCAGAGCGAGACTGCAATGGCAGGGCATTGCGCTTTGCAACAAGTCCGGATCAGTGCGGTATACAGCCATCGACGAGGAAACGCACGAACGAGTCAGTTGTGGGCTTGCGCGCTGTCTGTGCGCTGTCTGCAATTTTAATTCCTGACATAAACTTTGTTTAAAAATAATATCGCGGGACCTAAAGCCATGCGTAGTGAAATAGGCGCACCGCGTAATGGAGAAGTCCGTTCTTGTCCATCTCAATGGCATAGACCCATTCTAAGGAAAAAAAGAAAAAAAAAAAATGTGGCCGGGGTATGGATTTTTCTTCAACGCAGCAAACTACCCACGCTAATGCTCCGCAACCCGAGGCAAAACATGTTCACAACGGCTACCTCCGTGGAATCTATAATATGCGGAAATAGTGATGACTGGGCTGTTGTGTGTTTTGTTCTTGTGGTCGTGGCTGTTCGAATATTTCCTCGCTGAGCCGCCATCCTCGCGCAGCCCGTGCTCACGCAGCTGGATACGTATACAACGCCTGTCTGAAAAGTATCCTACCCCCTTTATTTCGAGCAAAAGTACAAGGAGCAGGTTGGCCACACTGTGCTTCGTGGAAGGAGCGTCCGTGATGTTTTAGGCTGCAGGTGGCGTAACTTTTAATTTCCTCCGCTGTTGTGGAAGATCAGTTGTGTGGAGTAGTGTCGTCTGATCTGTGCGAGTTTCTAATTGGGCAAAAATGACTGAGCGACTTGAAAAGAGATTCTGCGTAACGTTTCGTGTCAAGCTTAAAGATAGCCAAGCAGAAGCGACTCGGTATATTCAAACAGCGTCCGGAGATGACGCTATGGACATGAAGGAGATGAAAATATGGTACAACCGCCTCAAGGAACGCCACACATCTGTGGAGAGAGAGGCACGCTTTGGGAGGCCATAATGATGTGATTGTTTGGAAGTTCGAGTCTTGGCAACGGAAAATGCGAGAAATTATTGCTAAGCTAGCCGATGGCAACAAATTAGCTGTGAATGCCGTTTTCCGGTACGCAGGGGCCGCCTGCAAAGTTTGTGTGCACGAGATTTTGTCGCGGTAGCTTAGCGGCTATGCTACTGTGCTGCTGAGCTCGAGATTGCGGGTTCGATCACAGCCGCGGCGGCCGCATTTCAATGGGCGCGAAATACAAAAAAAAAAAAAAAAAAAGAACGCTCGCCTACTTGGATTTAGGTGCACGTTAACGAACCCCAGGTGGTCAAAATTAGTCCGGCGTGCCTCATCAGATCGTGGTTAACAAAAAGCGGGGTTTGCTCTTTGCTACCAATCTTATCGCTTTGTGTGCTATAGATTGCCACGTCGATAGCGGGAAGCGGAGTGCGCGACGGGCTCGTGATAAGCTCCCTTGTCTTTACAGGCGATCTGCGATTAACCTCGTGCGCACTCCGCGTCCAGTTGTCGACCACGTGTGTTGGGCCACACATGCGTGTCCTGTTGCGCGAACGGGGGCGGACATTCCGAGGTTGTGCAACGCACCCGTGCCTCGTTGACGAAGCGCGTTATCTCGATACTTCTCGGGCGTTTCTTCCGGAGAGCGCTTTCTGCGACATTGTGCTTTTCCATGGGGCATTGTAATATATTTTCCTATATTGCTGTAGTTTTTACTGTGGTAAGAGTTGCTGACTTTATCTTTCATATAGCTAATTCGTAGAGGCGTTGAGCCATGCAGGCCGCGTTGCACATGTTCAAACAGGAGAGTTCTCAGATTGAATCAAGATACTTATGTCAGTAAGGAGAAAAAGAAAAAAAATGGACCGCGAGAAATCTAATGCTGAGAATGTCTAAAAAAAAATGGAGATATAAATTCGAAGTAGGCACTAGTGTAAATGAAGCACCTTCTCTAACGCAATGCCGTATGCGATTGGCAGCGGTATAAAATTTATCTGGATCGGGCTGCGTCTGTGACCAATAGATTACCGTTGCTTGCGTAATTGTGACAATGTCGGAACAGAACGCTGTATTTAATTTGTGCGAGCTTAGTTTGATTACACTAATTTATTCGATGGGAAAAATACAATGTATCGTTAACGAAATAAGATGCTCTTATACAATACCGTAATTTGCGTCGACAGTGAGAGATGGTGAGGACTGCAAAGGCAAATGTTCCAGATAGCACAAATATGGACAGATATAGCCAGACCGCCAAAAAAAAAATTGTCTTTTTATCACATCACCGCAAATCATATATATTCTGCTAGCTCGGGAACAGCACTGCCTCAATTTCGGAACAGAAGGCGCAGGAGTAGTACTTTCGGATCACTTACCCTATAAGCGAATGTTCGAATAACAAAATTCAAATATGCATGATCACAGCACAAAATATTCGATTCTTTTCGGTAAATTCAAATATGCCGCCGCGAGTTTGTCGTTTCAGAACGCTCGATGAGGTACAGCAGCCAAAATGTGTTTCGCGCACGTCCGTTTCCGCTCTTTCTTGGTTTCTCGCATTTCAAATGTCTTGCGCTTCTGCGGTGCGTCTTCAATAAACAAAGGCTCCGAAAGCGCCGACGGAGAAGAGCAACCAACAGCGAGTGGCTGCTGCGTATTTGTTTACCGCGGTTGTGGCTTGCCGCCTCTCTGAGGGGGGATCCGGGAGCCCCAAGGATCTGGTGCCGTGCCAAGCCGTGCTCGGAGAGTCGAAGGTGCACGTGGTCGATAATGGCGCCGTAGGCCTGGCGTCGGTTTTTTTCTCTATACGCGCCCGGCCTTTCTCTGCTCACGTTTTCCCCGCAAATTCTGCGAATGGCGTGCGTCACTGTTCGAGCGAAAGCCTCCCCACTTCTTTTTCTTTTTTTTTTTTTTTTTTTTTTTTTTTTTCCTGCGTTTCGCGCTACAGGTTGGGTGACGCGCGGTTGGCGCTTCCGCCCGCGCGCCTCTGCGCTGGCGGCGGGGACGCGCGCCGTCGTGGCTCGCGCGGTCGTGCGTGTATTTATAACGGCGACCCTCGGAGGCACGTGAGCCCGGCGCAGCCGCCATTCCTTTCAACTTTCCCGCCCCCGCCGGGCTTTTGTGTGGCGGTCGGCTTCTTTTCCTGCTTCCCTCCCGTGCGCGCTCCGTTGCGGCCTTTCTCTCCACTGTGCCAATCGCTTTTATTATCTGTCTTCGGCCGCGAAACCTTGCCGCCACTGCTGTTGTCCGCGAAGAAGAGAAGCCCGTTATTCTCGTTTTCGCCCTGCTCGATCTCCAGGTACTCGTAGTTGCCCCGGCAACGTCGTATCGCGGGCGTTCTCCGCTTGCCGCGCTTTGCATTTTGAACATTTCGAAATATGAACCATTTCTCGCGCCTGCGACGGCCTACAGCACCCCCTCCCCCCTCCCGGACTTTTTTTTCCCTTTCTTTAATTTTATTTTTCATTATTTTCTTCCCCTCTCTCTCCTCTTGACAATCGGCTCTTTCTACCTCGGCGCCCTTCAATGGGAGGTTACGTCCCTTTCTCCGAGCGCACTCTCCCGCGCGCAGCAGTTGTTTACGTTTGCGGAGGATGAGTGTGCGTTGAGTTATGCTGACCTTGGAATCCGCTTTGCGGCGCGCGCGCGCGCTTTGTCTAGGGTGCCTCGATGCCCAGCGACGGCGGCGCTGGCATCGAGGCACCCTACTTTGTCGATCTCGGAGAGCCGGCGCGGAGCCAAGCGCAGGTCGCGTTTCGTTTACGAGCCGCGCAAACCTGCTGTCTTTACAGCTCGGCTTTAACGCAAACCCAGTCGGCGCTTACTGTTGTGGTTCGTTAATATGGGGGGGCTTTTCTTACGCTGATTATTGAGTGAGACACTGAAGCGTAGGAGAAACGTTCGCCGTGTGCTATATGCTGCGGTGCTCATCAAGGAACCTTGTGATGTTCACTGTCGTCTGTATGGGTTGTGTGCGCGGTCACGTGATTAGTATAAGAAACTTTGGGCCCGCGAGCTTCTCTAATTCAAGTATAATAGGAGCAGGACGAAAACAGAGACATCTCCCATTTAAGTCGCCCACTGGAGTGATGGGATAAGGTATAACCATCGAGAGCCAACGCCAATTTTGTTCGTAGCACAAGATTGTCATTTCAAGGTGGCCACCTGCGCTTGTGCATTTTGACGGTGTCTTTCTCGTGCGCAAGCGAGGGCATGCTGACGCTGGGAGTATACGGTTATCTCCTCGGGCGTGTTTATGTAACACGTGCAGAACTCGGCAGAACCACCTTGGATCTGCTTAATCCCTTCGGTAAAGAAGAAATGTTCCGTTTTCTAAATTAGTTACGTGTACATATTTACTTGATCCGTATGACAGCGATGACAAGTGCGAGGAAAAAAGGGAAGAAAATTAGCGGAAGAATTCAACGTCGAGATGTCCCCTGAATGGGGAAAGTCCGCCGGAATAGCAGGCAAAAATAAATAAAAGGTTCTTCCGGCGAAAGCGATGGAAACGGCATTTGATGCGCAACGTTTCAGATGAGGATACAAGCGCTGACTCTTGTCTCACTTGAACTTTTGATATTGTACTGTGTACCTGATGCTTCTTTTCTTGGTCCGAAAAGTAAAGCTGCAGAACTCAAATGCATTGCCTTTGTACTTGTCGAGTATGAAGGAATGATGTACAAGCTGTTCACTCAGCCAATACATTGTAATACGTAATAGATTGGCTAATATATTACACCTACATTGCACACACCTTTTCCCGTCCGCATTTTCCGTGGCATTTTGAATGTGTGCGTTCAGCGTCTCCACGGTGCTATATATATATATATATATATATATATATATATATATATATATATATATATATATATATATATATATATATATTTCATAACTTGTTTTTGCCCGTAGTGGAGTGCCAGAATTGTCGTTGAATGCGATCAGTGCAATTTTGAGTCCTTACATAATAGCGCACTGCAAGTGTTACTTGATGATCGTCCCGCTTGCTTTTTGTTTGCTTTACTAATTCCTCACAAGCTCAAAAGAAGCCAACAAGCATGGTGCACCGGATTCGCCTTGATGTCGCATTCACAAATCGTTATGGACATACGATTGGTTGCAGTGACACTAGCCCCAATTGTGCATGCTGCCAGGTACCAGAAACACTTGATCTTGAGAACTTGAACTTGAGAATTTTGCGTTTGTCCCACGTCCGCTCAATTGCAAAAGTCTGATAGTGCACCCTCTTATCGACGAGTTTCTTTCAGGTCCTTGGCCCAATGCAAACAGCGCAGCCCTGATAATCAGTGGCGCTATAGCCTCTCTACAAGCCACTGGGCTGGACGCACGGCTTTAGAGATGCCACAACGTTGTAAACTTGTATATATACACACACCTCCTCCTCTTATCATCATCATCATCATTCATTAACCCTTTTCCTTCCCGTCCCTTTTCTACCGTGTAGAGTAGCAGGCGAGAGAAAGTTACAGCTCAGGCCGACCTCTCTGCCTTTCTGTAAATAATTTTTTCTCTCTTACTAGTCGTCGCTTTTCTAGTTACATTTTCTGCACGAAGCTGTTCCGGAAATGTTTTTCCCCTCGTCGTGTAAAATGTACCGCATTATTTCTTCTCGTCTAATTTTAGTGAGTCCAGGTGCATTCTATTGTTTTTCGCTTAGAATTGCCTTGCGCAGTCGCAGTCGGTGGGTAATGGTAATTTGTGGGTCAAGTAAATATTACTCCATTTGCATGGTATGGAACTGGATAACATTTATGCGACGTGTTCTTTCATCTAGTTTCTCCCATTATCATCTCCCATTGTGACCCTCTTTCTTCCCCTTCCCTTACGTAGAGTAGCAGGCCAGATACTCCATGCATTTTTCGGCCGACCTGTCTACATTTTGCAATCAATAAACTACTACTTCTTGGCCGTCTCTGAACTCCCATGGCATGCGAAAACCACGAATGAAACCTGTGCTCGATCTGCCGTGCGAGAGCCTCTTTAAGCATGGGGCTGTATTTTTCGCTGTCCGCATCTGTTCCGAATTGTATGTCGATGTGCATGGAAAGACCGCGCATACGCGGTGCCCAGCGTGTGGAGAGACGCAGTGTCATGAGCGACGCGAAATGCATCTCCGCAGTCTCGTCTGAACTCGATCTCCTTACGCTTGTTCCATTGTGACCCGCCGAGATCGCGGGATCGGATCCCGGTCGCGGCGGCCGCGTTTAGATGGGGGCCGAATCCAAGAACGCCGGTGTCCTGTGCATTGGGGGCATGTTACAGATCCCCTGGTGGTCAGAATTAATCCGGAGTCCCCCACTCGTAACCAAATCGCGGTTTTGGCACGTGAAACCTCAGAATTCACTTGTTCCATTGTGTGTCGCGCTTCAGCCCACTCCTCCTCGTCCTGCGGTCGCAGACTGCGACCCGGAGATCCTCGTCAAACAATAAACGGCATGACTCGATACTTCGTTGCATCCAAGTATAAACAAAGAGAAGGCGTAACTGTTTCCTGCGCGCTTACATCGATCTTTTATGTGTGATACATTGAAGTGCAAAACCACATAAAAGGCCGGCAAGGAAAGTCTGTCTACGTGCATCAACCGCTGGTTATGCCTTAATCTCGGTAAACCAAAGGTATGTAAATCAAACGCAGCTGCGAAAACTTTTCGGAGGGATAAATTCGAGAAAAAGTAATTAAATTTCCTCGAGACATCACTACTGTAGGATTGCAATTTAGCCGAGCGATGGTACCATCGGTCGCACGGTCTAGTGACTCAAACGTGACACTGCTGTATTGCACATTTACGAAGGGCTTATATTTTGACGTAGTCTTTGCCCAGTCTCAGTCATGTTTTAGTTTTCGCATTCCACGGTATACCGTTCACGTTAAATATGTGCTGTCGCTCAGAATCTTGAAATCCATAGTTTTAATGCCTTTCACTCAATTTTTCACCTTTAGCATTTGCAGTGAAGCCTTCATCTTCTAAGGCGCTAGGCACTACTGACAACTAAAAAAATAAAAACGAAAGGGCACATCAGACAGGAACGACAGAGCGCAATCTATAACGCGATCGAGACAATATATTCCTTCCTCTGACTGCAGGTTTCGCGCCTTAATGTCACGAACACCACGCGTCTTGCCTTTCTTCAAATAATAATTACATGTGGCGAAAGCTGTCATCTGCTTAAAAGACCCTCAAAAATGCCTTCGTCGCTCAAGATTGGCTCTGGTTCGTTAAAGTATTTGCGGTCTGTTTAGTGTAATCAAAATAAGTACTCCAGCATTTCTTCGTCGACAAAATAAGTTTCGAAGCCGCCACGTCTAGCGCGAAACACTTGGCGATAGCACTATAGCGTACAAAACGATAAAAATTGTGCAGTGAACTTCCATTGTCGTTGCGACCCTAAGCTAAAGCGATCATTAGCAGTGTGAAGCTATCGGGCTTGGTAGCAGGTGTTTTTCTCTCTCTCTCTCTCTCTCTCCCTTTTTGTTGTTATATACATATATAAGCTGCGCCACATTTTTAAAGATTGCCTGGGGCAGATAACGCAATTCTAACCCCTGAGCTAAATTACTCGATGGGGCGGCCATTACTTCCACGTGAAATCAAAATGCATAATTATATAATCAAAGTAATGAAACTAATTAATTTTTCAGATACTTTCCGGCACATTTTTCAATGTACGAATTGTAGCCGGTGAGTTCGCAGGGCGTATACACTTGGAATGAGTTCTCAGGATTACACCAGTTTCGAGATTTTAATTTGCAATGTATCCGACGAAATGCTTTGGCGTTCCCGTTGCTTTTGTGGTTCATTGCATAAAACAGCGTTTCCTTACAAAAGTAAATGGAACAGCAGTGCGTTTTGCCGCAAGTTTGATGCCACATATCGAAAACTCGAAAATAGCAAACTCGAAAACTCCCAATCTACAATTCGTAAATTAAAATGTGTGCCGTAAAGTAAATATTGAAAATGTATATTAGTGTAATTATGTTAGTGTTTTAATTAGGCATTTTGATTTCTCGTAGAATTAATGGCCGCCTCATTGAGTAATTAAGCTCAAGGATTTGACACGTGTTATCTGCCACAGGCAAACTTTAAAATTTTGGTGCAGCTTAGAAAAGAGAGAGAGGGAAAAAAAAAAAAAAACCTCTATCATATATCCGTCCGACTCAGGTGAACAGGCTGCGCGTGTTCAGCTGGGACGAAGCTTTATCGGCGTGGTCCCACCTTGCTCATATCGGCCTGATTGATACTGACAGTTTGTTTACGCGTACCGCGCTTGTAGCTTTTCGCAACCACGTTTATTACGAAGGTATCGCGTATCCCGCGGTCATTTACACCGCTCTCGCTTTTTTGTATTCTTTACGTCATGCTCTATCGGTCTTTGAGCTCTTTCGCACATGCTTATATACTTTTTTCGTATGTTCACTCCGGCCTTTCGCATCTCTTTCTCTCTCGTGTTATGTGCTTTACTGATGGAGTGCTTCAGCGGTTGCAGTTCCTGCGGCACATTTCTTTCTGGCAGAAGTTTTGTAACCAGCAGCAATCGGAAGACAATCAAGCCCAGGGGAGGCATTCACAAAACTTAGTAAGAGTCGTTTGTCGCTGGCCCGCCGCCTTCGGTGACTGCAAGTTCGTTCTCCTATATTGTTGGCCAGTATCTTATCAGCTGCAGAAGAGTACAGACTGTTCCGTGAAAGCTCACCTCACAGTTAATGTGCGAGTGCCGTGGAAGCGGTCTTTGTAGACAATCAAAAGGTATGAGGTTGCAACCCACACGTTTTGCTTAACTTCGATAGCTTCGGGATTCATACATAGGTTGTAATGATTGTACTGGCAGACCAAGTGACCCTGGCTGAGTACATCATCACAGCGTAGTGCAGGTACCCCCAACATTTCATTATTATTATTATTATTATTATTATTATTATTATTATTATTATTATTATTATTATTATTATTATTAATTTTTTTTTAATTTTATACTGCTGTTCCATCTGATCTGTCTTGGTAACTTTATTTTTGTTTTCCTTTCGTTTGCGTCGGATTGCCATTCATACCCAGTCTGTATATTTTCCTGCGAAGTCAGCAGCCTGACATGGCTGAAGTCATGTTGGCCATTCAAAACTCTTGCTGTATTGTACCGTGGCTGACGGCGGCCTGTCGCTTACGCGGTGGTCCCAATGTTTTTGGACCGACTTGGACAGCGCCTTACGAGTGCCCATGCTTTGTAGCACTGTCGGGGGGAAGCTTCTTGCTCGCTCTGTGCAGCCTATACTGTGCGTTGATAATGCACGATATTCGATGCAAGTTCCTAAGGGTGATCGCTACTTCTAGATGCAGTTGTCGCTTCCTCTTCATCATCGTACGGCCTTCATTACCGCCACCTTTTACACTGTATTGCGTGTCATTTCTGCGAAGCAGGTGCTTATTTGGCAACGCGTTTACTGTGTGTTCAATTTCTCGTCACGGGCGGTGCAAGTTGTGCCTTCTGAACCGCCTGCCTGAAGACTTGGACCGCGCGCAATTCTTAACGGTGCTCCTCGAACCCCAGGGCCGCAGTGGCCGGCGACAGCTCTCAGTATAGACACCACGCTTGCACGGCGGATCCCCTTGCACTGGGGTGGGCTCTCTCTGCTGCTTCGGCCCCTTCCGGTTCGTTCGAGTGGGTGCCGTTTCCATGGCGACCCATCGACTTTTGGCAGGCGATCCATCCCTGTTTCGCCGTCCTGCCTCTGTAGACCGTGGCTTGCACGCTTGCGCATGCACAGGTGGCTAAGAAACCGGGCGTGCGTGCTGCGCTTGCGAAATGAATCTCGGTTGGGGGGCCGCGCCCTCTTTCCCAGGTTGCCCACAGCCGTTGATGTGCATCCACAGGGTTCCGTGCCCCGTGACCTTTAAGCCACTTTCGCAGTCGTCTTCTGGGTCTGTTTTTATTGCTATGGTGCCAGCGTTGGGTTGTTCGCTGTGCGTGCCGGAAACACAGCCCCCTGGTGCCGAGAACACGCACCATTTCGGTGGTCTTGTTCCATTTCTGTCTGGCCCTGCCACGCGAACGCGAGCGCGCCGCGCTCTTGCTGCAGGAATGCGCAGCCACCTGTAACTCTACTCGCTCTATAAGCACCTGTCTGACGCATAGCTCAGCGAAACGTACTAGAGCAATGGTGCGATTTCTTGACCACTTAATTTATCCGGTCCGAGCAACCGACGGCGAGCGCCGCAAAAGATACGCAGTAACTAAATGCGCGAAACCCATAGTGTCCGCGTGGGATATTTTTTTCCATGTCCCAGAACCCGCTATAGCGGATCGATGTATGCTAACGTGTTCTTGTTTTGTTTAAACTGATGATTTCCATGACTCATGAAACTGACGCTGCCTTTTAGAAGCAGCATGTTGCCTAAAGTAATTGATAAAAGTCGAATGGTGAGCATTAATTAATCGCCTTGCTGACAGTGAAGATTGCACTTTTACTGTTATCCGCCGACGCTAGTTATCAATTGACGAATAAATGCATTGTCCCACTGAGTTGTCTTAAAGGAAATTGCTTGATCTGCGATACAAGTGGCCGTTATATATACTACAGAACAAGACTTCCGTCGTGATTTTTTTTTATTATTATTATTATTGTGAAGCATGTCGGTGGCATACATCATAGCATAACTAAGTTGATACAGTGCTCAGCGTTTCCAGCGCGATAATTGGGCCGTATATGGCAGCTGGCGCTTATTTCTCCACCAATGATCGCGTTGGGTAATCGCTGGTTGGCCATATGCACTCGCAATGCGTCACAAGGCCTCTCGCTTTCATCGTGCACCACAGTGCATCATCTCGGTGTCCCCAGCGCCCACCGTTGGTACAAAAAGCGCCGGCAGCCATGCGCTTGGAGTATCGCGTTTGAATCGCAGAGCACTGTATGCAGTAAACAGCTAAGAAAAATGATGCGGTTACAAGCATGACGCAGTTTTGCCGACTGTGACGTTTGTATTGAAATTAAATTGACACTGCATAACGGAACAAAACCAAAATCTGACATGAAACTCGGAATAGTTCCAGAAGCCAGAAACTGCTCAAATGTGACATAATTACTCACTGAGGGCTGTTTATAGATTAATAATAATAATGCGTATTTCGATGTTGGCGGATAAAACAATATTGACTAAGATCAACCATGCAAGCACAGCATAGGCCAAGTAAAAAAAAAAAGTGGTGTGGTGTATGAATTGGTAGGATAAGTTTATATATATATATATATATATATATATATATATATATATATGTTTTGAGTAGTTTTTCAAGTGAAGACAATGTGACCTAGACATCGTCTTAACCCGGCTTGTGCAAACAGCCCCTGTGTTGAGCTGTTTCGTTTTTCGCTTGTTCGTGCGCCATTCCCGCTATATAGTCGTGTGCCATTCGCGGTAATCGATTTGTGGGTTCGGCTTCGGGATATCTAGCGCTGTATTGTTTAATTATTTTTCATTTTTGTCGCCCGTAGTTGTCCAGATTTTCAGAGACAGACCCAACCTGAGGCATCCAAATTCGCGGTGGCGAGTATATCGCAAATGGCGCGCTTCGTCGTGATTGCCAGCTGACCGTGAAATTACTGCAGATGAGTTGTTCCTCAGCTTGTCGTAAATGCTATTGGTCACGTGCTCGGGTGTCGTTGTACGCGATTCCCCTGTTGCCTCATTTCGTGCTGCCCCACTGCGTCGTCGAGCGGTCCGCTTTGCCGTACTTTTAAGAAAGACGGCGCCCGTGCTTTGAATAAGCGTAACTGTTCCTCGGTTTCCAGTTCTACGAAAGTGGGCGGGCTGAGTGTATGCCGTGCCAGCTTTGCGTGTTCCGCCAAGCGAGGCGGCCGCTGCCGAGCCGCGTATTAAGACACCTATCATTGTCCCGACTTTATTGCTCCGCGCTGCAATCCCGCAGGGGCCGTTTTCATTAAAGACAGCCCGAGTCCGGCACCAATTTCGTGTTGGTGTATGCGATAACGTGCCCCCCCCCCCCCCCCTTCTTTTTTTCTATCTTTTGTTCACTGCACTCGTTTCCGGCCCATTCTTTGCTGCTCGTGCGCCGCGGGCCGTCCGAGTTCAATTCTGTCTCTCGTTCTCTTGTTTTTTCCCTGTCGCCCACAATTCCTCCCCCGACCCTTCTCTCGAGGCCCTTTCTCTCTGCGCTTCCGCCACTCTGGGCACGCACTAGGGGAGAGAGAGAGAGAGAAAGAACAAAACAAAAATGAGCTGCGCACGGAGAGACTGAAATTGAAAATTTCGCCAGAGTTACGACCAGTCTGGCGGCAGCGGGCCCTGCCGCAGCGCGCTTGCCCGACGCCGCTGCCGGCGAGGCCATGCTGCAATGCGGGCTGCTCGCTCCACCCGCGCCGGCGGGGAGAAAGATCGCCCGGTGGAGAGGGGCTCCATCCATCCCGGAAACAATGCCCCTCGTCTTCCCCCCGCTCGGCCGTGTCGACCGTCGCCCATTGTGTGCGTGTGTTGCGCCTGCCACTCGGCGAAGCATTCCCCGAGTCTCTTTGTGTTTTCGTTTCTCTTTTCGGGCTCTCTCGCTACGCGGGATATTTTTATGGGACGCCGTTGAATCATCTCGCTGCTTTCCTCGGCCTTTCTCTCTCCCCTTGTCGTTCGCTGTCCGTTGCTGTTTTGTTTCTTGGCTGTGGGCGGTCTTTGTTTCGCATGAATCCAATCTGCGGTGCAGGGGGACACGCTGGGCTAAACAAGACTGTGTATATCGCTGTCCCTGACTTCTGTTACGTGCTTTGCTTCCCTTTCGTTCGCGATGCTTGACGTTTTTTCTTCATCCGCCTTTCTCCAAGCGACGCCCTTGAATGGGAAGGGTGTGGAGTTTTTTTTTTTTTTTTTTTTATGTTTATTGTCACTGCGTCGCGAAACGCCGCGACGCAGTGACAATAAACATAAACGCCCCTTCTCCTGCTACCGTTCGTATGCACGAGCTGCTGTAACAGTTCCCTTTCCTCAATCCTGCTGACATATTCAATAATTGGAATGTGCGCAATGGCGCGTCCGCCGTAGCTTTTCGCGTTGTCACAACATAACGGAATGTGATAGTGTTTCGTAGGCTTTGATCGCTAATGTACGTTTTGTTTTTCCCAGTGCGTACGACATATTCTAGCTTGACCTTGCTTCTGTCATGCTTTTCTTTTATTGTTCTGTTTTTGAGCGTGTTTAACTTTAGAGACGCTCAGCTGTATGCGCTTCCTGCTCGCGAAAAAAAAACTGCTGCGTTGGCCTTATTTTTTTTTTTTTTTTCTTGGAGATGTCGAATACGGCAGTCCTCTTAATTTTGTCAAGCTGGTTCTTCACGATTGTGGGTTTCCTTCGAAATCACGCCTAGACAATTTCCTTTTTAGAGCAGCGTGAATCATCTCGCGTATTGTTTGTCCATTGTATTCATCACAGTTACTCAGCACACGCGGCACGATTGTGCGTGAAGTATGATTTTTGTAACTGCGCATCGGGTTACCGTGCGCATGACGCAGCTGCGTAAGTAGATTTTAGCGTTAACGAGTGATCTGCAAATTATTTTTCAGGTTATGATAGTTTATGCAACAGCCAGCACTAGGTAAAACACCGCGTATTTCACTACGACGTGTTTAAAATAACTGCGATAATAAAATAAATATTAATTATCGTGTACGTTTACAGATGTCTCGACTGCTTCATTTCAAGGCTGTCGAAACTTCCACACAAACTTACTACGCGAAGCACTGATTTCGTTGCTTGCGAAAATCCTGGGGCAAAGTGTAGCGCCCTGTGACTTCGCTCACGTTATGTCCGCTTGTTTCGCGTGCATGGTAAAAAGAAAGGTGCGCGCAAACGCGTTACTGCAACAATGCTGGTAGAACTGTAATGTCTGTCTGGATGATGGAGTTGGACGGCCAAACAACACCGAGCCTAACAGAGACCGCCGCATGACCGCAGAATAATTTTAACCACCTGAGATTAGCGCACGTCTAACAAGTGTAGGGGAGTTTTCGCATTCCGCGCTCAAGGGCAACTAGAATATTGCACTGTGCGGGGGCTTTCATTGGTTGGAACAATGCGGCAATGTGCACAACGCGTCATTATCGGATTATTATCTTTTCAGCCATGTTTGCGCATAAAGCCGATAGTTGTCAGCTGCCCAAATAGTTCATAGCTGCCACCGGCTGTTCGGTTGGCAGATTCCCGGCCCCACCTGGAGCAGCGCGTGTCGGCGCAGGTTCCTCTTCTGACCTGTGTCCGCTCCCAGCCAGCCCCTCGGGGAAAGCGACGCGCGTTGCGTACGCGGCCCACATATCCGATGAGATAGCGACGCCGGCACGTTTGCGCATTCTTGGCCGCCGTAATCGCCATTACGAAAGTCTGCTGCTGGTGTCGCCTCGCGACAGCGGAGTGATAGCGGTGTCCGCTTTCGCCTACTCGTGCTTAGCTCCCGGCCACGGATACCGCCCGTCCTCGCTGGAATGCAATACGCGAGGCTTGCTCGCCTTTGCGTCGCCTCGTACCTGGAACAGCTTCTCATTTTGCGTAATGCTTGCAGCGGGTATGGTGTCCGTGCCGCGCTCCGGTGACAGCCTCCGAAGAAATTTCGCCAACTACGAATAGAATCCCGGAGGACAGATGAGAGAAAATCAAGTTACCGTGAAAGACAGCTCGCTGTTTGTCACGTTCTCGATTAGGCATGCGTGCGGTCATATACACGTACAGGTTTTTGTAAACGTGGCGTCATCAGTTCGTTTTCCTAGGCACGCTGCTCTCCTGCGCACTGCGTTAGTCTGCCGAATCTGTATCGACCGGATATCATAGCAACAAAGCTTTCCGCTGTTAGTAGTAGCAAGTGGTAACACAAGCCTCTCACTGAACTGAATAGGTAGTCACGAACATTTTTGGTCATATCGAATGCGTTGCTGTTAGAATTTGGCAGTAATATTTTTACGAATATGTGTGCTTGCAGCCACAATATCTACGTTCATTGGCGCGTATGTTTGCTCACGTGCCGTTTTTTGTAGCGATGTCGTAAGAAAATGAACGAAACGAAAAAGCGATATTATCCCTCGCTTCCCTTCCACCACATGCTCCAACTAGGAGGAGGGTTTGGTTGACTAATAACTGTCACACGGAGTTTCGTCCGTCTGAAGCAGCACGTATTTTTATTTGGCGTCGAGAATCACCGTTCTGCTCACTTGTAAGCCAACGCCGGAGCTCATTTCCACGTAGCGTGCTGCATTGCCTCGATGACCTCTATTTGACCTTGGCGGCCCGCGCTCGGCGGTGGAGCGCGCGAGTCGGGCCGATGTGTTCGCTCAGAACGGGGGCGATAAAACTCTTATCGTGTACTCCACAGCAGCTGTGTCCTCGATGCTTGGTGCGCACGGTCGCTTTTCTTTTTTTTTCTCTCCAGTACTAAGGGAAGGCAAATACAAAACACAACTTCAAGTCGCACCTGGGCATCGTGAGACAGGAGCTATGGGATTTAGCGCGTAAGCTACTCACGATAAATGCTACAGGCTAAGCGGAAATGTCACGAGTATAATGATCTAGCTCCATTCTCCGTATATATTCTCCGTATGAATATAACTGAGCAGCTGATGCTGCATCAAAATACTTTTTCGGTATAGTTACCGTCTGCAAACATGGCTGCATACCCGTCATTACTTGTTCTGATACCATTGCTGTGCCCGCATCCTGCAGCAATTCGGGCTGAAGCAAAGAAGTCCCACGAATTACATCACACGCAATGCCCGCTCGTCCTACGCTGTTCTTCGTGTGGGTGCACGGCGTAGGCACCATATCAACCTCTTGTATTACAGGGGACGCAAGCATGATTAGCGGTGCTCGCGGGGCTGTTTTCTTTGCGACCACAACGCGGGGCCGTCCATGCCGTGTGTGTGTGTTTCGCAGAAGCTGCTTCCGCGTGGATAGAGTAAGCATAATTAAGCCCTGCTTGTTTTCCTTTCCCGCCTCGCTGTCCAGCCGCGGCGAAGCAGTGCGGGCCTCGTTATCGTTTCGTCTCGTATTCTCGTTCCCGTATATGTATGTTCTGCAGCAGCCGAACGGAGGCGGGTCTGCGTGCGCTCATTCCCAACAACTCTTCTCCCTTTCGTCCATGCCGTCGTCTTGGTGGCCAGTGCTCGCTGGACCCCGGCACTCCATCAATGTCAGTCAAAAGCCCGCCTTAGTTCGTTGTCGCATGCCACGCTCGCACGTTCTGCAGGTCAACACCTATATGCTGCTTGCGCACGAAATCTCAAGCAACGAAATACTGAACAGTGAAATTACGTTTCACGGGGTGCCATTGTGGCGTCGACTGGACCGAGGACCAGTTAGTACTGCACGACGCGTTACACACGCCGAAGCATTTACAAGTGCTTGGAATGTTTGTGCGTATGCCCGTGTAGCGCGTGTAGGTAATGCCAGCTCTACAATTCGGATTCCTCTGTGCTATACTGAAACGCACTCGGTGCTGCCGATCCGCACCGTCTCGCTCGCTCCGGTTCTGCGCACAAATGCACTCCGTCTGTGGTTTGATAACGTCAGGTTTTTGTTCACTTTATTGGTCGCTACCGGGTCAGATGAGCGAGCGATTTTGCGGATCCGCTTCGCGCCTTTCGGCTCTTCGTTTTCACGGTGGTGCGTATCGTATAGCAGTCATTATTGCAAGCTCGCTTTTTTTTTTACCGACTGGAATGCGCGCACACGTATATGTCACGCTCTTTCGCCGCGGCTGCAGTCGTTCCGACAGCCGCGCAACGCTGCAGTTGGATGTTGTTGCTGCGGTTTTTATTTTTGTTTTGATCTCGCGACCGTGCCCCAACTGTTCGCAGTTGCAACCGCTGCTCTGCGCGCGTTTGGAATCCGAGTAACAGGAAGCAGAATTCTGCGATTCGTTGTTGAACGGCCTCTTTTTTATTTTTTCCGCTTGTATCCGTACGCGTTCAGACAATGTGATCTATTTATACGCCTGTGCACCCTTATGTCTCGGTGTTGTTGCCTGCCCGCGTAGCAGAATCGACCGCCTGAGATCCGCATCTATCGCCCATATTTGTAACTGACGGCTTCTCGAAGGCCGTGAGGTCAGTCCCATACTTGTTAATCTGTCGAGTAGGCACCGGGTGCCATTGCACATTTTCAGTCGTGTAGTTTCCGCCTCACTCAACCGGCGCGTGCGCGCTGTGCCCCGTTGGACTCGCTTTCCTATGGGCGGCTCCCGTGCGCGTCTTTTTCGGGCCAAGGTTAGCGGGCATGACGCAAGCGGCAGCGCGCGTCATGCAGGAAGCGAGGGGCTCTCGAAGATTGTAAAGGCGGCACCAAGGCCCGATAGAAAGTCCGTCGCTACGCGCCCAATGCGACGACCGAGCGCGGTCCGCGGGCGCCACCGGCATTCGCTGCACCAAGTGTTTTCGCTTTCCAAGTATCCTGGGTGGCAGCTTCCCCAGAAGAAATACCTCATGATTGCCAGCACTGATAGGGGGCTTTAATTTGGCACGATGGACTGCAGAACTTTAATGTTGGACATCTGGCGGATGCGTCTTATCTGCCACGGTTCAGGAAAAAAAAAAATCAACAAATATGAAAGCTGTATTGGCTTGAACTATATGGTGTTATCCCTGTAACAGTGGACGACCGTGTACGTACAGCCTTTGTCGTAATTCACGTGCTCGGGTGGATTTAGTGGTCGTTGGAGTGTGTACCATGTGGGTCTTCTCTCACCACTATTACGCTCGCGTGTATTCGAATAGAAGTTTTGAAACGGCTCTCCACGCCGAGTTGTTTCTTTCCCGAAAAAGCAGTGCACGGTTCGAACGAGATGTAACCTTTTTGTCTATGGGTTTAATTGCCGGTGCTCATTGAGCTTTATAAATGGCTGCGCCCAAATGTCGCGGCAGCTTTCTGCCCTATGTGCAAGGTAGCCCAGGCTGGAGAAGTATCCGCGGTTGCGCAGGTACGCATTTTTTCAGGTACCTCCGTGGAAACGTCAGAGGTACTGGTTGAATAGTATATACTATTTCGTATGTGCGATGAACGTGCTAGAAATTGTAAGTACTTACATCGTCGTCAGTATAACCCACCGTGCTTGAGAGGAAACATGAGTTCAAGAAATATTTTTACCCTCGCGACTACGTTACTGCACTGCGTCGCCGAGTTCTGCACAACAGCCACGCAGTACCACATTTCTCCTATATATCAAGTGCGATTTGTTGTGGCATTTCTTTACACCTGCCTACGTACATCTGAGCTGATGTTTACAGACCTATGGCGCTCATGTGCAGCGATTTCGGAGTATGCCACGCGCTAATTATTACACGCGACCCCTTGTCGCCGCACGGTGTACTCGTGAGCGAGTCAAGTCTGCGTTCCCGACACACACGTGGCTGGTAGCAAAACCGTTCACTTAGCGCGAGGGCTCTTGCAACGATTGTGCGCACTATTCCGGATGCATGACGTGGCGCATAGCGGCACCTGCAGTTCGCCTACACGTGGTGGTTGGTCTGAAGGCAAGCGCTATCAGCTGACTTGCATCCTGGAATTGCACTTCAGGGCGCAGTTGATACGGATGGCTGCTTGCCAGCACGTTGTACTTGTTGCGAGCTGATTCGGCTTCTGTTTCCTTCGCGATACTTTCTTTTTCTTCTGGCGTCACTCTCGAGCAGAGCGGATTCCTGTGCGTCTTCGGTCGTAAAACTGCCGCTCGCATACGGCGGCGGCGCGTGCTTGGATTGACGCATAAACATGTAAGCACTCCATGCTAAACAATCCTGCTGGAACAGCTGCGGCGCTACGATCTTCGTTGTACACGGGCGTGACCTCCCGAGGCTGCGTAGGCGGTTCTCGGCCTGCGCTATCTGAGTCTCGATAATGGCAGTTTCGTCGAGTTTCATCTCCAGCGCCGGAGGTTCCTGGTGCTGAGTGGCTGCGCATTTGACAAATTTCGCCGTTCCACCCTCGTTGGCGTGAGTGCCTCACCATGTGATGTTCTTAATATTTGCGCCCAGTCCTTTGACCAAGCTGACCATCTTTTATGAAGACAGTAGAGACGCGAATACCGCTGTATCCGTGGCTTTCTAAAGCCTTTGACTCTTCCCATGGGTGTGGCGTTCGTAGTGGTTTCCTCGTCTGATATATTTGTAGATATACAGGGTGTTTCAGCGAACACTTTCAATAATTCTTAAAAGTTGCCTGCGGGATAGCACAATTCTAGTTAATGAGCTGGTCTACTCGAAGAGGCGGACATTACTTGCACAAAAAATTGAAATGCATAATCGAATAATTAACAGAAATTCACTAATCTAATTACCTGATGGCCCATATTGCAATTTACAAATCGTAGCCGTGGAGTTCGCAAGGCGGATCCACTTGGAACGAATTCTCGGGATGACACCAGTTTCGAGATATTAATTCCCGAACTTTGCGGAGAAATGCAGTGAATTTC
Source organism: Dermacentor silvarum (assembly GCF_013339745.2). Taxonomy (NCBI): domain Eukaryota; kingdom Metazoa; phylum Arthropoda; class Arachnida; order Ixodida; family Ixodidae; genus Dermacentor; species Dermacentor silvarum. The sequence continues at coordinate 33,930,177 of NC_051154.1, forward strand.
TGTTAATTATTCGGTTATGCATTTCAATTTTTTGTGCATGTAATGTCCGCCTCTTCGAGTAAACCAGCTCATGAACTAGAACTGGGCTATCTGCCACAGGCAACCTTAAATAAATTTTGAAAGTGTTCGCTGAAACACCCTGTATATAAACAACATGGGTCGTCACTGGATATGAGTGCCACACACCTCTCATCACCATTCTTCTCTTCACAGGCATTTCATACATGCCCTTCGTCCTCGTGACGCAGACAGATTCAGGTGACGAGGTCGCGGCGCATGTCATCTGCTACTGCGGCTAACTCGCTAAACTAGCTTCGCGTCATTGAAATTCGAACACTGCGTTGGATCTGCGTGGTCTTCGTGGGCATACACCGAGGGGAGAGGGAGCGAGCGCCAAAAAGAAGCGCGAGGTGCACGATCTGTGCAGCAGGCCAGACGAGCCCGTTTGAAGGAGCGTGCGTGGAGCCAGTTTGGCAGCGGTGGTTGACCGGGCGCCTCTGAACCCTGGGGACGTCGTCGGTCGGCCCGCCGAGCGCTTCTCGACTGGCCGTTCTCTCCTCTGCGGCACCATGTCTGCGAACACCGGGCGTCCGAAAGCAGCTCGTGGCGAAGGCGTCAGCAGGTATATGGGCCGCATATAATTCAAGTTTGCCGCAAGCTGGCAGTCCTCTGCGGCTTATGTGTTTCCGTACTTTTCCCATTAGTGCAAATCACAACTTTATAGATCGCCAGCGTGACGTTGGGTGGTGCAGCCCTTTCCGCATTACATTTAAAGGGACACTAAAGAGAAACAGGAAGTTCAGCTGGAATAACCTTCAGGAATGCATGCAGTTTTTGTTGGGTGCAAAAATATGAGTTATTAGCGGAGAAATTTGTAAACATAGACCAAACATCTCTTCCTCAATTTCTCTCACCCCAGATTCGGCGCTTAAGCAGTGTCGTCACGGATTTCATTGCTGTCAGCGAATCTGAGAGCGCCATGATACGTCACCGCATGCGTAAACGGTCGAGGCGCTCGCTCCATCATAGGCTGCATGGCCGCTGCGTTTGCGTTCGCTGCGACTTTTGCTAAGATGTTCTGTGGCCGCGATGGATACCGTTGCTGACCCTCAATCTTTCAACGAAGAGCTCGCCAGGAAAGCAGGACTGTATTTGAGCGACTTCAGTGAAACGGAGTGCGAAATGACCCTCCGTGCTCGCGCGGTAGGTGTTTCCGCGTACGATGGCGGTGAGCCGCTGGCCGCGCCGACGGAAAGCGAAGCCTCGTTTTCGTCAACGCCAGGCGACAATGTTCCCGATAGAACAAGCGTACTCGCTATGGTTTTTTACTGTTTGTATTAATGACATTCAGCACTCACCGAGCCGCCAGTTTGCTGCTGCAGGGGCATCTGTAGGGTATTTGATGAAGGCGACATTGATGGAACAGCTGCTCGAGAAAAGACTGGCCTCTGGGGCACGCCAAGATACTTTTCGAAAGCAGGATAATCCGAGGGCGAGAAATGCAGAGAGCACACCATCGGTTTCTCTGGCTCTTTTTGCAGTTTTATCATCGGCAGAGCACTGAGCCATTGCGAACGCCGGGGAGCCGGGTCTCATCGCGCGGCTTCACATGAAAGGACACAATCGGGTCAACACTGCCGCTGCCCCTCAGCAAGCGCCTTGGGCCATTTATACAGCCCTCAACACTACACACGAGGCATTTTCTGGCTCTTTCCCGCGAAGTCAACGTTTTTCGAACCACGCAACACGCAACCAAACACTGCGACACTGTAGAGCCGAACAGGCGCGCACGATGATGCACGTAGCAAAAACGAAACTACGAAACTATCACGACCGCATGTAACACCACGCCATTTTTTCTTATTGCTTATTTAATTTTGCGGTAAACTTGTGCGTCGTCGCTTGAAACGGCTTAAAAAGTTGGCAAATGCTGTTTATGTACGTTTAAGGTGTATTTCATTTTGCGTTTTATTATCAGCGAGAAATCGCTCTCGACCAATCGCGACCGGCCTGCATTTGTAATCTCCGACGTCACGAACGTGTAGTGCGAGAATTCCGAAGGGGCGTCAGCACCTATCCTTCAGTTTTTCGCTATTTTCTCGCTTATTAAACATCTGTTCGCAGTAAGAATGGTATGTCTGTGGTCGTTATAGGATAACCTACCATTAAAGCTGAACTTCCGGTTTCTCTTTAGTGTCTAATTTATTTACGTAATTTTCTGGCACGGTAGACCTGCTTTCCAAACGTGCGTGTACAGGGCTTGTCGTGGAGGAGCGTTAGTCAGCGGCCATGAGGTAGGGGCGGTAGTATTTTTCTGGGCCACCGCCGTAAATTCCAATAACCCACGTGACCATTTCCAAGGTAAAGGAAACCGGTCAGGGGCAGACGGGAAACCTACACCTCAGAAATAAGGTCTGCAGCGTATTGAGCGCTGGCCCGAGGCCGGTCACTGGTTCTGTATGCCTGCCGTTCGCGCTTAATGGTAATTCGAGTGAAAGTTACTGAAAATGAAATTGCCAAGCGTAGTCAAATTGTAAGAGCACCAAACGCGATGCTGCCTATCGTGCCTCCGTTTCTCGTTTATGCAATGTCGTGCAGGACTAGCGCAATGGCTCTTGTAGAGCGCAGCCATCCGAAAGCGTGCGCGCGCGCGGGGGGGGGGCAAGGTTGACCCTGGCGTGCATTTCTCGCTCGACGAGGACGCCGCTGCGGCGGCCGCCGTGCCACGGTGGCCGTGTCGTGCTGTTCTTGTTCGAGCGAAGTTCGAGGTTCGTGGCGAAAAGCATAACTTCGTGCTACAGTGCAGTGCGCGGTCCTTTGACGTGCGCCCCTCCGTGGACGCGCAGAGGGTGGAGGCGATTCCGCCCTTTATCGCGAAAGTGGCCCGGCTTGTAATGCGGTAATCCCATCGTGATAGTGCAGCTGGCGACACTGCGTTTACTCGTCGGTGGAGCGCTGTCCTTTGCCGTGGTTCTCTGATGTCTGCAGCCTGCGATGAGTCAAAACGGTGTGACCTTTGCCACACTGCTGGCCACACGGAACCAATCGATTCGGAGTTGTGGGTCCTTCTGCCGTTACCAGAAAAACGCAAAATGTTTTGTCGGTGGCTGCTGAAATGGTTAAAGTTCTCACACCGTCCGGTCACACCGGACGGTGTGAGTGCTTGTCTGCGCAAAGTTCTGTCGTAACTTGTCGCAGATGTCGGCACTAGCTTGGGCGTCACACAAGCGCACAGGTGACGCTTGCGAAGCGTGTTTCAGCGAGGCGTGAATGAGAAAGCTGCCGACGAAATGTAATATCTTCATGAAACAAAACTTACCCGTTGTCAGTGGCAGAAGAGCCGCTAGAGCTGATCAGGACCACGGCGCAGGTATTAGTCCTGAAGGCCACTGCACCAATAAAGATGAAATTTACTGGTGAGAGCAGGGGATGAAAAGTGACGGCTTTCTCAGTGTATATGCATTTGTAAAATCTCATATCTGTATCAGTAAATCGGTTATTGCGTGGAAGCTGAATGCTCATTGTGGGGATTTAATATCCTTGCTGCAAAATTGGTGTCAAGGGCTTCGTGTTTTATGTGCCAGCTAGCACCAGGGATAAACGTTTTTTTTTTCTTGCTTTTTTTTTTACCCGCTGTGTGCTAAAAATAGGTGCATACCTGGATATATCTGATATGGAAGGACAATGCAGTGCCGATTTGTATTGCATGTGCATACAATTCAAGTCATTTACACCATAAAGAGTAGAGGGAAAAAAGTTCTATATGTTGTCTCAAACTGGTGCTCGTGGTGTGAGTTGCTCTATTCCTTTGTTATATTTGATGCATTTTTTTTTTTTTACATCAAAAAGCTCGTTCCTCTCGGCCTCTTGCACAACACCTGCTCATCTCGAACAGAGTCGTTTGCTGCTGACCCTTCGCTTGCTAAGAGTGCATATACCGAGAATGCCTCCCTATGTTTTCTCCGAGTTTCCTCAGGGCCATTGCCTCTCAATACTGTCACGTTGTAGTGACGGTGAAGAACGACACAGTTGCACTAGCTGGGCATGCATATAAATCATAAATAGGCTTGGTCCTTCCCAGGTTTGGTTTCACCTGTCATGGGCAGTGACAAATCACTTGTTCATAGTGGAAACACATGAGGCTGGTACAGTCGTGGGTTGCTTTTTTTCTTTCTTTCTTTTTTTTTTTTGAAGACGTAAAAAGAAAAACGGAAAACGAAAGAAAAAAAAAAAGACGCGCGTCTCATCTATAGGACGGTTACGAAACATTTATTCTTGTTCCTGCACGTTTAATTGACATGACGTTTGAGTGCGTAGTGTGTCACATTGTCCCTGCACAAGGCACAGGCTCTGCCTTTTTCGCTCACTTCGCCTTTTAGCACCGCGAAAGCGTGTACACAACTCGCTGTCGTCTATTTCAAACGGCGCTGACGTCGCCTGCTGAAGCCATCAACAGAATCCTTATGGTTCTTTCTAAAGGAATCCTTGAAGGGGGCGAGCCCTTGATTTCGTTTAAGGCTTTTTGTATGCTCGGAGACCCTCGGTGACGGCAGTTGCGGCATTTCGCTTTGCTAAATGCGCATAGCGAAAGCGAGGAGGAGGCCAGAGGTAACTTGTATGACGCAACACTCGCCTGCGAGTCGGTATTACGGTATGAAACCTGCAACACACTAATAAAAAAAAGCTTGTAAGTCGCTGCCTTTTCCTTCGCGACAAAATTAGACGCGATGCAGTGCTCATTCATTTGATGCGGAGCACGATTTCCACGCGCGTTGTTCAATCGCCTGCTCGATGACGTTCGGTTTTATTCGACCAGTATATTTGCTGATCACGTCCACTCTTTCCACGACCGTGCTGCATGCAGTTGCGCGCATTGCTACTACCCCCTAGCTGGGAGTGCATTTTGGCGCCGAAGCGCGCGCCCGAATGACCTCGTCGTACGTTTTTTCGCCGTCCTCTGTCGCATCTGGTGTGTACCTAAAATGTGGCAAATAAAGAGTATGCCAGGCCATGCAGCTTAAAGGGACATTCACCGGCAATATTGGGCTAAGTGTATTAATAAATTGCGTGTCTCCAATGCCAAAGGGGCCATTCTTACCGTGAAAGGAGCCTTTCTAAGGCAGAAAGAACGCGATGACGAAAGATGGGTGGCCGCCCTCAGGTACCCGCACCGGTTCTTCGTGACGTCATGGATTTTGACACTGCCTATTTCGATTCAGTTAACTGTCCATCGGTGATACCCGCCGAGGTAGCCAAGTGGCCATGGCGTTAGCTGCTGGGGTCGCGGGTTCGCGATCGCGGCGGCCGCATTTTGGTGGGGGGCGAAATGGGGAAAAAAGAATAAATAGAAACTGCTGCTTGTTTATAGCGTGTATTGGGTGCACGTTAAGGAATCCCAGGTGGTCAAAATTAAACCGGAGTCCGCCACTACGGCGTGTCTCATAATCAAATCGTGGTTTCGGCACGTAAAACCCCACTTTTTTTTTTTTTTTTTTGGTCCTCTGTCCTTTGGTTAAGGACGAAGTAGCATTCTAAAAGGATAAAACCACTCAACCTAGGGAGAATCGTGAACTATTCATGCGCCAAAGCGACCCAAAGTACGACTTCTTTGAAATCCGTGACTTCTTATTGACGGACCGGCACTCATGCTTCGGCCTTCAGTTTCTCCCGCAATAATTACACATTTTTCTGCCAAATGAAATTAGTTCTGACAAATACATGCTTGCATTACTCGTTAATTTCTTTCAGTGAACGACAAAAATCATACTAAACAAGATTATTTACGTAACGAAGCGGTCACGGCGATCAGTATATTCTAAAGCAGAAACAAAAAATAATTAGCATTTCGTTTCCGTGCTACGCGTCCTCTGCCGTAGGCAAAAGCGGTACTTCGGAGATCGCGAGAAACGTAACGTGTTACAATCCAAGCCGTTAAGTGTTCTGGAGATCCGTGTTAGGGAACATGTTATGGCAACGAAGGTAAGCTTAACAGCCTGTCGTATTTGCACGGCATCTGTACTTTATCGACTTTAGAAATTTCCGGCTTCTTGTGTCTTCACAACGCGGGCTTCCCGGAAGCGAGCGAATCCCGCTTGCGTTTGGGAGGAGTGGAACGTGGCATCGGGCCCGCCTGACCTGTTCGTCGTCGAGCGCACATCGATCGGCGCCTACGCGACGGATGGCCTTCCCGGCATGCCGCTGTGTCTGACCCGGTCCCGAATGGAACCGAGCGGCGACGACGAACGGCAGGGCTCGCTCGGTCCCTAATTAAAAACACTCTGTCGCTTCTTCCGAGAACGTATCGGGCGGGCACGGCTTCTCTGCCCGACGTCGCGCCTGCTCCCACTCTCGGGCTCGCTCCACCTGTGTCGTTTCTGAGCTCTCGGCATATGCGACGATGGCTTGAAAACACGATTCATTGGTGTCCTTTGAGTTGTTTTTGTATAACATCTCACACTATACTGCAATGGCCATTTACGGGCTGCAGCTTGTATCAATGAATACTGCCGTCGTTGGGATCGGCGGCGCTAATTTTAGCCTGGCGTGTTTTCGTTTTTCGGCGTTTGAGGGCTTTGTTAATAAAGGTTCCGCGGCAAGCTCGTGCTGTGTGCGGCAGCCTTCCGCTTCACTAGATCACTCATTTGTCGCTCTGATATCAACGAATTTCACGCATGGATGCGTCCAGCATAGCAGGGAGTGCGAGCAGTCAAAGGGCGGCGTCCTGCAGGTTGCAAGGGTCGGCGACTGGCTGCGCGTCTGACTTATTCCTCTCTGTGCAGCGCTCATTCTTCCACGCATACATCGATGCTTGCCTTAGTCTTGTGCAGGCCCTTTCACGTTCATAGGCGTCAGTTTGTGCGCCAACATTTGCCGCTGCTGTTTTCGAAAGACCCCCGCACGCTTCCTTGAAGTATGTGACTGTTAAAACAACGTACAGTCAAGGGCATGCCAGACCTTGGATCGAAGATATGTATGGGGGATTCCGCAAGTGTCTGTGGTCACGATCAGAGGGCTGGTATGGTAGAAAGGAAGTGAAGATTAGACGAACGGCGATGGCATACCGTATTTACTCGTGTAAGGCCGGCATCCCCACTTTTGATTGAGAAAATGTAAAGAAAAAAAAATTTCACTGACATAATGCCGATTGACTAACCGTAAATTTCCGCCAGAAACTAGTTTAATCGTCAGCAGGACAACTAGATATAATGATAGGTGTCCTGCCGGCGACGGCATTGTCACCATCACCGTATCTTGCTCTCGGCACCAAACCGCAACATTGGTCGCCGGCTCCGACAGAGAGAACCGGCTCCGACGAAGCGGGGCTGGTCGGCGGTTTTGGCGGGCGTCATGGAAGTTCGTCCTTAAAATATTTGTACCGGCAAACCACAATGGCGATCGGGCGTGAGGTCACGTGCACGGGGTGGACTTACGGCCACGTCAACGCGTGAAGTGTCCGCGGGCGAACAACCGGCAACTATACCGCTAACGCCTATCATGCTTGCTTGTGTGCATACTAAACGGAACGGCGAAAGCTCGCGTTTAGGCATCAAGTCAATCCAAGCGGCTTTTGCGCAGCACAGCCTAAACTGCATGGAGGAAGGAAAAAAACTAGGAGGGAGCGTCACGTGACAATCTTGAAGCCTAGTCATAAAAAATTTAGAGGAATGGAATGATGGGAAATAGGCCCTCACGTGATAGGCAAGCGGTAGATTTTACTCGGCTCGCTTCGGTGGCTTCGGTTTCGTCTGCTGCGGGGGTTTCAGAATATGCGCACATACTCAGCGCGGCAAACGCGCGCCGAGGTTAGTGAAGGAATTCGAGTGTGTGAAGCAGTTGAGTCTCGCCGCCTAATTAGCGGACAGGCGCCAAGGCTGTTGCGAACGAAGGCGCGCCGAACAACCCGGGAGGACCACCTCAAGGACGACTGGTTGCGTTTCGGTGTGGTTTCAGGGAAACGAGGGAACCTTTCGCCCTGCAAACGTGTGAAGGCAACCAAGCCGCCCTTCCGACGACGATTCGTTGCGTTTGACGACGTCTTCTGGGAAACAATGATGCCTTTCGCCCCCGCAAAATGTGCACGCGATTAAGCGAGCGTACAGGATCCGAAGCGACTGTCCCTACGGGAAAAAAATGCGTCCTGTCTTGTGCCCAAGGATGGACTGGCGAGCCGGAGACTCCGAACATATTTAGGGCCGTGCCGGCCCGTAGCGCAGTCGACACTGTTGCTCGAGATCTGCTCAAAGTCTTCGGCCTCTTAGCAGACCGGCGAGAACTCCCGTCAGCAGTAGGCGCACCTGCGTGATGAAGTGTTTTGTGCCAGGATGCCCTAATCGAACAGAAAATCGGCGCGATGGCCTGTCCTTCCATAGGTAAGCACAATGAACGTTTCTTTTATTTATGAAAATGGAACTGCAATATTCGCGATCGTTAGTGACTACGTGCTCGTGTGAATTATAACTGACGAAATAGTGGTGCAATACTATTCAAGCCATTTTTTTTCCAACTTTGTCATAATTCCCCCTAAGTGTTAAACATTTATTTCTCTTTAAAGTACTTATATCAGCTAGCGTACACTCCTAAAAAGGTACGATGTGAAACTATTTATTGTCGAAGAATTACATTTCCTGCTATAAAAATTATTATTGACCGAATTTTGTATGTATTTCTTGTGGCTGAAAACAATCAAAATTGAAATAAAACTAATTAATTGAAGAAACCATGAACGATTAGTCTTCACATAACATACCAAGTTTTGCAATAGTTGCCAAGAACAATAATTTTGTAGAGAATATTCTGCTCGTTTTAAACTAATTTAACTAAATTTTACTAATTTAAACTTTAAATTTAAACTAAATTTTAAATGAAGCCAATGGTGTCGCGATTAGTCCCGGGTTTTAGCTTCAACTGTGCATCTGGTGTTTCATTTGCACGGTCAGCAATTTGAAGTTATGTTGCAGTAAGCAGTCCCTCCTCATTGCACTTGGTCTATTTTGTCCAGTCTCCCAGTCCAAGGCCCTCCAGGACGCTCAAGGGTGAAGCTTCTGCAGCACTGCCTGCACACAACCCAGCGACACCTCGAACAGCAAGGCATACTATGGTGAGGATAATACTCGACCACTACAATTTTTACATACTTGTTTCCTTAGGTAGCTGCAAGTGAAGTGGCATATATTTTCGTGGCAACTGTTTAATAGCTCAAGCATAATAAATGTCACTCATTGAACTGCACTTGGACACTAACATTTATGATCATGGCAACCATCTAATTAAATACTGAAACATTCATATTTGTTCGCAGCGGTATGAGTTTCCTCAGGGTTTGCATTAAACACCAATTATCGGCCAATAATCCTTTTTCAATTTTTCTTTTCCATTCAAATGACACAATAACTAGAAGACCAACAGGTTTTTCACAATGTTCTATGCTCTTTATATGTTCGATCGGTCACAATGAGCCGTGATATATGAGCTCAGTATATTTTGCCCACTCAAACTAAAAGGCTTCTTTAAAACATCTCTCATTGAACTATGCTACATTGGCCTCTTCTGTGTTAGTTGTTTTGTACTTTTACCTTTCCTGCCTGGGCCCAGATGGGCCTGCAGTATTCAGCAAATAAATAAACAAACAAAATTAAGTGGCACTAGCAAGCTCGTGTGGATGGCAGTTTTATGCCCCCACAGTTTTTCAGTTCACAAAAGTGTAAACGGAAACCGGCGTGAGCAATGTAATGACCTAAAATTTAGCATTATATTCGTCATAACTTGCACAAGAGTGTATGCCACAATAATTAAGTACTTTGTTCTGCGTACGTGCTTTGTGTCATGTTGGTCGCTCATGCACCTGTTACAGCGCGTGATATTTTGCAGCCACAGCCAGCAGAAGACGCACCTGAAAAGGCCTTTCTGAGGCATGAAGTATGGCGTTACACAATTACAAACTGCGACCAAGAAGAAGATGAAGACTCTACGGCAATCCCATCAACACCTTTTTCAAAAGGTTGCTCATCTCGAAAATGTCATAGAAGATTTATCTGACAATCGCATTCTAGGAAATGAGGATGTCGCCATATTGCAGAGTCTTGTTGGGGCAAAAAAAAAGACTTGCTCATGCGTCAACTGCCACATAAGTCTGGTGCCAGCAATGTCACCCGCTTACTCGCCAGAGCTCAGGCCATTTGCACTGACTTTGCATTTTTATTCCCCTAGAGCATACAGATATGTACGAGCTGTTTTCAACACATGCCTCCTGCATCTAAAGACACTGTGTAAATGATATCAATCCATTGATAGGGCTGCTGACTTTTCAAAAGAGGAAATGACTGCATTGGCTATCAAGGTAAAGCACGGCTCTCCACATTATGCAATCTGGTTGTGGATGAGATGGCCATTCAAAGAAGTAGTGTGGGATGGGATAAGCTTCCATGGATATGTTGACATGGGCATTGATGTCAATGATGACAGCTTTCCAGTTGCCTAAGATGCATTTGTTTTAATGCTTGTTGCAATCAATGGCAGATGGAAGCTGCCGATTGGCTACTTTCTAGTGCATGGCCTTGGTGGTGAGCAGAGGCGCAATTTGGTGCTGCAAGCTGCTAGCTTCACTCACGAAAAAGGTGCCCACATTTTGAGTTTGAGCCTGCGATGGCGCTGCAGCGAATTTGTCATTGCTGCACAGCCTTGGCTGCAAGATGGACCTGACTGAGCTGGATGCTTCTTTTCCACATCCAGTGACAAAAAAAGCTTTTCTTTGCCATGTTGGATCCCTGTCACATGTTGAAGCTACTGCGGCACACCCTGTTTGATAAAAAGGCTATTGTGATACGAACAAACAGTTCATATTGTTGAAACACATTGATGATCTGCATGAAATCCAGTACACAGAGGGCCTACATTTGTCAAACAAACTTAGACAAGCACATATTACCTGGAAAAACCAGCCCATGAAAGTCTCATTGTTGGCTCAAACGTTTAGTCAATCGGTAGCAGATGCTCTTAGTGACTGCAGAGCTCAAAAAAATTCAATGTTTTCAAATTCCTTGCCAACAGAAGAGTTTATCAGACATGTCAACAACGCATTTGACATTTTAAATTCAAGACATCCAAGGCAAGAAGAATAGAAAGGACCGCTGTGTCCTGAAAATGTGGCTCCTGTCACTGTGTATGTCAAAGAACTTATGGCCTACTTTTGCTCGCTTAGGGAGTCTGCAGCTGGTAAACTAATGACAGGGACCACCCAAAAGACAGGCTTCATTCGCTTTGTGGTGTGCTTAGACAACCGTCTATACAACCACTTGGTTACAGAAAATGACCTATTGGCATATCTTTCGACTTCCAAGCTCAGTCAGGACCACCTTGAGTTACTTTTTTGCTGCAATAAAATCATTTGGGGGCTGCAATCACAACCCAACAGCAAAGCAGTTTGCAGCAGCATTGAAGCGTCTGATAGTTCGTAATGAGGTCAAGGACATTGATGGCGGAAATTGCTTTCTATTGGAACACATCGAAATTCTCTTTGTACGCTCCTTTGAAAAAACCATACTCCATCGATGTAATTAACCTCACTGCCCCTCAGAGAAGCCCTGCAGCCAGTGAACCACTCACAGAAGCAATTTTACAGGATCATGGTTACTCAGCTACCCAGGCAGGGTGTCTGAGCTTGGGTGCCTGCGGCTCGCAGTACTGGAAGAATTGCTAGACAAGTTTTCTCGTGGGTGAATTATGTTCATGATGGCCCACAATTAATTCCTTTATCCATCAACTTGAGCTGTCCCACCAGGTTTTATGTTAAGGCATTTATTTGTTTTTTGAGTGACTTTGTAAAGTGCATATATTGTTCAAGAGCGTTGTATGCAGATGTCAAACTTTTATAGAGGGAAAATGTGATACCTTATTGTAAGTTCTGCAAGTACATGTTTGTTGTCTTGCTGAATGCTGTAGCTTGAATCGCCTGCATGCAAATTATGCTTAAACAATTGTTCTGTTCAGCCCAAGCTAAACAGTGTGGACAATGACGGTAGGTTAGCTGGCCTACCTTTCACTAGAGCAAACTGTGTGATGACATGGACATGCTGTGAATGCTCTCAATGGATTATGTGTGAGCTAGGTATACGCTTGAGGATGACAATGTTTTTTTAATGTTTATCCTGTATGTCTTTTACCTGACCTTTGTGGAAATTTGCCACTGCCACCTGGAATACCGTTGGTGTTACTATTTAAATAATTTAATGTGCTCACTCTGTTCACTTGCTTTACAATAGCCTTTTATGATGCCAGATTCACTGTAACCACAAACATTTGGTGTATACCACTCAATGAGTGTTTTAAATACTGTGAAATATTCATTCATTTGAGGTTCACAACGTAATAGAGCCGTCGCGTCCTAATTGTGGTGTGTTGGCTCAGCTTCGACGGTGCTAACTTTTTTTGTGGGTATGTGATACAACATAAGCTTTGTTGTACATTTTACTTGCAGCAAAATGCATTGTATTTTAATGTTGACATACTTACTTTGTGGGTCTGACCTCACATCAATTGTTTCAACTTTGACTTTGTGAACTACCACTCTTTTTTTAATTTCTGCATATGTATTGCTTACTTTTCTGACAAGCACAATCACCGAAGCCTTTCGATATTTGTGAGGACAGCGCAGATATAAATATTATGCAATTATAGCCCTGTATTGAAGGCGTTGCATACAAGGCATTGTAAGCAAAACTGCAGCTACATTCAAGGACAGCTGATCCCATTGACCAGTTTTATTAAAGGTATCAGTATTACGTGTGATATAGTTTACTTTGAATAACATTATTATACAAATGCCCTGTGGCATACAAGTATGCTAATACTGATACCGAAGAGCAGGGGCACAATAAGTTTTCCTACTTGCTGTTTATAATTTTCTTTTGTGTATTATCTTTGCAATGTACTTCATTTAAATTGTAAATGTGGCTTCCTTCTGTATTTGTGTGAAATCTTCTGGCTTCTATAGGTGCAATAAACACTGAATAAAGAATGAAACAATTACTGTTGTCATAAAAATGTGCTTTCCATAGTACAAGTACACCAGCAACACAATGAATCCACAAGTGCAAATGAATGCTGCCATTTTTTCCCTTGCCGCTATGTATTCAGTTTTCATGCCGTTTCACACTAGCAGAGGAAGAAGGGTCCCCCTGGCAGTGTTTGATTCTAGAACATAATTATGCTGTGGGGCTATACTCGCATTCGGAAACAGCTGAATAAACTCTAGATAATGCACAAATCCCGTCCATTTGCTTTATTATATAACGAAAATGGATCCCCGAGGCGCGTCTCAACAGCGTCGTCGCACCACACAATCTTGCAAAATAGTACACGTAAATCTGAATAAACGGCGATCACTTCGGCGTTTAGAATGCAGGCTAATGCTATTTATTTCTCTCAAAATGAAACACGCCCACGAGAGCCTTTTATTAAGCGAAAATGCGACAAAAAAGTGTCCTTCAAAACATCTCGTTTCTTCCTAGGTGTAAGACAGCGTGACAAAAATTATTTCTCTCAAAATAAAACACGCACACCAGCCTTTTATTACCTAAGCGAAAATGCGACAAAAAAAAAAAAAGTGACCCTCAAAACATCTCGTTTCTTTCTAGGTGCAAGACAGCGGGACGAAAAATTAGCAAGATAATACGCACCACAGCTTAAGGTGCACAACGGCTGATTTGACGAAACTTGAGTACGTAGGAAAAATAGACCACTCTCGGGCGTCTGCACGGGTTTCGAGCCGCGAGCGCTGGCAACTCCACTAACCGCGGTGGTAAGCGCAAGTGACGCCTTGAAAATTGTCTGTCTTCATGAGTCAGACGCCCCAGTCTTGCTCCACGTTTCAAGGCATCGCATTTGAAGCGAAGAACGACGCGCGCAGTAGCAGAACACCACCACCCGCATACGGGCCTCCAAGCCAGCAGTGACGACAGGCGCCACTAAAAGTTACCACGTACCAAACAATCACGAATGTTCCGGCAACCTTGTGGGCCTTTTCCGCCCCATAAGGCACCGCGCACGGGGCCCTTGAGAGAGGGAGGGGTGGCTTCAGAGGAGGTTGGCTTGCCGAGGCTAGCGGAATCACGTGACGCTCCCTCCTAGTATTTTTTACCTCCATGCTAAACTGCAAGTGTTGCGGACTCAAGGCCGCGTGCGCGGTATCTTCACTTCGCGACGACCCGCGGCGCACTTAGGGCTGCGCGCGTTGGGTGAACGCGAAACGCACCCATCAAGAAATTTCAAGTTTATTTTAATGTCTACACTTAGCAAATGCCTAAAGAATTTTCCGCTGAGCTGGCGCTTTAAAACACCACGAAGTCGATTTTACCGTCGCAGGTCGTTGTCTTTTTTTTTTTTCGGACATTTTCACGGCGTTGAACGCACACCGCCAGGCTTACAAAAGAATACAAAAAGGCACACAAAAGAACCCCGAAGGAGTACAAAAGAACGTAAGCCGGGCGTGTCGCGCGCTTTGCGTATACGCACAATCTAAAATTATCCATAGTCGGCCGCAAGTGGTTGCGTTATTTTGCATAATAGTGTGAGCGCTGCTAGAGGCTTCGTTGAGTAAATGAAATTGAATTCTAGGGTTTTACTTGCGAGAACCACGATCTGATTATGAGGCACGCCGTAGTGGGGGACTCCGGGTTAATTTTGACCACCCGGAGAGCTTTAACGTGAACCCAATGCATATGGTACACGGGCGTTTTTACATTTTATCCCCACCGGAAAGCGGTTCGTTGAGTAGCCACAAGCCTGCCTCGTATAAGGCCCGCACCGAGTAAAACATCCGGGAAAAATGAAAGTTCGGCCCTTACACCAGTAAATATGGTATTTTAATTCCCGTGACACGGCCTCATCATAAGACTTGAAGTTAGCTTTCATATAAATAGGATGGCATTGCGCTCGAAAAAGAAACTCTTGTTGGTTAGTGGGCAATTCTTTTTGGAAGAAATGTTGGGGGATTGTTTTTCGCCGGTTCGCTGGCCGGACGGTGCGCACCGGTGGCGGCAGCAGTGCCTGCTTGCGCTCTTTCGGGCGACGGGGTTGCATGGCTTTCCAACTGAGACCGGGCCCACGCGGGCCTGAATGTAAGCGCAGTTTCAATTTACTATTACTATTATTATTCAGCTTGCGCAGAGTCTTTTTTTGTGCCGTAACACGTGGTTCAGGATCAACGCGGCCGCCTTGTCGCAGCGCGCGCTCTTTCGCCAGAGGGATCCGTGTGACGTCCGATAAGCCGCCCTCTCGTACGAGCAGCGCGTGACTGCTTTTCATTGCTCGCCCTTCGCGTTCCAGGCCGACAAAGGGAGTCTTCACTTCCTCGCGCGCTCCTGCTGATAGCGACCCGGTTAAGCGCGCGTTGCCCCGGTGGGAAGACAATGTCGGCGTGACGCACCCCCCCCCCCCACCCCCGTTGAGGAGGCGAGGAGGAGTCTCGGCCTTGGTGGCACGTTTGTCCCTGTGCGCGTTTGCCGCTGCCTCGTGAGCCTTCGACCAGCTCCGTTATGTGCGCAGACGCGCTCCGCCGTGCATGCATGCGCGTGTGTTGTGTGTGTGTGTGCATACGATCGCGCGCTGTCTGCGCACCAGCCGCCCCGAGATATCGGGCTTCCCTCCGCGTCGTTCCAACAATAGCGGCCTGACCTGCTGTCGGCCCTATTTTGGCTCGCTCGTTTCCTTCACGCGGCGTCACGCTTCGTTGGGAGGAACCTTCTTTTTCCGGTGTCCGCGAACGACAGGCTTGGTGGCGGCGGAGACAGTTTTCTCGACTCCTCGTAGTTCGCCGCATTGAAACTTGCGCTTGTTCCGACCTGGCCCCTTCGCGATTAACGTTCGTTCATGAAACGGGGTCACAGTGGCGCAACGCTGCGGCCACTGCTGCAGCGGCGCGTGACGCCGTTTGGTAGCGTTTTTGTGCCAGATGGAATCGAGAGCATGTCCAAGTTCTTTTCCCTCGCCACTGCAACTTGGACCGTGTTGTTTCCACTGTGCGTAACACTGGGCTGCAGTTCATTTCTTGTGGGCGAATCGTGAGCGAACAAGGTGGATGCTGAGAGCTCGCAAAACGGGGAGCAGTAGCGCGTTCTTGTGGCATTCGTTGTGGCATCCCTTGAACCCGACGTTTGCCCTCGACGCTGGTGACCCTCCAAGAGTGTCTCGCTCAGCGCGGCGGCGGTGTGTCCCGCTGCGGTGCGGGCGAAAAGAGAGGGAAGAAAGTGCTTCGCACAAAGCTTGGAGCGTGTCTCCTCCGCCCAGCCGCAGCGGCCCACACTTGTCGGCGAGGTGAGGGGCTGGTGAACTTTGCGCGACGGGGTCTTGGCGCACACGCCGCAGCGGCAGGTGGTGCGCGCTTTGCCCTCGCGGCCGTCGGCTCCCGAGGTTCAAGGCCACTGGTCGGGGCCCTCCGGAACGCCTTCACGTATTTTTTTTTTTTTTTTTTTTTCCCCCGCTTTGGCACGCCTCCCTCGATTCAGAGCACTGCATTTCTCCTTTACCGCGTTCCTTTGTGCGTGCCTGTGTAGAAGTGGCCCACGTTAACGTGCAGCCGAGAAACGTAGATAGCACAGAGATATATGCTGGCGCTGTGCCGGCAAGTTGAGCAACTGTGTCGCTGTTTGCGGTTGCTGGATCGATAGGACTGTGACGCTTGACGTATATGCAATAAAATACCGTGCTGCATCTAGTTCGAAGAAAACCGAGCGAAAGGTGATGTATAAGGCCCGTGTCCACGAGTTTTCCTGACATTCAGTTTCCATTTCCATTTTAACCTATAAAGGAGTTCTTCATTGTTATTTCTGTCCTCCTTTTTAACTAGGATCCTAAAAAAAAAAAGCGAAAAAGACACACACACACACACATTTGGGCACGAACGCAAAATTCAATATTAAAATGCAAAATTGCCATCGAACCTTTAAAGGAAACCCATACGGGCTCCTCAGAGAGCATCGCAGTTGAAGAAAGATTTGGGCTGGTCGGGGATTCGAAACCCGGACAAACGCTTTTCCGTTGCGGTCGCTCTACCATCTGAGCTAGCCAGCAGGCTAGCAGATGGACAACTCGAAGCACAGGAACGCTGAATATTCCAAATCAGTTCAGCCGAATCACCGCCAGATGGAGGAAGGTTCATGAAAGGAAAAATTGTCATTCACCCGAGTGCAGCTTCGTGCAACATTCGGGTGGATGACGCTTATTGCTTTCATAAACCTTCCTCCACCTTGCCAAAATTAAAACTTAGTGCGCAGCGTGTATTTACACACGTCGGCAGTAGAGCTGCCCAGAAATCTGAGTACTCTTAAAAGCGATTCGTGGATACTGATGTCTTACTGCCGCGCTGATGTCACCTACATGTAGAGGTGAGCTGCTGTCACATTTGGATATGCTCGATTTTACAACACATGGCACGTTACACGCAGTCTCCAAGCAGCATCCTTTTGTTCTCTCTGGCAAGCACGTCGCCGGGCGGCCCGGCCCGTTTGTCAGCGTGTGCATCGTTTCGTTGCCACTGGACTAGTGCCAGTCTGCTCTGCGACGTTAGGCGGGTGTTTTAGAAGACGAGCCACCGTTGCGACTTGGTCAGCGCTCGCTGTTGTAGTTGGGGAGTGTCTGCTTCCTTTCTGGGAAATTATAGCTCGGAACAGCGAAACGCATTCATCGGCAGTTTGCTACTCATCGCAGATGACTTCCGAATCATTGGCCTCTATAGTCGAATCTCGCGACTTGATTGCCTGTTGTGTCTAGCATCCTTTCGTGTGGTCGTTGCATCTTGTGTCGTCCAGTTCTTACCCGTGTAAATTGGTTCTTCTGCATGTTGTACACAGTGTTCGGTGTCATATATCGCGACTCCGTGTATACAACGCGAAGCTTTGAACTTTTCTGCAAAGTCATGGAACGCGCGTGGGCAGCATGACAAAGGACGCCGTTTGTTTCTAAACGTGTGGATTCAAGGTGGCATGTCAATATATGCCAAGTTTCTTTCCCCGTTGACCAGTTAGCCTTGTGGAGCACTTCTGTGCAGGACGCGGTGATGGTGAGCTGATCTGGCTCGATTCTTGAGTGTAGTTTTGATGCTCCCTTTCACGTTGCTCGCGGTGCCAACGATGTAGACATCCCGACGAGTGCAAGCGCCTTCCCTTCGTTGCATCACGATGCTGCCATTCATTGGTCGTCGTCTCGCGAGGCAATGCTCGTTCCGCGGCTGTAGCGTCGGTCGGCGGAGGAAACTGCAGTTCTCTCGGACGAACCTGTTGATGTGTGCGTGCTGTTTTCGAGATTCCCCTACTCTGTCGGGGCACGTGACCGGGCGCGGGGTCTGGCGCTATTTTCGTCGCCGCCGCCGTCGTCGCGGGAGGGCAGCTGCCTGGCCTATAGGTGGTGTTGGCGTGGCGCGCAACGACCCTCGTTCGCGTGACGCGGCTTTCCTGCGCCGTCGGAAGTGTCCCCGGAGAAGGCCGGCTATCGTTCGTTTCGCCCGGTGACGAACGCCGTGCAACGCCGGGAGTTCGCGTGATTAATTCCCTCACGGCGACGAGCGCGAGACGTGGTTTGCGTGAAGGAATGTACAAAGAAGAAGCATGTCTGATTGGCGCCCCATATAGTCAACGTTCTTGTCTTCTCGACTGTATGCAGTGCTTAAATGGTGCCATTTCGCGGCGGTGGTAAAAAGAGAAGCTTCGCGCTAGCGAGATTATAACCCATTGTAATTAGGCTGCCGAGCGGCGAAAGTTAGCTTCGCGCGAGTGCTGCTCCTGTGGCAACTGCCACTTACGCGAATCTTCTCAGTCGTGGGTGAATTTAGGCGCGAATGAAAATGCTTGGTGCCTTGCATCTGCTCTTGTTTTTCTGAACGGAAATCTTTACTGTATTGCCATGGCACCGTGGCTAAAGCTCTCTATTACGGTTTAGGACAACGACAAACTTGGGCAGGTTGGTAACAGTTCATTATTCTTCGTCCTGTCGACTCTGTCACCGTTGCCTTGGCGTTTGTCGCTTTTGTAACCAGTATGTCCGTTATGTTTCGCATCCATCGCTGTCGTTAGGGGCACTAAAGTGACAGCGTGATTGCTGGCTCTGTATGAATAATCAGTGTGATTAGGTGCATTAGTCATTTACGGCTCACAGGATCAGTGGCGTACGCGTGGTGGTGGTGGTATTTCTATCTGTGCGCGTGTTTGTGTGCGTGCACTGCATAACGAAATTGAACCATCCACGCTATGCGGAATAATGACAACGCTGCACACGGTACATATGCGCGCCGTTCGGACTAGCTTTCTGTGCCTACGGCGGAAAAAAAAAAAAAAGAACGCAGTATTTCTGCCAGTGAGTCGCTACTAGTTTTTAAATGTTGCCTCGTATTGTGCTACGAGGACTGGCGCGGACGCCTTCTCTAGGATCTGGCGTCTTGAATCATCATCATCATCAGCCTATATTTATGTCCACTGCAGGACGAAGGCCTCTCCTTGTGATCTCCGATTACCCCCGTCTTGCGCTAGCTGATTCCAATGTAGTTGAATATAGTTTGGTAAAACAAAAGGAAGAACAAAATCGCCTGTATTTGCGTATTAGTG
This sequence comes from Dermacentor silvarum, assembly GCF_013339745.2. NCBI lineage: Eukaryota > Metazoa > Arthropoda > Arachnida > Ixodida > Ixodidae > Dermacentor > Dermacentor silvarum. Next base: position 33,949,766 of record NC_051154.1, read on the forward strand.
TCCTTCTGAGTGGCAGCGACACGTTTTCCCCTAGTGCATCGTGTGTCGCAAGAACATTAGTGAAATTGTCATGGCACAGACTTCACAGTGTTTTTCGCGTATGATAACAACGTGAAAAACTTGCTTGCACACTGCGCTCGTGGTGTAGCTTTAATGGTATTGAGTGTGGCGCTTTTCAAGGCCAACTGGCGGCCTGCCTGCCTGCGGGTTTGGTAGCTACGGGTTAACGTCTGCAGTGTCGCCCTGAACGGCGCGGCGGGGCAGGGCTGCTTTAGTTTCGCGCCCAAGCAGCGAGCGTCGCCGCAGCCCGCTCGCTCAGTCATTCGTCCGCGTGCACTGCTGCCGGAAGCGAGGGGGAGCGAGCATGTGTGCCTTACAGGGCAGCTCAAGGGGTCACCGTGGCCCTTTCGGCAACAACTCTGGACGGACGGCTCGTCATCCATCATCTGTCTCGCCGCGACGGCAGCGTCGAAACTGCGCGCCATTTTCGTGCGGCACACTGCGCTTCTATTTCTTCCGTGCTCGGCGGCGCGCTACGCAAAAGAAGGATGACCCGTCGAGGAAGCGAGCGAAAGCTGGTGCGTTTCTACTACCTTCCCGCTCCCCCTTGTTGTGCGAGGGTAATTTGGACCCCCCTGAATTATGCAAGGCCGCGCAGAGATCGACGTTCGGATCGCGTGCGGGCCATCGAAAGAAGCCGGTTCGTCTGCGCCGCCAGCGAGGTTGTTAGTGCGCACCATTTTCGGTGCTGTCTCCCGTCCGCAAGAGGAAAAATAAAAAGCCTCGCTGCGCCGGAGAAGCCGCAGTGGCGCTACCGCAGGGGGAAGGAAGCGTGTGTGCTAGAGGTAAATGATAAAATGGTCCCTCGGAAGAAAATAGTGACAAAAGGGTGTGTGTGTGCGAGCGCGCGGTGTCATTCAAGGGCGCATTGGCTGCCACTCTGAGCAGAGTACGCTTTGCGCCGCGCTTCTCCTGCAGTCTCCGCGGGGGATACGAATTTCCGTCGGACATCATTTATACGGTACTAATCATATGCTTGTCGCCTGCTTTTTTTTTTCTTTTTTGTCTTTTACTCGCGGACTCATTGTTGTTGCTCAAATCTAATGACGTGGCGTGGTCTAAATTTGGTCTTTATGTTCGCGCCAGTATTCGACGTGATCCCCTAGGTCGCCAGTGCGACATCCTCAGAAAATTCATTGCTTTCTAATGCACTTCTTGGATGACTGATTTTCTTCTGATACATAATTTCACTATCGCAATGTGTTCCAGTACATATCTGACAAATATTAATGCAACACACTTTATCGTATTTCCTTTTCTTGCACTACACAACGGTTAGGGCCGTGGTGCGCGCTTGGTTTTGTAACTGCTGCACGAAACGTCGTATGAGCATTTGTAACTTCATTACATTCTTATTGCGTAGAAATCAAGCACCTAATTTTAGTCTCCATATAGATTCTTTTTTATGTCAGATCGTCGCTGACACTTATCCGTCTTTGTGCGTTGTTCTGATCGCTGGGCTCTTAAGCTGGCCTGTGCGTTCGTTATTACGGCGAAAGCCTAAGATGGCTTATGGGTCGAAAAATCTGACGACCGTCTGGCGTTATTGCACGAAAATTTAAGTGACGTCAGACACATTAAAGAAACTGTTATCATGAGTAGAAGCAAGTTCGAAATGACTATGGAAGCTATTTGGTGACCTTTTAGTGACGCATGCGCCAGTAAGCCATCAATTTCTTCACCAATAAAAATGTTCGATTACCTCTGTTCGCGTTGAACGGACACCCTTGTAAGTTATCAATGTGGCCACAAAAGTGTCTGCATGGGGTTTTGCCGGTTTTGATCATATTTGCCGAGCAATATATATGCATGTATACGTGTATTACGACATTTTGAGGAGTATAAGTACGCCTGCGAGAACTAGAAATAAAGCTGTTCTTGAAAGTTAGCGCTGTGTGTTAGTTTAATGTGCCTTTCTGTGTCCCTCTCATTCTGCCTGCGCTACAAGAAAGCATACGAACGAAAAAGAGAAAGACACGACCGTTCTAACGTGTCATTGACCACGCAGAACCAATGGTAATGTCTAGGCGGCCGGCAAAGACAACAAGAGAAAAACAAGTAATAGAAAGTAGCAACGCATTCGAATGAGAATGTCAAAGTAACTTAATGTCTCGCGAGCGCGCAGGCTTTCGCCTTCATCCGCTTCAGCGTATGCTAAAGTGTACTGTCAACTTTGAATACATGTTGTCATTTCTAGTGAAAGCGGACGTTGCTTCGTCCTACATCATAGAAGCATAACTTCGCGCAAAATAACTGGCAGGGACATATTTCTCTAGCTATCATGTATTTGCTCTCTTTGTCCCCCCCCCCCCCCCCCCCCCCTCTATCATTCCAACCATTCTGGCATATCAACATTCTCAGCATCAGCTGTACGGTCGTTCCCTCCCGCAGCTTTTACCATATCTGTCATTGACGAGTGCTGCTTTGCTGACGTCTCTCCTGAACTCGACAACAACTGGAACATGTGCGTCATGACCCGATTGGCGGGCGAACGTTCTGTCTGCGAAATGTCTCTATGGGTGCCGATCATTGCACCATAACAAGCTTGCACGTGCGAGTTCTTGTTTTTTCATGTCTTGATTGAGAATACACGCACGGAACGCCACATTCGCGCGCATCTCGACTGCTACTGTGTTGCGGTCCCACAGCACACCCAAGCACGAAGAGCTTAAACTTGGCGCGGCCGTGCTATTTTCCCGTGGCTGCCGTCCTGCGTCTTGCTCCTATGCAGTCCACGTGATGATGTTCCTGTAGAGAGAGAGAGCAGTACATCTTCTCCCTTCCAAGTGGTGTCTGCCGCGTTTCCCTCGCCGTCGAGTCGTGTTCCAAAGAAGCGCGCGCATATCGGAAGCCCCCATCCGCTGCGTGTACGATCCAATTTCAGACACCGCTTGCCGTGCATTGTCTGGCTCCGAGAACAATGGCTGCCGCGCTCTGGTGGTGCCGACAGAAGCGCGTCTGTGTGTGCGCGCGCCACTGCCGCTGTTCCCACCGCTTCTCGCCTTACTGCGCGGCAGGTTTGGCTGAGACTGCGCTGCATGCCCGTGTTGCTGGGCGTTTGGGGTGATTCAAACGCATTCACCAGCTGCGCGGCTTCGGATGTAGGATGCGTGTAATTTTTCTCGACGCTGCACCACACTTTCACCTCGTAACTCAAGCTTGCATTCGATCACGCGCATCTGGACGGGTGGAGACCGCCGGTGCGTCTGTAATGATTCCGACGCCAGCCTGCGCAGAGTTCGCGGTAACGACTACATAGATTGAAAAGAACTTGTTATGCAAACTTCGAAAAATGCGAAAACAGGTGGACGTGAGTGGAGGAGCAAATCTGCTCGTTATCGCGGCTTCTGGTCCTCTGTAAAAATGCGGAATTCGGGGCATCGACTCGGGGGACCATATCTTGACTCGATCTATCGTTAAGCGAGCTGCTATTCGTGAGTGCGAAATTTTGTGTTTTGCCCCCCCCCCCCCCTTTTTTTTTTTTTTTTTTTTTTTGGACCTGAAGTATCGCGTTCGGCTCATCCGTGGTCGCTGGGGGGCCCTTAACTATTCTATCTACGAAAGTTAAAAGCTGGCAAAATGCGAAATAATTGGTGTTTCCTGCCGACAACTAGAGCAGGATAGCTGAACGCCTCCATTTGTGTCCTGCTCATGGATGACGTAACCTGTATTAAAATAAAGTGTACATGGCCTTGCTGGCGTGGACGCTCATCTAGTGCAAAATTATTCTACACCCATTGCACGCGGGGTTATCCTTCGAGATGTGTTTTCTCGGTGGCCTATGTATCAGAAGTATCTATAGCCGCTAATTTCGCCCGACGTTATCGCACTTCATTTCGGTGTTCTAAACCATTTGTGGACTATTATGATGTTATTGGAATGGTTGGACAAGCTCGAGTATTTTAGCGGGATTCCGCACGCCTGCAAACGACTAGGAAACTGCGTTCACGCTGGAAAATTGTTTCTTCTTGCCACTCCAGCTTCAGGTCGCCTATACTCCGCGTCAATTTATTCAACCAGTCTTGCACTGCTCGTCCTGCATGTGCATTATGGCGATTTCTGTGTTGTGTGAACACTTGCGCGTGTACTCATTTTTGCGTTATTATACATTTTCACGATATATATCTCCTCAACTTTGCTATATAGCTTAATGATGTCCTTAACACCAACGTTGCCACGAGGCTGATTGCCTGCCTGTGGACAGGCAACATGTGTGTTGACTGGCCGTATGTGGGCACAGTGTGGTCGCGGGAACTGCTGCTTGGCTGGCACGAGCGATGGGGCGTAAGGCTCCGGTATTGTTCCACTTCGCGCAGCCATTGTTCAAGGCCTGCGGAGAGGATTCCCCGGCGATCACATTGCACGCCGGATGCAACCCAGCACGTCCGCGCTTCAGCGGAGTCGAGCATCGCGCCGCCGACCACTGGAACAGTTTTTTTTTTTTCCTGCATGTAGCATTGTGTGGAGGCGCACGAGAAAGCAATGCAGTTTCTTTTTCTTTTTTTAGATAGTGCATCTAATGAGGCAGTACAATCCAATTTGGCAACTTCTTCCAAACAGTTTGCTTGTGCTCAGTGGCAGACACATTCATTTTTTTTTTTTCTTCGTGGAATGGAAGTAGAGAAGTGCGCTCCCCCTCCCCCTCTTTGTGTGTGTGTGTGTGTGCGCGCGCGGGACAAGTGGTACACCGAAGGCCCTACTTTGCGACATTTCGTCGCCTGCCTTGATTGGCTGTAGGCTGAATGCGACACGCGGCTGAATGCGACAGTGTGCTTACGCCTCGACCTCGCGTTCATTCGGGAAAAGACTGCCGCCGAGTATGCCTTCGCTTCATCCGCATGCCGAACTCTTTGCCCTGCTTTACTTCGCCGTGCGCGAGCGTCGCGCTGTCGTAGTCGGGCACGTGCGGCGCTCTTGGCCGCGGGGCGGCTCGGACGCGTGCTGTGCTGGGTCGCTGGGCTTTCCATCGCAGAAAGTTTCGAGCACGCCCTGGTGCTGCTGTGGCGGACGCTGAATGAGGCCTGCCGCGCAGCGGTGCCGTCTAATGATTTCGGCGTGATAGGGCCATGCAAATGCCGGCCATCCTTGGCAGTCGCGTGCGCTCTGGTCACCGGAGCGGCTTCCGCTTCTCTGAGGAAGCTGCTGCTCGTTTTCGCTGCAATCGAGCATCGCCAGGCGCGCGTGCGCTCCCTGCTCGTGACGTGGTTTTTTTTTCCTTTTGTTATCCCCTCCACCCTTCTCCTCATCCTTATAGTTGAGACTGCCACCGCAGAGACCCGCTTTGTTGCGAGGAAGGGGGCAGCGACCAGGCTGCCAACTCCTTCCTTCAAGCTCTTTGTGTTTGCCGTGGCTTCGCGTCCAGATCATTGTGCCGCTCAAGCCTGACCCTTCAATCGTGGTAGAAACGCTACGACTTCTTTTTCCCCCTCATTGTGACTGTACCGAACTGTAAATTTCTCCCTCTTTCCCGTTACGCGAGCACGGTAAATATGAGGCACATGTTCTAAGTTGTGTACAATCTGGCGTTATCCTGAGCACTGGCGCTGGCACTGGCACTTGACAATGCCGTGTGAGGGTGTCTAGACGTTGTTCTGTATCCGCGTTGTATAATCTAGTCGAACCGTTTTTTCCAAAGGTTTGTTTCTGTCTTCATATTTCTTTCTTTAGTTTATTTTCGTTCTTAATGTGCGGGGGACGTTGTGAGCGGGTGAAGCCTTCCATAAGAGGGCAAATAGGGGGGAAAGGCGGGGAGGGGGTACCCTAATACGAACTAATTAATTAAAACAGTTTTTTTTTCTTATATCGTGTGCTTCCAAGGCACCGCACTCCTTTATACTAATCGTACAAGTCGTCATATTTTACACGGAGCTTCATCTCAACTATAGTGGTTCTGCCATAGTAAAGCGTAATGCTTCTGTCGTCTCTCCACAAGTTGCAGTTATGGGCCGTAAGTATTGTCCTCTGAGGCGCTCCTCATAAGGACATGGAGGAAAAATGCTTCGGATTCACAGTTGACAACACTATCTTGGTGCTTTTCGGCCGCTGTACATACATTAATATATGGCTCTGAGCCTTTCTGTAACTTACGGCGGGGCAAATAGATCTTCCGAGCATGTTGAAAGCAAGACCGGAAAAGAAAAAAAAGCAAGCGATTACTAACTCTATCGTTTATGCGCGCGGTTAAGTGAAGAAGGAACCTAACCTTGGATATAGCATGCAGGTTCTTTCTAATGGCCGCGGTTGGCAAGCGAGTAACCTGCGTGCTCTTTTCCAGTGCGAGATGACAACGCAGTCTTGCGTCTGCCAGCTAGTCTGGAGGTGCCCCGGCGGCGTCCTGCGCGTTCTTGGAGCCGTGCCACGAGAGTTGGCAGCGCGCTGCCCCTGAAAGCAGTTAACTCGTGTGTGCGCGCACTCCGCCCGCCGCTCTTTCCGGTTGCCATCAGCACGTGCTCTATAGACGCGCAAAGCCGAGATTGATAAATACTGCGCATGAAATGGTGTTGTACCGCGCGCTGCGTGTTGTCGGTGGCAAGCGCTCCACAGTCATGAATGTGCTGCCTGCTTTATGTCGATGGTCCAAGCCCCGATGCGTTGCACCTGAGTATAGTCGAAGCTGCGGTGCTTCGCAGGAAAATGTGACGTTTAGCGTTTTACGTCCCAAATCACGACGTTAATTATGAGAGATGACGTATGAAATGGTTCTGGGTAAATTTTGACCTGCTCGGCTTTATTGGAAATGTCGATAGAGGAGCGTTATTGCTTTCCACTACCGTCAGAACGCTGTCGTCGCGTATCCGCCGCGCATCCTGTGATGGCTGAACCATATAGTTTCTCACTATAATTCCTAGAGGGTAATCTGGCGCCACCGTCTATGCGAGTTTCTTAAAGGGCGATGTGCCGTCATGGGAATGACGGGATGTGTGTCTGCGAGGCTTGTGTTGGCTGGTGTTGTACGAGGCTTCGTCTAAAACGTGGATATGGTTACACAAATAACGCGTTATTAAAATAAAATCTACATAAAAGGCTTTCATTCACCTATATTACATCTCTCAATAAAGTTTACTCACCTACAATTCAGAATCAAGAGAAGAAAAGCAAGAACAGACAAGTTGTTCCAAAGCGAGCGAGAATCTTGTCGTCCTCAAACTTTAGCGGCGAGCTGATACTTTTTTTACGTTTTATATAGTTAGACATCCAATATTAAGTCCTCAAAATTAAACGAAACTTGTTTTTGTGCAATATTAAAGCTAAAACAGCTTTTAACGTGCTGTTATCGCAGGAAATGAATCACTGTGACAGACGGAACGGTGCTAGCCAGGCGAGTCTTCAAGGCTTTCTGGCTCTCCGAGAACGATGTCAATCCAAAGTAACGATATACCGGCATTCCCATGGATACCACAGCGCAGTAGCGCCAGTTTTCCCTCTAGGATATAGTGAGAAACTCTATGGGCTGAACAATCTCGGAATGCGCATTACGATGGCATGTGAGACTGGCAGTAACGGGTGCCACCACCGCGTACCATGGACTTGTCCTCGTGATTGTATAATACAGTCTACTGTTGAAAGGGACAGTTACACCGATTAGAGGTTAGATTTGCCGTGCAAATTTATAAGGCCCAATATTCCAGCTTGCACTGTGAAGATGGCACTCTAATGGGAGTAGCATCATGCGTACGCATAAAGTTAGATTTTCTCGCAATTTTTCTCGCGCCTAATCCGGCGCCATCTTTGGCGGCCGGTGGCGCCGTCGGGAGGTCCCTGGCCTCCGGCGGCGAGCACGGCCTTCGCCGTCTTTGTGCACTGCGCACGGCGTGTCCTGATGGCCTTTGAATTGCCCAGTGACGCCGCCGTCAACCGGTTTGGCCGCCGGGCCTGACCCACTTCGGCGGCGCCGCCGCCAGTCGGGCCTCTCTCTCCGCGGCTTCCAGAGCGCCGTCAAAGCCCGTCACTTTGTTTTGGGGGCCGTCGCACCTGCACACACACTCTGCGGCGTGACTCACTGGCGTGTCATCGGCCTTGCTGTCATTGTGTCATCCGCTTAAAGCGAGTTAAGCCTCCTCTGTTGTACACAACTCGATTCTTTTCCAGAAGGGAGATTAAACAAAATTTCATTGCGTAATTTCATCTGCAGTGCTCGTCGCGAAGAACCCTTTGTGAGCAACCCCGTGCAGCTCTACTGAACCTTGGCGGCGCCACATGGGCGAAGCGTGGATCGCGTGCGTGGTCGAGTTTGAGCCATGACAACGCATTCCACTTCTCGAGCGATTCACGGTGCATGTCGAGCTTCCCCGTTCTGCCGCATTCAGTTAGCTGATGCCACTTTGAAATTTGGATGTTTCACTAGTGCTCCCTTTGTAGGCGACAGGCATCTTTCGTCTCGCTGTTTCCTTGGAAGGCTTCAACAGCTACAGCCCGACGGATGCGTAGTGCAAAAACGCTTGATCACCACGCTTTAGGTGCGTCCAACGTCGAGGTGGTCAGAATTGTTCTGGAACGTTCACTATGGCGTCTGTCTAGCCTGTGTTGCTTTGGAACGTTAAAATCGATCAGTGGTGATGAAATGATCAATCACTAGCACATTTTATCGCCCTTTCGTGCACGCAGAAGGTTCACATAAAGGCAGTTGGTTTTTGTCGAATTTTTATATCGCTTGTGTCGAGAAGGAAGGCCTGCAAACGCCGAGGCTCTTTGGAGCCCGCCAAAGCCTTGTGGCCAGGCACCTGCTGCTTGAAACTGAGATTTTCGTCTGCGCACATCTGCACGGGAACAGTTCCTTGTTGCATTAAACCGTCGACAGAAAGACTTGGGAAGATGTCCGCGCTGCTTACAGAATACAGCCACCATGCTTTCTCTGCAAACTGAAAAAGCTGAAAGCTGTATGAACCGGAACCAGCGAAATTCGTCACATCTCGGCCGGTATTTCCCGAAGATATCCCGTCCATGGTGAATTACTCCTTTTGTTTGGTTGAGAGACATCTCGGCCATCTGTCATTCAGAGTATTTACCGAACTATCGCGTATCGTTCAGCTGAGGGCTGCGTTGTAGTGCGTTATATATGTATAGTGGGTCGCGGGACAGCATAGTCTGGAAGCACTAAGAATGGGATTTAAATATGAACGATGTATGCGCGTGAAGCTTGAGCGCTGATTTGACGCTGTTGCCTGGTTCTTTCTCACGGTAACACCAAATAAATTGGTTTTGTTTCTTTCAAGCGCTAATACTCAGCCGGGTGATCATGCTAAATAAAAGCAACACCTTACCATCTAGCTTTGGTTGCGAAGACCGGACAGCAGCTTTTTTTTTTTCCAGGCGCAACTCGATATTGAGATTGCCAGGGCGCACTGGAAATTGTTCACGTATAATGTGCGTGCAAATGCTGATTGACGGTGACAAGGTCGAACCGTGCGGATGGCGCTCTCTTCGGCCCTGCCACTGTACACACTCGGACGGAGCACGCCGGGACAGTCCTCGCACCTGTTCAGAACCGGCGCTGCCTTGATGGCGCTTTCATGACACGTTCGCGAAGCCAGGTGCGAGGAGCGAGCAATGCCGCGACCGTGTGCGTGTTGCGCGTCTCGGCCGCCAGCACAGGATGCACGCTCCACGAGGCATGTCTCCATAAAGCGTCGCTCCCGCTGGCCAGGCACAAAGGGCTCTGGCGCAAAATGATTCGACCTCCTCGCATGCGCGGCCACACGCTCGGTCGCTTTTCAAGTATCCTGCATCGCTCTGGCAAGGACCTCACTGGGGAAGCTGCGGTGTTGAGAGGGCGGCTGGCGTCTGGACACGTTCGCCCGAAAGAGCGCGCCCGCCCCGTTGCGTGACGGGCAGGACGCCGAGTTTGACGTTGAAGACGGTCGGACGTGGCCGATGTTCTGCGGTCGGTCGTGCAGAAGGCCGTGATTAATCGGTGTAGACCGTTCCTGTGACCCTTGCTTGGTTTCAGGCGTAAGGATTCAGCTCAGCATGGGGCGTGGAGCTGCTTGGTCGCTGGAGGGTGGATGTTTGTTTTATTTAACTACTGTGGTATTCGCCGTAAATGTCTTATGTGTGCGGGATCTCTGAAAAGACAGCTAATGCACGCGTCCTCGAATCGTAGCTATAGCGCAGCAAACCCATGGGTATCGACCTGCATGGTCACGTCGGTAGAAAAAAAAAAAAAAAGAAAAAGACCATCGTACTGTCGCCGTCAAAAGTTTACAGGACGCAGGACCTGCGAAGACGCGTCAGTCCTTCACGATCTGGACACAAAACTTCAGTAGTGTGGGCGTGAATTTATTTAAAGGCTGCATGCTCAAACTAAGAAATTTCTCTTTCGCAGAAGTTGCGCCTTCAAAGTGTTTCTCGGCAACAGCACACGCGCATCTCTTATACAGCACGTGAGCGAAGAACGGTGACATGGCGTCGACGTACTGATGCGCATGCGCGCGCGGCAGCTTGCTGGCGTCAAGCTGTCGTCTAGCACTTAGTGCTCGTCGCTTTCTTTTCCACGATTGCCTGGAAACGACCCAGAGCCAAAGCGCCGCTATTCAGGCCTCGCCTTACTGCTCTTACGTGTTGCAGCCACCGTGGGCTTGCGCAGCGGCCACAGCAATGCTTCGTTTGTGATCGGCTGTTGGCAACGCGGTGGCGCGCTCGGGTTACGTTCGCCACTACGGTGTACGTGGCCGCTGTTCGTGGCAATGAGCAGCTTGCCTTTTCGTTGCACTGCTACGACGGCACAAAACAACGAACCACGATTCTTCGCTTTCCGGAGGCACAGCTGGCGACCTCAGTTTTAGGTCACGCAGCCGATCGAGTTCTCGGCTGCTTGTTGACCAAGATATCTCCCGTAGTCGTTCCCCTTTCGCCACGCGCTTTTTTTCCCGATTGCGCGTATACGCAGAGGACGCCCTTGTAGGCGACCTTCGTTTGCTAGGCAGTAGGCGTTGCAAGTGACGTCCCCACTGATTTAATTCGCTAGTCCTGGCAGGCTCGTTTTCTCTGCATCGTGCAATCTTCAATGCCTGGTGTTTGTACGGTGCCCTCTCGCATGGTATAGGATTCGTGTTTCTCTCGTAAAGCCGCGTCTATTTCTGAAGCTGTGTAGCAGCGATATATTATCTCCACCACTTTGCTTCCATTGTTGCTTGCGCAGCCTCCCCGCTGTGGCGTTGCGCCGGCCGCATTTCGATGGAGGCGAAATGCACAAAAAAAAAAAAAAAAAAAAAAAACGTGTACCGTGCATAGGGTGCACGTTAAACAACCCCCAAGTGGTCAACATCAAACAGGAGTCGGGCGTGCCTCATAATCTTATCTTGGTTTTGGCACGTAAAACGGGGCACAAGGTATTTTTGCTTTTTGCATATCTTTCACGCAGGATTTCTGTCTACGCGTGAAGCATCTCCTGTCCCTTGTTTGTTATTGTTGCATTCAGCCGTCCATTACAGAATATTGTTTCGCGCAATTTAGTTTCTGGAAGAGGCCGCCCAGAACTGTGTCCTCGCCCAGTGCCACTCGTGAACGTGTGGGCGAGGTTCGCGTATATGACCTCGACCGAGGCTTGTACGTGGAACAGTTTCCGTTCCAAATTTAGCCGGGCCTGCGGAGCGCCATCACCGAACGTTGTGTAGCGTGCGTGTCGGTAGGAGCGCGTTTTGCCCAGTGGTTGTGGTTCAGTTCCTGGCTGCGCATAGCGCGCTGTAGTAGAGAGATGGAGCGCAACACTCTCGTGCCGCTACTGAGGCGCTCGTGTATAAGAGCGGTAGGTGTCGGAGGAGCTGTATACGTATATTAGCGGATCATGGCAGACGCGGTTCTGCTTTTGAACCCGTTGTTGGTCATTGATCATTTATTTGTTCCTGCTTCGAGACAAGAGCTGTTCAATACGGAAATGGGGGCTCCGCTCGCACCGCGGGCGCTTTCACTTCCGTCGTCGAGTGCCGCCGCCAATGTGGGCCAACGACGCTTTGCCTGAAGGAAAAGCGGCGTGCTTGCATCTGGCGTCGCGGCGCGTCATGCGGAATTAATCTGGGCCTCTCTCGGGAGCAGTTTCTCAAGGTCACTGCGTGCTGCCATGGCAACGTGGTCCTGCCTCCCTAGGGCCGCCGAGAGAATCGACCGGCACCGCCGTTCATTGATCAGCCTCGTGGGCACCGCTGTTGCTGCAGCCCTGTGGTGGAGCGGGGGGAAGGGGGGTTGTCAGGGCGGGCCGATATTTTCCAAGTGCGCGGCGCTGAAATGTACACGCTGCGAAAAACGGACTGAGACTTGCGGGTCAACCATCTCGCGTATCATTTTGTGCGTCTTGATTTTTTTTTTTTTTTCTCGTCCAAAGCGCCCCTGCGCTATGTGACATGAGCACTGAGAAAGCGCGTCGACATTGGCGCACAATTTCGTGCTTCCACTCACCGACTCATTGTGACTGATTCGTGACTCATGCTGCATACTACATTATTGAGGTTATATTTTAAAGCTGCCGAAAATCACGGCAAACGAGACTTGTGACACTATATAGCATGGCTTGATATGAACCTCCTGTTTGGACCAAAGTGTTCGTCCGCAGTATGTATAAAACCGCCAGCTATGTATTTCTGTTCGCCCTCGGCTTGCTGCAAGTGTGCCAAGTGTAGCACGAAAGGAAGGAGGCATAGAAGTCCCCCTTTTGTTCTCTCTTCGTTTCGTTGCCGCCTGTTGCAGTGTCAACGTACTTACATACCTGGCCGTGCAGTGCACAATGTTACCGTTCGGGAGAGTGCGGGCGACAGTACCGCTACGCCAGCCGACTAGCGCGCAACTAAATTTAACGCACGAAGAGGCACTAAATGCCCCAGCCCATTGTGGTCTGTGTTGATGACATTTAATAAATGGACACTCTTCGACTGCTGAACACTTGCAATGAAATTGGAGGAATGGGCGTATATCGCCTCCATAAACAAGTGCATTATGTCGCACGCAGAAAGCCTTTTCTGCGCGAAATTACGTTAATGCTTTCTGCCACATTTAAGAGTTGACCTAAACGACAAGTACTTAGTATGCTGACTATATTTCTTTCTTTGCAGAAATTCAACAGCTTCATTGATCGAGTTGGTGTGTGGGATCAACTGCTGAAGCCCGTTGAGTACCTGACCGATCGCTTCCTGAGATTCGTGGACTACTCTGAGCTGCGATTTTATCAGGTGGGTAAACTTTTGTTCGCTTCGATATAGTCTTATGGCATACTTGAGCTTGTGAACGTTGCTATAGACAACCGTGCAGTATATTCGCTCTAAGGCCTGGCTGGACTGAAGTACAAAGTGCTCCCCAGTGTTGCTTACTCGCGAGCCAATGACGTCCTTCCCGAGTGGTATCGATCCAAGGTGTGTGTCCTGTCTGCAATGCGTGTGGTGCTTGCTTGTGTGCCTCCAGGCGGCGACAAGATGCGCGAGTGCTGTGACTGATGTGTTTTGTTGAGAAGGCGTCCGGCATGCACAAATGATGTCCTGCGGCTGCGATTGTTCCGACAGGGATGTGCGCAGCCTCGTTCTCGCAATGCCTCTCGGTGACTGCAGTTGGCGCACGCAATGTGGACCAGTAAGTTAGCGAGCAGTGCGCCAACGCTCACGTCGGTTCGGGCACCTCGCAGCGACCGCCGCACCGTTGGCCGCAATGCCGCTCAGATGAGGCGGCCGAAAGGGGTCACCTTGGCCGGTTGCAGTTCCGAGAACGAGCGGACCGTTGAAGCTTTCTTTTCCTTGTTAATGCGGACCAAGGAGCATGGCGCAATATGTCGCAAGCGCTGTAGCGCCGCTGCTCCGAAAAAGATGCGGCAAGACCCTTTTTCTTTTTTTCTCCTCCTCTTGCTACGCCAGCAGTCGCGAGTATCTGAACTGAATAGCGGGACGCCGGTCGTGTACGGAACGGGGACTTTCCTCGTAACATAACGAGACGTTGTCGTATAAAACACGACCCTTGCATTACTCCGCACCGCACTGATTTTACCTTGCGCACACGTCGTTAAAAACTAACACCGGCGCTCACTCGTCGCGATATGTCGATCCCGTCTAGCGTTGCGTCGCAAAGGGCGCGCGTTCACGGTCCCAGCTCGCTCCGTTGCCGCTGCTGTCCGAATGAACTGTCGCCTTCTTGCTGCGGCTGTCACAACGCAGCAGCCAGAAATAGCCGCCCGGAACGATATGGAGCACAGCTCTTCTCCGTAGGTAGGGTGCACTCGGCCGGAGTCGCGTTTGCGTCAACGGTGCGTCGTCTTGAGGAGTTTTTTTTTCTCTTCTCCCTTCTGCTACGAGCGTGCAAGGAACACGAACCTCCAGGCTGACGCGCGTGCGTTGCGCCCACATTCGGTTGTCCTCTTCATTCGGCTATTGGTATTCACGGCGTGGTCGAAGAATAATAAATAAATAAAAAAGGGAAAATGACTTGTACAGATATTCATCCCATTTTCACCATAACAGAGAGAAAGAAAAATCGAGGTTAGCAAAGCTCGCGTAATATGTTTTTACATACATATCTGGTCAACTATCAAATCCGATGTTATCATATGTTCGCGCAAAAATTCCATGGTGGTGGAGGATAACTTAAAAAAAAAAAAACCGCAAAATCTCCTGTGGAAGTTATATCTAAATCATGCGTAAGCATTCGCCACTATCACCTGCCGTTTCGTCGTCGTATATGCTGCTGTGTTCGGTATAATTGCGAGAAACGCCGCGAAAGAATCGCGAAACGGAGAAGCGCGGTTGCAACACCTAAATGTTAACTGAGGTCAGCATGAAACGACGAAGAGGCGAGTAATTAGCAATCGTCATTAATGTTGTATGATCGTGCGTTTCGATGATGTCGCTACTTCGTTGAAGATGAGCACTGGCCGATGCGTGCTGTAGTACGTGGCGTAATTGAACAGTGTCACGTTCAGTATAGACCTCGTACGTAACGTGGTCGACGATTCCTCTCGATGCGAACCATTATAAATCGTGATCAGCCGTACTGCTGCGTATGGCGCGGCCACGCGGGCCCTATCTTGAAAGCGATCTACTATGGTTACAGAGTGCGAGGTGTGCTGATAGCGGAGTTCTAGCCGTGGAGTTCGTAAGGCGGATCCACTTGGAACGAATTCTCTGGATGACGCCAGTTTCGAGATATTAATTCCCGAACTTTACGGAGAAATGCATTGGCGTTCCAGTTACTTACTTTACAAAACGTCGCTTTATGCATTGAAGCACAAAATGAACTGGAACGCCAAGGCATTTTCTCCGCAAATTTCGGGAATTAATATCTCGACACTGGTGTTATCCTGAGAATTCGTTCCAAGTGGATCCGCCTTGCGAACTCCACGGCTAGAATTTGTAAATTGCAACATGGGCCATAAGCTAATATGTTAAGAACCTAATTGGTGCATTCTTGTTAATTAGTTGATTATGCATTTCAATTTTAGTGCAATTAATGTCCGCCTCTTCGAGTAGAACAGCTCATGAACTAGAATTGTTCATGTCAACCTTTAAAAATGTTGAAAGTGTTCGCTGAAACACCCTGTATATTCAGTGTTCATGGCGCTATGGTATACATGTTGGGTTTCAAGCAGAAAATTCAGCGCGACGCGAAAACCAGGCAATGCGCGAGCTCAAAGCATGAGCATTTCTGCTGTCCGCATGTTGACGTCTGGTTATCGACTGATGGCTGACCTTTGTGTCACTCGGAGATACGCGATTTCAATCTGGCAGTTTGAGGACGGGCTCGTGACGTTATCTGACTTGGAGTAAAGTTTAGCTCTATACCACTGGCCTTCGCTCCTTTGTTTACGTTCAACTTTGAGTCTGTCGCGCGCAGTGCTCTGCGCTCGCAGGCGGCCAGGGACATTTTCCCCGCCTGAGTGCGTCACGTTTGCGCGCAGGAGCCGGCTGAAGTCTATACGCCAGCAACGTGGGTACGCGTGCGCTGCAGGTTTCTTACACGCATGACATTCTGGCTGTCTTCGGTCAGTTACTCTGCCGCTCTGCTCTTGAGCAGAGGCGCGTGGCCGCAGTTTGGAACCGTTTTCTGTTGTGAGCGGCTTTACCTCCCTGGTCGGCGCGACAGTCGGAAACTTGTACCGTCTGGAGCGTGCAAAATTACTGCCTGGCGGATTACCTTTGCATCGCAAAGCGCTGCGCGACATTGGAGCGCCGTGACCGCTGGGGGCGCCACGCGGTGTAAATGCAGCACAGCAGGTGCGGCGTAGCGCAAGGGTACACAAAGTGTACTCAACTGACACGCAGCGTCGCGACTTGGAACGGATTGGGAATCTTTCGGCTTTCTTGCCCTGAAATGGCCCAGACATTTCTGGCCCACCGTAGTCAGCTACACAAGCCAGACAGTGAAACACAACCGAGGACAAGCGTCGGGGTGCTCTTGGAACCGCTTTGTCGTGTGTTCCCACCACTGGCGACGCACGTGTGCTTAACCAGCAGCCACACATTTCGATCTGCGGTTTTCTGGGAGGGTTTCATCGCTTCATCGTGATGACTGCATCCTCTCACATGCGCTTGTCTGTGATGGATTAATCGCCACGAGTCTAAACACACGAAATACAGATAGACCGTTCCATTAACTTCTTCTTTCCGGGGTTTTACGTGCCAAAACCAGTTCTGATTATGAGGCTCATTCCATTAACTTCAAGCGCACTCATTTACGTTGTACAGAGGTCAACACACTTCTCTAGAACGCGCGAACCACTTTGTCACGACTGCGCTGGCGATATCTGAAATGACATGTGGCACAAAATCGGCTGTATGTGAGGTTGCGTGACTACATTTACAGTTTCCATTGAATTATCTCGACTTGGTGGTCGGCTTAAGCTTTGTTAGCTGCTTTGGCCATCAGGTGTGTGTTGATATAATCTCGACCGGGTGGGGTGGGTCGTCACCGCAGGAATCGGGAGACGGCGATGAAGGCGGGCATCGTGATGACGAAAAATAGAAAAGATTGTATTCACTTCATTGGTACATGGTTTTGACTCTATCCGAGTCTCGAGTGGTTCTGATCAACATGGGGGCCAGGACGACCTTAAATAACCCCTCGTGGTCTTGTGGTAGCGGATGTCTCCTTCGGGGAACTTGTGGAAGTGTCAGTGCTCTGTCGGGTGGTCAAGTTGACGACCTCCTCTCCCTCGGGTCCTCTTTCTTGGTAGCTCGCCTTTTTCGTCTGCTCAGGTCGTAGAGGTGTGACGCTTGCTCGGGGATAAAGGGGATTATCTCGTCACGGGAAAGGCGCTTGGGCTTGTTTCCCACATTTCAGAGGTACAATTTCCAGGAATGTCACAACCGCCTCTTGGGGATGTAGATAATTGCCCCGACACGGGAACGTGCGCGGGTTCGGTTTCCCCCATTGACCTGTCGAATTCCTTGCCGATCATAACAGTGTTCTAGACAAGTGTGTTGACCTATGTACTAACAGCTCAAAACGCCTGATTCGTGCAACATGTAAAGCAGTCTCTGATCATGTTGTCGTCGTCGCACGCCCAGGGTTTCCAGATTATGTGGTGCCGCCGTCTGCTTTCCTACGACACTGGCGGTGTTGGTGGTAGTTCACGTTTCATTAGCCTTGCCGCCGCGTTGTGGCTCATCACTGGCGTCGTTGATTTGATTCGGCCGTTTTCACTGGCGATGCCGCGGGCGCTTGTGATATGTACAGGCGCCGGTAAGCGCTGAGCTTG
The DNA here is from genome assembly GCF_013339745.2 of Dermacentor silvarum. Classification (NCBI taxonomy): domain Eukaryota; kingdom Metazoa; phylum Arthropoda; class Arachnida; order Ixodida; family Ixodidae; genus Dermacentor; species Dermacentor silvarum. The sequence goes on from NC_051154.1 coordinate 33,967,488, forward strand.
CACCTGGTTGGCGCAAAGGCGCGGCCCGTCCGTGCACTTCTACTGCCGTCGCTGTCTTTGATGTCGCTGCCGAGAGTGCAGCAGGCGGAGGTGATCGATCAGTGTCAAGGCAGAAAACGGAGAAGATACCCCGTCTGCTGGGCCTAGTGGTCTGCGCTATCGCCCTTTCGTCCGTCGTCTCCCATCGTGCTCTGCTGGGGCGAAACAAACGCGGGAAGGAAATGCGAGCGGTGGTCCTTCTATCATAAGTCGTTCGGAGAAACCGCGGCTGCTTGCGAATGCTGTTTGCGGTGGCGCCTAATAAAACGGCTCGGTTTCGCAATGTCTACTCTGTCGCGAGCGCGCATCGTTCGTGATGAAGCAACGGAGGCTAGTATCCATGCGGGTCGGCGACGTGCGTTAACTATATACTCCAAGTAAAAATAGCAAGGAGTCGCCTTATCGCGAGATAATCGCTGAAAAAAAAAAAAAAAAAAAGTTTCTTTATCGCGCATCTTTTGTCGACCCATTGGGGGCGTAGTTTGCAACTGGTCCATTTGTCATGCGACCTAACTCGCCACTGGCAGGGTTCGTTAAGCATATGGCATTGACGAGTCTTCGAAGATTGTCTTACCTTCTTTTTTTTCTTTTTTTTTTCCTTTTACCTGTCTTGAGTATTCTCGCCTGGCTGTCGACAATCGCCGGAAGGCTCACGCTCAATTGTGCCGTTGCAGACAGATATTCGTGCCATGAAACACCGTAACGGAATATGGGCGAACAGAGTCGGAAATTTACAATAAAGTGGAAGCTAGCCAAATACTCGGTGCTGAACATCGCGTCTCGGAATAAGAATGTTTTGTGGTGTTTGGGTTCGGTATGGAATCCAATGGAGATATAAATTCACCGTGTCTCCCTGCAAAGTTAATGTAACCGCCGATTCCTTATGGTTTACACAATTTATGTTCTGGGCAACATTGCAGTTATACGCGATGTGGCAACGCGCCGATGTTGAGCATGCCGAAACCTGGGGTTTTGTTTCCTCGAGCAAAGCGGCTTCGTTGTGACATTCCTTTTGCGATGAGCGATGTTGTGCGGGGACCTGTATATCTTCGTTTTCATTAATTGCCGCTTACTAAATGACCTTTGTGCAGAGAAGTATAAATGGAGCAATTTCCGACCTGCCTTTCAATCGCTGCCTGTACAGTAATTGCAAGCTTTTTGTGTAACCTGGTGTCGCGAAGAGAACGAAAGTATGCCTCCTCTGCTGAGCGCAAATCTCGTTATGCACAACTCTTCGTGGTTGCTGTCTTGCAAAACAGTACCATGCCGCTGGAATGCTGTGCACTTTGGCTGTCCAGAGGCAACGTCGTTCACTGGGCTAGCGGACATTAGCAATTGCTGTTCGGATTTCCACGGTCCACTACAACGAAACGCACAATGTTCGGAACGCTGCAAGGCATATTTTACAAAACAGTTGGCGTGCTGGCGGGCATTTCGACGCTTGTCCCATCACCGTTTCTTTTCGTCCTTTTGACTTTTTGCGCGGTTATAAAATGAGGCACGTTCTCGTCCGGAAGCGCCTACTCATTAAGTTTGTAGCGACGGGTGGACTGTCGTTGCGCTAGGAGTAATGAATGGATATTTCCGATACCCGAAGACTTCTGTGAAGCAAACCATAATGCTATTCCCAATTGGCCGATTTGTCTTGGAACTATTGCAGTACGTGAAGCTACATGAACCAGTGAAGCATGAAAGACTGCAGAGATGAATGTGCGCATCGTTTTAGCCAGCACTGGTCTCGTTTGAGTAAAGCGCTTAGGCCGTACATTGGTGTATACCAGCTGTGCGTGACACGCTGACCAGGCTGACTCTTGCGTGCTGTCACTTCGTGCGTGCAGAATCGGTAGTAATTCGGCACGTGGACGAAGGCTAACTTTGAATGCGTGCGCCTCTGCAGCGAATTGCGCGACCAAGGTTGTCTCTGGATATTGCTTTTGGGACTTAATCCTCGCCATATGTATCCGCCATGCAATAAGGCTGCGCGGCACGCTCGTTGGCTGTAGTCGGGCCTTCGTTCCGTTAACGGGGTCCAGCTCACGTCTGCGAAACCTAGCGGCTCAAAGGGGGTTTGAGCCGGATTATCGCCGGCCTGCTGCTATCTGGATTGCCCCCCGGGGCAGGACCGCAATAAGTTGGCGCTTTCGTAAACACTCCGAGGTCGTTTCAAGGGCAAGTCACACGTCCCTTCCCGCTTCAGTGCCGCTTTCATCCCCCTGCGATTCGCGCCGCTTTTTCTTCTTTTGGTTGGGAAGCCAGACGTTGAGCTGAACGGTGAATGCTGGCCTTTGCGAGGCTTCCCGAGAAAGGCCTCTTTCCTCCGCTTCCTTGCGGGCGCATCTTTTTCTGACACCTGCAAGGAATTGGTAAGTGGCGCAGTAACCGGCCTTCTGTCCGAGCCTTCGCCATTGTCTGCCTGCCCATGGCATTTGAGAAACGGGTTGCATTTGAGCGGTGTCTTTCGTCGGTGGTGCTCGTCAACCATGCGCACCCCACTGTGCAGAAAAGGAAGGACGTTGCGCCTCCGTCTAATGAGATGTGCTGACGTCCGGCTACGAAACACCAGCGACAATAACAGTCCGTGCATACTTGTACGCGCCGTCAGTCTCCGGATCCGTGACGGACGGCCCGAACGCACGCGCTGCGGCGTCTTCTTTCTCGCTCAGCCAACTGGGCACGTCGCCGTCTGTGCGGCGTCTTGCAAGGGCGCGCCGTGTCGCAATCCCGTTCACTGCACCTGCGATGCGAGTTGTTTTTCTCGGCTCTGGGTTGTTGTGGGCCCTCTCCCCTAGTCCGCCCCTCCTCTGCTGCCCCGCGAGCGGTAATTGCGCCCTTGCCGCACGCTGTGTGCCACGACGAGGGAGCACCGCGCCCGCTCGACGTTCTCGCCCTCCGCTTATCGTCGCGTTTCTGTTTGCATCCTTCCGAGAAGGGCGCGCTCCGTTCGCGGAAGAACGCGCCGCGCTGGCGACGAGTCAGCTAATCGCTTATAGATGGCGGCGGCCCGCGGAAAGCCATTACGCGGGCTAGAAGCCGCAACAGTCCCATTCAGCCCCGCGAAGGGGAGAGCCGACGACCGGAAAGACGCTGCTGCGAACTCGACGCTTTGCTATGGGCGATTCTGTACGCTTCAAGTGCGCGTTGTCCTTTGAAATTTCTTCCGCGCAGTCACTGAGCCGTTGCGGTATTACGTTGCCTCCAGGAAGACATCGAATAGCAAGTTGTCGCTGTTAGGACAAAGTGTGTCTGGTAAAAAAGTGCTTAAAAAAATCATCAGGGCCAAGGAAGAGAACGAAATACCCGGGTACGACAGTTTGCGCTGTAATAGATGAACCGATAATGCGGCACGTGCGCTGCCGCAGCTATATGGGGCAAGCAGTGCGCCTGTTGCATTTTTGTCCTACGGAAGATTTGCCGCGCGGCCCGGTGTTTGCCGCACGATTGTACGGCATGAAAAGCTCTGACACCAGTGCTTCGCTGGCGACCTGACATCACGAGCTCCTTCGTCGCATTCAGAGTTGAGTCAGCGCGCTTCTGCATTGTATTATCGGGCGCGGGCGCTTTTACGCCGCCGACATTTCGAAAACGCACACGATCTTGTGAAACTTGCATAGCGCGCGTCGCGTTGGCTGTCCGTGCAGGAAAGGAGGCGACGACTCTTCGCAGCTGTGGACGGGCCCCGAGTATCGGAACAGGGTGCAGCGGCCGCTCGTTGCGAAAAGCTTGCCACGAGGACTCGCCGACCGCTTTCCCTTTCCTTTTACTCGGTGCGATGAATAATTCGCCCTACTTCGCGTGTGCAGCTCTGAATCCGAGATCTATCGTTTCAAACGGAGGTTATGAATCGGCGAAATGCATTCGGTGCACCGAATGCACTATTCCGTGGCCGCCTTGTTTCGCTACAAGGCTGTCTTACTTTGCGAGATTCCGCCTTGAATTATACGGGTGCCTTGCGGCATTCACAGCGCAGGATGGGGGTATACGCCACCTCGTTACTGCGCTCGTAGCTCAACCGGGCCGTAATTTTAAAACCGCTGTGCCACTGCAAGCATGCGTCGTGACCTTGAGTGACAAGTCGATACTGAGCATTCAAAGTTGGTGTTCCATCCTGTCGTACTAATGCTTATTTCGACTCCTTCGTCCGAGGAACACCTAACGAGTGGGACAACCTTCTTTCCTCCACCGTTGCCATTTCTGACGCCACACGTTTCAAAGGAGTGACCAATTATTCCCGCTTCTGTGGAATGCTTTCAGGCCCCAATAGTATTGAAATAAATAAAATAAGATCTGCTTTTCACAGTGCCTTATTAGCGAGTACACTTCACAGCTGCGACTGCTTCAGCGTAGTGTGGAGTGTCAATGTTGATCGCGCTAACGGGAGGGTTGCTTAAAATATTCACTGAAGAGAGAAAATCATTTCACCTGTACGTACTTTCTACAATAACCCAAAATTACAAAAAAAAAAAAAAAAGCGCCGCTCTCACCACGGGAAGACGCTCAGCGATGCCACTTCGAAGTTCTCGCACCAGCTAGCCATGACGTTATAGATTTTCAGACTGCGTCCGTAAGGCCTAGTTAATTGTTTATGGGTAAAAATTGACTACATTGTATTGTAAAGCAAATAAAAATAGCATTCGGCAAGCTTCGCGAACTTTCACTGAGCCCACGAGGCCCAAATACGAAAACATACTTTGAAATCCGTGACGTCAACTGACGCATTGGCGCTATAGGTTTTTGGCGCGAAACTTAACAAATTCCAGTTTGACTTTCATTTCCTCTTTAATAATGAATTTATTACCGCGAAATTAACAAAATAATTTTCCAAGAATACATTATCATACTTAACTAGTTCAGTGTTTCCCTTTAAAGCGGTGACCGGCCAGCAATGCACAACACGCCGACTCCGGTCGGGAAGCGCGCTTTGTTGACCCGACACAGGTGCACGCACGCACGCGCGCACACATTCTAAACAGACTTTGTTATAGCTAGCGCACTTTGATTCCCAAGCATTCTAGACAGAAACTGTCCTTCGAACTGCGTCGGTGTTTTATGCTGTCATCCTGCGTGCTGCCTCCCGCATCTACGCTCTCCCCTTTCAGCGATTGCGTGCGGGATATTATCGCATTTTTATTGTTCACAATCATTTGGAGGTCAGTGTTGGAGCTTTCAGTGGCTTACCGCTATATTTTTTCGGGACTCCGCGCCAGCGCGCGATAAGAACGTCGCGTTTCGATATATGACAAATTCATTATTATTCTGCACAGGCACTTGCTTGCCTTCCCGGTTAACATTCAGTGCACCTATAGTGGATGGTGCTGTGTATAGTTGGGGCCGTATTTTGCAGGTTATACTATTTTATAGATCCCTATCCTGTCTGTAACGGGGGCTCGGTGTTGGGATGACCCATAATGGAGTGCCGTCTTACGGCTTATATTGGACACTTTGGAGAGTGTGCCTACACATATATACTGCTGTTCTTGTGCTTCTCTGTTCCGCGGTGCCATCGTACAATGAGCGGAATTCCCCCTTTCTGTGTACCGCAGGAGCGCGACGTGGACGTGGAGAAGTGTTGTGTGGAACAGAGCGACGTCCGGCGGCTGGTCAAACACTGGGTGGAGTTCCAGGACAGCCAGCGCATCCTGGTCACCACTCCGTCGGTGCTGGTCGGCTACCGCGTCAAGGTCTACCGCGCCGAGGGCACTACGCAGTGGTACACTGCCGTCATTGTATCCTACAACGACAACACACGGGTGAGTGGTCGGCTTTCGCCTAGAGTTCTGCTACTTTTAAGTGCGCCAGACAGCGCAGAGGGCTGCGAAATTTTATTTCTGTGTTCCTAAAACCCCGTGTACGCAATGAAGAAAGCACCTGATTCGCACCGGCCCTGAGCGGGAAGGTCGGGTGCTCCCGCGAGGTTTTGCCCTCGTGAAGTGCATTCTTACGATTAGCCACGGCCGACTAATTTGGGTCCCGTCCGACGGAAGCGCTGTTCCAGCGAGAAAGTTCCGCCTCCATCCTTCTGTACGCCGCATGCAGATATCCATGCACTGCACGGGCCTGATTTCTTGTCCTGGGCCCGGCCCGGACCCGCTGAAGGAACTCTATTTATGTGTATATGCCTTAAAGATGCCATAGCTGAAGTGGTACATCGAAAGACATAACAAATCAACTGCAGTGAGAAAATATTGCAAGAAAATCTTTTGTTCATCAGAGCAAGTGTACAGCTATAGCATGAAAAAGCCGAAAAAAAAAAAAGCAAATTGGCGGGGTCAAGAATTTCTCGGATGGCATTTTATTTAAAGTTACTGCGTACGGTTTACGTTGAGACCACTAAAGGATACACATTTGTTAAGCGGCTTTTGATTAATAAATAGTCTTAGCATAAAAAAGCTTTAAATTACATGTGTACATCAAGCACTATCAGCTGAAATTTCAAACGCGCATATTCAAACGCGCATGTCGGTCGGAGAGCTGAACGTTAGAATTTTTTTAAAAATTTTATTCAGCATTGTCACTCTCGCTTAAAATATTTTTATGTTTGTTTTAGCACAGAGCTTAGATGGTGCTGAGTAAGGCGCTTGGGTGTGTCCTGCATTCGCTGAACGGAAGGATGGTATGGCACGGGCACAAGATACGCTGCGAGTACAGGCGAGTGTTCAGCTCGTATGCCTGCGCTGTTCGGGTTCGACAGCCAGTGTTGTTGAGCGCCACCGTTAGCGCACTGCACTGGCCGGTACTCTGACGCACTCTGCTGCGGAGGCCACTTGCCCAGCGTCTATAGCGCGCCCATGTTGCCACGTGACGCCCGAGTTGACGCCGCCTCGGTTGGAGCATTCGCAGGGCGCGGCCGTTTTAAACGGAAGCAGTGCGCCTCTGTCGAGAAGGAAGATAGGCTCTTGCGCCGATCTCGCGAGTTCGCCGACCTGCGCGCAGAGCGGGGAGCGGTGCGCGCCACTGCGCGAACAGCTGCTCCTTTCCCGCGGCAGATGTTGGGGCACAATGGAACGCCGAGGCGCTGTAGCCAGGTGGACAACACTGCAAACATTTCTGCGCCGCGGAAACGCCTTCGATTCCACTCTTGGATTTGCAGACTGGCGGCGCCGTGGTGTTTGTTTCCGAGGCAGCATCAGGAATGTTGTTGGTTTTATCCGATTAGTAAAGTGTGTTTAAGGAATACAAGATCGATCGCTTTATGTAGCCTTCGTGCAATCGGTGGTGAAATAATTTCGGGTTTTTTTTTTTGTGTTCCAAAATTACGCGGGCGCTATGATAGTCGCTCTCATTTACGAGGCTGTTTCGTTTAACGGCCTGCTCAGCCGCTGAGCGCGCAAACGCAAGAGGGCTTGCCTTGAGCGTGCTGGCGGAGTCGCGCTCTGCTCATGCGCGGCCGACAAGGATGGTCAAAGTACATGGCTGCGCCCGTCGAAGCGAGAGCCGTTGGTGCTCTGACGTTGAGCCTTTTACGCTGCCTATTGCTTTCTTGCAACGCGTACACCTAAGCCGCCGTTTCACCGCGGCAAGTCCATGTTGCGTGTACACGCTGGATATTTTTGGTATACTTTAACTGCGCGTTGATCACTCTGCTACAGCCAGAGGCTTGCCGCGGAATGTTAATGCGGAAATGTCGCAGCAAGTTGATCATGTGATATCTCTGACACACGGGCACTCTATAAAGTCCTTTAGGTAAGGTGACGTCTACCGGAAAGGCGTTCAAGCGCAGTGACACACGACAAAGGAGTATCTCCCTCCCGGCAAAGTTCCTTTGCGGGAAAGAAGGTCGGGCATCTACTTTTCGAGCGGAAAGGTGTACTCTCGCATACAGCGTGCACAACTCATCAATAGACGAAAACGTGTTACATAACTACGGTGTCCCGTAAGTATTTTTTTTTTTTTACCTTGGAAAATGTTTAAATTTTTCGTGGTAATGCGATTTGTCGAACAGTGAAGATTTACTATAGCTATACTCTCAAACGCTCGCACCACGTCGCTAGCGCCGCCGTGTTGAATTCCGAATATGCGCATTATCATCAAAAATGGGAAAAATGCTTTTAGGTTCTACAATCACTAAATGTAATCTACATGCGCAGCTTTTTGTAAACGTTTTCTCTCTTGCTTCTTTAACAAACAACACTTCCCCCCCACCCCGCGTTCATCTGAGGAACCACCTAAAGAAGTTAGTGCGATGCCGTGTTTTATCGGCGCTACTCATTTCTGCCAAGAGTCCTTCGCAGTAACAAAAGGGGTTTCCTGCAAAGGACTTTTTCCCGTGTGTCAGGGGTCTGCCTTTTCGTCTTGCAAGATGGTAGCGCAGATGAAGATAAACACAGAGCCACAGCAGTCGCAGCTGTCTTACCTGTGTGTGTGTGTGTGTGTGTGTGTGTGTGTGTTGTGTGTGTGTGTGTGTGTGTGTGTGTGTGTGTGTGTGTGTGTGTGTGTGTGTGTGTGTTTTCTGCTGTGTTGCAAGATTACCCACCAACTCCCCATTGTACTGTATTTCGCTATATATATATAATACCCCTGACACACGGGCAAAAGTAAAGTTCTTTGCAGGAAACCCCATTTGTTACTACGAAGGACCATTTGCAGAAAGGAGTTGCGCCGATTACACACGGCATCGCACTAACTTCTTTATGAGGTTCCTCAAATGAATGCCGCAAAAAGAAAAAGAAGAAGAAAAAAGTCCTGTTTGTTAAAGCAGCAAGAGAGAAAACATTTACAAAAAGCTGCGTATGTAGATTACATTTAGTGACTGTACGACCTAAAAAAACATTTTTTTTTTACGATTTTGATGGCTTATAAATGCGTATATTCGGAATTGAACATGGCGGCGCTAGCGACGTTGTGCGAGCGTTTGAGAGTATAGCTAGAGTAAATCTTTACTGTTCGACAAATCACATTACCCGCTAAAAATTAAAACATTTTCCAAGGTCAAGAAAATACTTGCAGGGCACCGTAATTTGGTAGCAGGTTTCAACTTCTATTGATCAGTTGTGCACGCTGTATGCGAGAGTACACCTTTCCGCTCGAAAAGTAGATGCCCGACCTTCTTTCCCGCAAAGGAACTTTGCCGGGAGGGAGATACTCCTTAGTCGTGTGTCACTGCGCTTGAACGCCTTTCCGGTCTACGTCCCCTTACCTAAAGGACTTTAGAGTGCCCGTGTGTCAGGGGTACAACAAACGGGTTGGTCTGGGTCGGTGCGCGCGGCTCCAACAGTGAGCAATCTCACCGGTTTCAATACAAGAAAACGGTACTAGTAGTACGGTGAGGACCAACGAAAGCGCACATATCGTGTTCGCTGGCATCGTCGCCCACTTCGCGGGCGTGGACATCGCCTCCTTTGTAGCACTTGCTGCCGTTATCGGAACTCTGACCGGTCCAGCTGTCGGGGCCTCGTGACTCGCTTGATTGTTCGCGCGCGCGCGCAAATGACATCTTCTCCACGCGATTGCCATAATGGTGACCTTTCTTCGTGTAGGCGGAGGGAGAACTGCGATTTCTTCGTACCAGGTGCGCCGCCGCGATTGATCCGCCGGGAAAGGTGCTCGTGCAATCGGCCGCCGCTAGCAACGGTTCTTTCGGCAGAGGAGAAGCGACCCCGCGTAAAAAGCGTGGCTCTCGATTCGACGCGTGGGAAGAGCGCCGGCGGGATGTTCGAGGGCCGCTGTGCAGTGGACGGTGGGGAAAGGGGGGGGGGGGGCTTTCGCGGACATTCTCGAATTTCCAGTTCTCCCTTGAGCTACACGACGTTAAAGCTGCAGGAAAAACAAGAGCGCGACCGCGAATCCGCGCCTGCTAGCCCCCCCCCCCCCTCCCTTCTGGCGGGGCGATGCAGGCATTCTAGCTCTCGGCGACCGTGTGGGCGCGTTGGCGTTCGGGCTGCAGTTGAAGCTCGTCGCGAGCAAATGTATACCCGCCATTTTTGGACAGAGCGAATGCGAGACGCTGCTCGTGTTTGGTATAGTAGTTGCCTTCAGCGCCGAGCAAGCTATAGGCGTAGCCTCGCCCAGTGGACAACGCGAATGTATTGCGTGTGTTGGAATGTGTTGTTGGGCGCATTCTCGTCTCCTCGTCGCTTGGGTTGTTTCTCGTGGCATCCGCAAACGCATTGGTACATAAACGGTGCTCTTTGTCAGCGTTATGTAATGGCTTTAATGTAATGTCAATATTGACGGCTATAACCGCATGACGTTAACCTAATCGATTATAGAGTATGTATACTTGAACGGTCTCGCCTCGACAGACGTGCACATTCCCACGTTTACACCTACCACCATGTTTACGCACGGTCCGAGCAGAATTGCAATGAGAAAACGAAACTACTCAAAATAATAAATAAAGCGTTTCTCCGCTCTTCGTGGTTTAGTTGAAGTAAATGGAAAGCCTGTCGCGTCATTTGTTTGTTGTGAACGCAATCCACAGCCCGGGAACGGCGGCAAACTCACAGCGAAGAGGGCGGGAAGACTGTGTTGCGTGTCTGTGTCGACATTTCGTCTCACGTGAAATTCCTGAAGTAATATGATAGTGGTCAGTGCGTGTGATAGTATTAATCGGCGTGTTTGAAGTGGTGTTCTGCTTCTGTGCCAACTTGCGACGCTTTGGATGATAATAACGGCGATATTCCTTCGGTGTTACGCTTACGTCACTTGAAGGCATAACTACGCACAACGCCTTAATAAGCGCCGTGTATGCGACGCGCAAAAATGTTTTCCATCGGCACTCTCACTGTCAGTGTGTTTGTTAAAGCATTACATACAGTTAGACAAGGAACGCTGTCACGGCAGCGCCATGCTTCTACGCGGCAGAACGCAGCCTCATTTTTAATCGTGGTTTTAAAGGCGCTGAAGGGAACCACCGAGTTGCAACGCACGCCCTTTTCGTCAGCTGGTTTGCTGCAAATTTCCTCATACTTTCACCGTACTCCATCGATGTGCGCCTGATCACTGCGGTTGATGACGCGCTATGTACCACCGCGCCAGCCACCCGCAATTATTAAAGAAAAGCGCTACTTCGGGGTCAAGTCGGATATTCATGTTCCGAGTATCAGCCGTCCTGGCCACGCTAGGGAGCGCCCTTTCTGTCTGTAAACCAGTGCGACCTCAAGATATTGTGCGCAGATGCGGCTCACTTTATCCGGACTGTGCAGTATTTGACAATAGTCTATTAGAACCTTGGGGAAAAAAAATCACCGCCCAAGCACTCCGCACAGATGATTAACCAGCGAAGCTGAAACGTGCGGCCCCGGTGTTTATCACTGGGTTAATCCCGACGGTTCATTAAAGTCTTTCTCAATTATTGGTTACCTCTTTGTGTTTCTTAATGAGGTTACACACACGTTCGGCTGCGACGGAGAGAACGACGTCATTGACGGTATATGCCCGCAGTCCGCCGTTGTCGCATTGCCGCTTGCGATTCTTCAAAATTAAAAATTGCTTCAAAATTACATCTGTCCGTCACGTAAGACAATGAATGGCTCATACCCCCCCTTATAAGCAATGACTCATACCCCCGTAAACGCGGCCTTCCCATTACGACGACAGAAGAGAAGTGAAATTCAACGCTGGAATGATTAGCGGCAACAGAGCCAGCTGTGGAAGCAGACGAACGCGGGAGCAGTGGCACGAGCGCGTGCCGAGGGGCGCCAACGGGCCAGCAGCGGAAGAAGACGTTCGAGCCGTTGCTGATGATGATAGTTTTCGGCATACAGGCGACACACGGACGAATCGGCTAGCCACATCCAGCTTCGCTGTAAAAGAGATTTTGTTGTCCGGGAATGCCAGCGTGGAGTTGAGAAGTGCGTAAACTGCTGGACTTCTGTCTCAAGTTGATGAAAATATGGTATTTGAAATAAAATGATTATGTATGTTCGTAGCGGCGGAAACCTCATATGAACATATTTCGTGTACATTAACGTGACTAACCAAAAGTTAATTTCCGCACAATGTCTGATGTCCGCCACTGTTCTAAATCCTGATCAGCAAAAATAATCGCTGTCAAATCCCGTGCTCTCGGGAGTTGTCGCTGAAACTTGTTTACTGTAGGTTGTGTTTTCCCTTTCACCGTTGAGTTAGCGCTCGTGTCATTTCGTGTTCTTGTCTGTGGCGCTGTGCTAATCCACGAACTGCCGCACTGGAGTTGGTGCGAATACCGAGTGCGACTTAAGCCGCCGCTTTCCTGAGGCAAGGCGCCAACAGTAAGGTGCAGAATATTCAGAGATTCCGAACTTTCCAATGACGGCAACGGGCTTTCGAAGTCTCTGCTTGCAACCCAGACGCGGAAATTCAGCGCCGCAATTCAGCGCCTATATCATTCCGGGATGCGCTGCGAAATGGGTGCTCCCGGGATGGTTTTGTGTTGAGCCGCCGCCGTTGCTCTCGCGCTTTTGGCCCGCGGTCGTTCCTGGGTGTGACGGGCCGCGAGCGTACAAGGTCGTTGCGCTTTGCAGCGAGGCAGGTCCGTGGCCGGGACCCCTGCCAAGACGCAGTTCAAGGCTGGTCGCCCGTCCACGCAGGACGGGAAAACCGGAAGAATGCACATCCTGCGTGCGCGCAGCCGCCTCGACACGGTGCCGTTTCCGCCAGCCACCGGCGGTGGTGGATCCCCCCCCCCCCCCCCCCCCCCTCCTCCGCGGGCACGCGGTGCTGGTCGGCGCGGATCTCGAGCGGACGTGGTTGGAAGGCGCCTCTCCCAACACACACTTTCGACGAGGGGCTTCGAGTCTTGGATGCGTGCCTGTTTGGTAGCAACTAGGCTTGCATATGCAAGCGCAGTCGGCGGCTTGCCGTGGTTGCGCGAAGGCCGCTTGCACGGTGTGTGGCCTCGAGGTCTGGCCTCGAGGTAGCCCCGCTACATTCCGACAGTGGTGTGCCGCAGTCCGTTAAGAGTCGTCCGCTTTTCATTTGGGGTTGCATGTTAACGCGAGCGCCGCAGTGCAGAAAATAGGGGACACTCGCGCATATCCAACAGCAAAAGAGGAACTCAATGTTGGGCGAATTTTTACACATCCGTGAGTAATCTAGCAGCGCAAGGAAGACACAAGACGACAGGACAAGGGCCAACTTCAAGCTAAACTTAATTTCAAACCCAAGTTCGAAGTTGGCGCTTGTCCCCTCGTCTTCCTCACCTTCCTTTCGCTGTTAGGCCACGCGTGAAAAAGAGGAAGAACACTGATAGGTACGAGTCAACGCGTGCCACGCGCGCACTTGCACTGGACACGTTAGCTTAAGGACACGTTGACTAAAGCCGCGAGGATAGCTTACGACATGGGCGCGAGTGCGGTGTTCTCATAAGTGTTCGTGGCTCCCACGGCATCAGGTCGGGATGGTCGCAGCTCCCTTATTTTGTGAGTTCGCTGGCTGACGTTTTCCATCCGCGCTGGCCATTCCTTTGACCCCTGGGCCGGTATTTTGTAGCGATGCCTTTAACGTAATAATGCCTTTTCGCGCTTATCGCGCTTTGTCAGTGGTCAGAGAGACGGTCCGCTCGCGTTATCAACGTTGATATCGTGAGCGGACCGTCGCTCTGACCACTGACAAAGCGCGATAAGCGCGAAAAGTCATTGTTACTTTAAAGGCATCGCTACAAAATACCGGCCCTGCTTACGCGCCGCCGTTTTGCAATTTTTTTTGTGCTGCACCGCGATGGAAGAAAACGCTCTTTATGCATCCTTGTGCGCCCTGCGGTGTGGCATCGACGCAGTGAGTGGTTGTGCGTGTTACCAGAGCTGCTCAGTAGCTCGAAAGGTAACGCTGCATATGGTGTTTGGGTAAATTACGCCTCCGGAAATCGACTACATTGTATTGGAAAAGCTGCGGCTCCACTGAAAGGCGTTTCGGGACATTGCGCGCTCAGCCGCGGAACGGCCCCTTCCAACGCCCTTCGTATAGTTCTGCGCGCCTCTGATTGCTTTTGGCGTATGCCTGGGCTACTTTGTTTCGTGTCACAGATAGAACAGCGGGTAAACGGTACGAATGTGTCGTCTCTTTCATTCCTGCCATCAGCCCGTTTCTGCGCTGTTCCATTTGTGACGCTGCGCGTGCAGTGTGCTTGTGTTGAGGTGCTCGACGTTTGCTTGATCAGTTTTCCACTTGCTAAATATGTCTCCTCTTTCCTTTTTCCTTTCCAATTTCGACAGGAGCTTACGGTCACCGACGATACCGTGCTTGAGGAGCACAATGAAGACCCCTGCCTGGTGCAAATGAGGCTGATTGGGGACGGTGGTAAGTGCGCTGTTCCCACCTGCACGTTATGTATAGTGCTGGCGTGGCCATTTTTGGGGGCATTTATGCAGAAAGGAGCATCTGTTAGCCGTGCCGCGCAACGAATTAAAAACTGTCGCAGCATGGGCCAGATCGTCGGCCCTTTTATGCGCTGTTGACGAGCACGCGATATGGAACGTTCTTGGAAACACAGCAACGTAGCTTCTGCCCCCCCCCCCCCTCACCCCGCCTATTTTTTTTTTTCTTTTGTCCGTGGCTAAGTGAGGTCTTAGATGTTTATCTAAAATATCTAGTACTTCTATTTTTATTTTTTTTTGCGAGATTCGGTGTTCTTTGTTTAATGACGCGCTGCATTTACGTGAGCGACTTAGTAGACCGTTCTCGTATGGGGCAGTTGTACTCTCGTGAAAAGGACAGGGGTGATAGGACACCGCGGCCGTGATTATAGGACTATTTCAACTGCGCGACGGTATGCGACCATATTTTCCCATTATTATTATTATTATTATTATTATTATTATTATTATTATTATTATTATTATTATTCCACGTGGCACAGTTGCGGTTAAGCTTCACATAGTGCGTTTGCATGGCCTCTAGGTTGTCTCGGAACATTGCCGTCTCCGATACCAGGCAACCGCAGAGCCTATCCAGGTCAGCTGTTAGCTTACGAATTAAAAACTGTCGCAGCATGGGCCATATCGTCGGCCCTTTTATGCGCTGTTGACGAACACGCGATATGGAACGTTCTTGGAAACACAGCAACGTAGCTTCTGCCCCCCCCCCCCCCCCTCACCCCGCCTATTTTTTTTTTCTTTTGTCCGTGGCTAAGTGAGGTCTTAGATGTTTATCTAAAATATCTAGTACTTCTATTTTTTTTTTTTTTTTGCGAGATTCGGTGTTCTTTGTTTAACGACGCGCTGCATTTACGTGAGCGACTTAGTAGACCGTTCTCGTATGGGGCAGTTGTACTCTCGTGAAAAGGACAGGGGTGATAGGACACCGCGGCCGTGATTATAGGACTATTTCAACTGCGCGACGGTATGCGACCATATTTTCCCATTATTATTATTATTATTATTATTATTATTATTATTATTATTATTATTATTATTATTATTATTATTCCACGTGGCACAGTTGCGGTTAAGCTTTACATTGTGCGTTTGCATGGCCTCTAGGTTGTCTCGGAACATTGCCGTCTCCGATACCAGGCAACCGCAGAGCCTATCCAGGTCAGCTGTTAGCTTACGAATTAAAAACTGTCGCAGCATGGGCCATATCGTCGGCCCTTTTATGCGCTGTTGACGAACACGCGATATGGAACGTTCTTGGAAACACAGCAACGTAGCTTCTGCCCCCCCCCCCCCCCTCACCCCGCCTATTTTTTTTTTTTCTTTTGTCCGTGGCTAAGTGAGGTCTTAGATGTTTATCTAAAATATCTAGTACTTCTATTTTTTTTTTTTTTTTGCGAGATTCGGTGTTCTTTGTTTAACGACGCGCTGCATTTACGTGAGCGACTTAGTAGACCGTTCTCGTATGGGGCAGTTGTACTCTCGTGAAAAGGACAGGGGTGATAGGACACCGCGGCCGTGATTATAGGACTATTTCAACTGCGCGACGGTATGCGACTATATTTTCCCATTATTATTATTATTATTATTATTATTATTATTATTATTATTATTATTATTATTATTATTATTATTCCACGTGGCACAGTTGCGGTTAAGCTTACATTGTGCGTTTGCATGGCCTCTAGGTTGTCTCGGAACATTGCCGTCTCCGATACCAGGCAACCGCAGAGCCTATCCAGGTCAGCTGTTAGCTTACGAATTAAAAACTGTCGCAGCATGGGCCATATCGTCGGCCCTTTTATGCGCTGTTGACGAACACGCGATATGGAACGTTCTTGGAAACACAGCAACGTAGCTTCTGCCCCCCCCCCCCCCTCACCCCGCCTATTTTTTTTTTTTTTTTTGTCCGTGGCTAAGTGAGGTCTCAGATGTTTATCTAAAATATCTAGTACTTCTATTTTTTTTTTTTTTTTTGCGAGATTCGGTGTTCTTTGTTTAACGACGCGCTGCATTTACGTGAGCGACTTAGTAGACCGTTCTCGTATGGGGCAGTTGTACTCTCGTAAAAAGGACAGGGGTGATAGGACACCGCGGCCGTGATTATAGGACTATTTCAACTGCGCGACGGTATGCGACCATATTTTCCCATTATTATTATTATTATTATTATTATTATTATTATTATTATTATTATTATTATTATTATTATTATTATTATTCCACGTGGCACAGTTGCGGTTAAGCTTCACATGGTGCGTTTGCATGGCCTCTAGCCTAGGTAGCACACAGTCTTCAACACGTCGTATTAATGGATTCAACGACTAAAACTGATTTTTGACCAAAATCGACGCTTTAAGAACGTCGCAGGCAGTACAGCTTAAAAACAAGGGGTGAATACGTCTGGAGAACGTTTTCATAAGACTAGCCGTATCTGTTCAATTACCTAGCGTACCGGGTTTGCGACGTCGCCGTTTTTGGCGGGAGAATTAGTCATTTATCGAGCGGCACTCGGTTGTGTCAGTTGCTGCTGTATGCGCACTGCATTAGCACGAGTTCGGCTAGGAAAACGAAGCCTTTTGTGGTGTTGACCTTTCGTCAGAAGAGACGAAGGATAGAAAATGAAATTGACACCGCAACGGGAAGTGTTTTACACCACGAAGAAATGCAGCGCGAGTGCAGTAACATTGAAGCCGTTCTTCATGACAAGGACAACGGCTCCACATCGACCTCAGAGCAGCGCTGCCAGTCAGCATATCGTGCTGGTGTTAGTGCTCATCCTCACAGCGCATCCACAACATCAATAGTTTTCGCTTTTTCATAAACTCTATCATCACCCAATCCTTTCTTACGATATCTTTCAGTGCCTTGCAGTCATGTTTCCTTTCCGCGATCACCAGTGCAAAATTCAACGACCGATATGTCGGTCTCATCGCTTTGCAAATTTTATTCATACCACGCCCTATCGTCGAATGGAACCACTTGTCATCGTACGTCGCTAGTGAAGGAAACGCAGCAAAATTCGAAGAGCTGCTAATAAAAGGCACCCTGGCAACTTCGAGCTCGAGGTTGAGACAGAGTGGCAGCGAACAAACGAGCCAGTGCGCCAAGAAGAACAACGGAAGAGAGCCTGGCGCGACGCGATTCGCAGTGGATTAATAGAACGCGCAAGCACGCGCTTCAACAACACATGATCTCCGAGATTTGCACGCGCAATCTCGGAGGCTACTAACACCCGATCAACACGAACCACGCAAGGTGGCGATACCGTCGTCACATCGGTCACATGACCGAGGTGTCCAAGCTTGCGGCTGCCGGCTCCCGCGTGAAAACCGGCCTGTGCATAGTTCCGTAATTGCGCTTCGTTTGGGCTGTCGTGTGTTTCTGCCTGTTGTCGGTTGTGCTGTCCTTTGTCATTGTGATGAGTGAAAGAAAACGATGACGACCAAGTGCGTGCGGATTCGTTCGCGATTCGACCACGCATGTGAGTGATCTCGCCAAATCAGCGATGGCCTAGTGGTATTGGGCCACGTACGGTGAGACACGCGGCTAGTCAGCGGGAGACGGAAGACGGCACGTGTCGGACGCCGACAATCAAGGACCGAGGCCGCCCGACCGTTGCCAGCGCGAGTACTGCAGCTCGGAGCGTGGCTTGGCCTGCTGTGCTACCACTTGCCGCGAGCATTGCGGATCGCGGCTCTTCTTGGTCAGCTGTTCGGCGGAGCACCGTCCGTGGCCTAGCTAATGGCCGCATATGCGCCGAGCACTGCGGCTCGCGCGCAAGCTGTCCGCTGGGCAGGCTGACCATTCCTGCAACGTGCACTGTGGCTCGGATGCAGGTTGACCGATGAGCGCCAGTGAGCGGTCGTCTCCAGTTCGGTCGTCTCCGGTTCGGTGGTGGAAAACTTTTATTGAGAAGGCCCGAAGTAAAGAAAATTAAAAAGCAGCGTTGTGGGCGGCCTTCAGGCTGCCGGTTCGGTCGCTCCGCATCGTCTGCAGACTCCAACACCGAGGCGTGTCCGACGTCGTCACGTCATCGCCTCTCACTTCGGCAAGCCCTCGTCTCATGTACACCGTACCGTGAGCTCTCCTGACTGTTTCTTTCTCGGAATCATGTCAACCCTATTTGTTCTAGCCTTGTATGTATGCCGTGTCATGTGGCGTAAGGTTCTGCGTGGTTGTAGTTTGATTTTATAGTTTTCGTAAGTGTAGTTTGGTTTTAGTTTTCATAAAGGTAGCTTGGATTTTCCTATCACGAGTTCGACTGCTTTTCTTGCGTCCTTTTCCTCATCGCGCGGCACGACAAACAAGTGTGACGAATGTCCTCGTCATTTTCTTTAGTCATGCAAGTATTGCAGTGTTGTGCTGTCTTATTCGACACTGCGTGTGCAGTGATTTGTTTCTATGGTTTTAATTTGTTGATCAGCTTAGTTTTGCATTAAAGAGCGCCGAGTGGAGGGCACTATTTTGCTCTTCAACCTGATTCTCATGTCGCTATGTGAGAAGCCGTTTCAGTGATGTTGTATTTAAGGCGTTAAAGCTCAGTATGAGGATGAAGGCCAGAAGAGGTGTTGCTTTTGTGTGCCTGGCATCGGGATCCGCCGTCAGGAAGTATCGGACGAATGCATGGTAACTGAATGTGGTGTCTTAATGGTAGTGAGCAGTTGACAGGTGACTTGAAACGTGATAATGCTTTAAGTGCATAGCGCCTTTAATTATTCTTGCTCCCTTGCAATGTGCCAACTGATCGTTCTCATTCAGTCCACTGGCATCAACACAGCGGCCACTGGTGAAAGTGCGGGAGAACACATGAACATACATTGGGACATCTTCCCTCATCTGCTTTAAAGGGCGTTCTCCAAATCGCTTAAGAAAGGCAAGCAGTCACACTGCTAGCACAGGAAGGGAGAGTGAACGCAATTTTAATGATATTACATAAGCTGTCGCTAATTTCACTTGAAATACTTGGTACATTTAATGTAGAACCTACATATGTGATTTCATTGAGCAGCCTCTTCAAAACAATTCCTGCAATAATTTTTATGGTTCCCCTCATTATGTTTGTTTTTATGATCCGGATACAGTGTTGTAGTTGGATATTTTGTGTACATATTACTTTCATAAGCCATAATAAAATTTAGTATGTCTTTAACATTGTAGCTTACGTGTGCTGTTATGTTTCATTACAAGCTGCAAAAATTTGAAAGAATGTGTAGGCCTCCCCACTTATCTAGAAAGCACACCTAGAAGGAAGTCTTCAGTGCTACCTCTGGTGTTACCAAGTGAAGAGCAAATGCACATACAGGGTGTCCCAGCTAACTTTAGCCAGAGGTTTAAAATATGTCGATGCATTCTAACGCGACCAAACCCATGTTGCTTACTATTGTATGGCGCAAGTCACTATTTTTTGTCTTCTGCCTAATTGCATAATTAGTTAAGATCAATGAACCAACTTCTGAAGCAACGAAGTTTGGAAGAAGAGCGGTTTGCAAAACGTCCGATTAAACATTTTCCCCCCGCTTACTGCAGATGCCCTCAAAAAAAAAAAAAAAAAAAAAAAAAAAAATGACATGCCCTCTTGTGCGCTGTGATTGCAGTGCCCCCAAACGTTCCGCGTACAAACGAACATAGCATTTAACAGGGTGTTGCCGCTTAAAAGGCGACAGGGCACCGACGCAGGCGTTGGCTGCGCGATTTACGCCAGCAACCGTTGTCACTTGCGCTGCGATAACGCTTGCCCTATGGCGTTTTAAGCGGCAGCACACCCTGCTAAATGTTATGTTCCGTTTGTACGCGGAACGTTTGGGGGCACTGCAATCACGGCGCGCAAGCGATCATGTCACGTGGTATTTTTTTATTTTTTTATTTCGCAGGCATCTGTAGTAAGCGAAAAAAAAAAAAACGAATACTTAATAAATAGAAAGTTAGAAACTGTTTACACGGACGGTTTGTAGACCGCTCCACAACTTAATAATTTGAATTTTGTTTGCTTCGTTGGTTATTTAATATCAGCTGATTATGCAATTGATCCGAATACAAAAGATAGTGTGATTTACTGCAAACAATAGTCCGCAACATGTATTTGGTCGCGTCGTCTTAGTGTGCAGCGGCATATTTTTAACTCTGGCTAAAGTTAGCTGGGACACCCTGTATATGCCAGCGATAGTATGTGGGCAGGTATTTCTGCTGAAGCCACTGCATTTGCATTCAAAACATTTCAACTGCCAGCGTAGTGCAGGATACGTATCCACTTCGACAAAATGGAGCACCAGTGCAAATATCTGGGCGTACTTGTCCAGGGCAGCAACTGTGTCTACATTAAAAACATTTCAAGTACCAGCATGTGCGACAGTTCCGTTGCGAGAGGGACTGAATAATGTTAAGCGGTGCGCTCCCAAGCTGTTCATCAATGGAATTCTGCCTGGACTGTGTGCCAAATACTTTTGGATGTGAAAGTTGGGATTCTATCAGCCATCGTCATCTTCCTCGGCCCCCTTTTATATATGGGGCGCACCGGCGCGTGTCTCGTGCTGCGAGCTGCGAGGTTATATATATATATATATATATATATATATATATATATATATATATATATATATATAAAGGACGAACCTTGCAGCACGAGAAACGCGCCGGAGTTCGCCGTATACAGACTCGACAGGGGAACAGCGCAAAAAAGACCAAGGACGAGAAGGGGAACACACATCGGCTCTGGTGTGTGTTCCTGTTTTTGTCCTTGGTCTTTTCGCTCTGTTCCTCTCTCAAGTGTGTACAGACTAGCCCAAGCCTCTAGTTTCACTTGGGCCAAACTTCAAAAATGTGCAAAGGCTACGTAGCTGGACAGAACCTAGGTAATGTTTGCCGTCGCTTGGAGATACTCAGATTATATTTCGCATACCGCCTAATTATATAATTGGTCTTCATTAATTAATCAACTTCTCAGTTATAGTTAAGTGTCAATGAGATAAGTGTCAAAATACACGCAAACTGGCTCGAGCGGCCAGTCGCGCGGCAGTTCTGAGTGTGTTCGGGGGCTGCCGTCACATTCGGAAAAACGCTTTTAAGTAGCACGTATTGAGCAACAGAAAGCTGTATCGGGAGGTTTCATGTTGCTCTACAATTTTCTCGTTGACACTTATCTAATTGTAATAATCGCGAAGTTGAACAATTAATGAAGACTAATTATCTAATTAGGTGGAATGTAAAAAAATAATCTGAGTATCTCCAAGCGGCGACAAACATTACCTTGGTTCTGTCCAGCTACGTGGCATTTGCATATTTAAAATTTGGGCCAAGTTACGTGAAACACCCTGTATAAAAAGCGGCTGAGGAAGATGACGATGGCAGCTAGAGGGCGAACTGGTAAAGCGTTTGTTCAGGGTTACATGTGCACAAGCTTCTTGTCATTCAGAGTGCTTTTTTTTTTCTCTCTCTCTCTCTCTCTTTAAGAAACAGGAGATGTGATGGCAGTGTACAAACATATTCGCTGGTTTGCAGATGATTCATTGCGACCTTATGCTTTTTTTTTTTTTTTCAGAGTGGTACATATGTGCCTCTTAATTATGCTTTTCATATAAACCGAGAATTACTTCCTTGGTTACTTGAATGAAGCTTCCAGTGCAATAGTTTTCATTTCCAGGTTTATATAAGTTTCTAATATGAGGCTTATACATCCATGTCTCGTGTACTAGAATGCTAAGATTCATGTAGCATTACTCAGTCTCATGGTACACTGCAATACAATGGTGCACACTTGTGACACTGATTTCCCCGTTTGAGTATTCTATACCATCTTTACTTGCTTTTTGGTTTTATGGTCCTTTTATAACATTATTTGACGTATCCCAAAGGCAGTATTTTTTATTTCAACATGTTCCCAGTGTTGATAGTATGCGGCGTTATTCCTTTTTGTGTTCTTGTCACGCTTCTAGATTATTGGTAACGTTGCTTGTAGGCAGTTGCCATGCGATTACATCTCACATTTCTCAGTCTACTTATTGCAGTTGCTGTGATATCAATCTCTATATAACTCGTCTGTTCATCCGACTGCATGGGCTGTTTACTTTGCTAAATAAGAAATTTTACGAATTTTGTTTGTATATCTAGTTCATTAAGATTTGTATCTGCGAACTTGTCATTGTTGGGGTACTTTTAATTCAATTTACTTTGTATTTCTTATACGTTTTGCTTGCACTTTTTCAATAAACTTTTGCTTTGTCGTACTGTCCTCATTCCATGCGCACTTGGCGCAAAAGCCCTGGCCTGGACGCTCGTCCAGACGCGCCCATTTTTTCTTAGCGGGATTTCATTCCCATTTTGGGTGTTAAACATCGTTGCTGCATACCAAAGACAGTATTCTAGATTCATTTTCGTGGACATGTTCATTTTCATGTGACTTGGTAGAGGATGCGTCGGCGTCGATCGGCAACAGTGCTTGGCACTGCACCAGGAGCTCTTTTGCACTCGACACCGACGCTTCGACTCATCTGGAACCCGCGAAAATTAGCTTCAGATTATCGTAAACCTTCCAAGACTGTTTCTAGACCAGATTTTTGATAACGTCTTAAAAACGTTTAGAAATTGGATATGAATAGCTCTGGCAAAGGGCTTATTTGTTTCTTTCCCAATCTTATTTCTCTTATTTCTAGACGAGCTTTTCGAATACGTCTTTAAGACATGTTATAGATCGACTCAGAAAAGTAATTAAGCCGGGCATTAACCTATATATAGGACGTTTTACTGACGAAGTTGTCTCACTGATCTCTTTAAACCGTTTTTATCGTCTTGGATAAACGCTACGAAAACGTTATGTATCTCTTATGTGCTACCTGGGAAAAATGCTAGATAACGAACATGTATAGTAAACCTGATTAAATCAAGCAGGCTAGGTGACTGTTTGTCGCCGCCCCGTTTCAAAGGGGATGCCAATTCATCATCATCATCAGCTCGCCGCTTCTAGCTTTGTGTCTATTTCTGGTTGTTTGTTTCATTTTAGCGTGCAGTTCCGTTCTGTCGGCAGTTCATAGAACAATACTCCTTCGCCTCTTGCGAATTTCGCCGCGTTGTCAAAGTATTTCCTTGTATTTGGGCAGCCTCGCACAGAAGTCTTCGAGACTTGCTTGGTTGAGCTTTTGGTCATTTTATTGTGCAACGTATCCTTTTTTTGGCCGATGTAACTGGCTCTGAGTAGACGCCATCAAAATACCAGGCAATAGTCGGCTGTTAGCTTCTTCCTGCGGTACCGTCCTATATCTGTGGGCTTCCTCACTGGCGCAGATTGGTGGTGAGCGGTCATTTCATTTTGTTTGCTTGAAGACTGCTTCGTTCGTTTGGCTCCCGTGTGGACTTGCAACAGAAAAGGAAAGTTCGGCGTCTACCGGGTATTTCTCTTGAATTTTCACGGTTTTTTCACCACAGTAGACCGAGAAGATTAGCGGGTCATTTTTTTTTTATTGTTCGCTGTGTATTTCTCCGAAGCTGCATGTAACGGATGGCCGTGCGGGTTTCTTATCTTTGATGTATGAATTCTTCACTTGAACCGGTCGTTCTCAAGAGTTCTAAGATATCATAATCTTATTGGTCCGAGGTAATAATTGCGTTTGATGGTTCGCAAAAGAACGGGTCCGCATGGTTGCACGTTCTATAGTAAGAAAGCAAAGGCGGAAAATAGTTTTCCAAGCTCAGCATTCAGAAGGATATGTTAGGGTCATCTCCATGTGTTCGCTTGACGGCGTCACTTGTGACGACACGCGAGGCATCTCTGACATTTAGGCGTGTGTCGCATTCAAGGTGCTTGTCGGTTTGTGTTGGAGAAATAACGCTGCTCCATCCTACAATACCGGTGGGAATCCTAAAGGATTGTGGTGGCAAGCTTAGATTGGGACGAGACTGCCGGGTCCTCTCGACGCCCTAATGCCCGTGCTGTCAATATTATGATCCACATATTTCAAAACTAGCGGGCTACGCGTGTTCTGCTTGTATAAAGGCGTTATGCTCCTTAGAAGACATTGTGCGCAAACAGTTACTCATTAAGCGTGTAATTAACGAGTATTTGTTAGTAGATTAATTACTTTAAGGGAGATTTTGCTATATTAGAATTGAATTACGTTAGCGCTGGCACGACCACTTGGTAGGAATCTTCTTACTAGCACTAAGTATCGGAAATGCGTCTTATAAGAACCATGGGCGAAATGCAGCGCTCATAACTTCAACAGGGACAGCAATGCATTTTGGCCGTACGTTTTCCGAACGCATTTCCGACAGCTGTATTAAGGTTCCGGGTTTCTAGCAAATGGGTATGCTTTGTGCGCTGGCTTGTTTCAATTTTGCGATTGCAACATGCCCCATAAGTTATTAAGGTTAATGTTAAATGCTAAGTTAATTAGTGAATGTTGATTGTGTTCTTGATCTTGTGGAATCCATATGTCTGATGTCCGTCAAGAACCATAAGGACTAAAGCAGCTTGGTTCGTCCACTTTAAGTGGGTCGGCGTTCAGATTAAACCGAAAGAGAGAGAGAGAGAAACAAGACGTCGAATTTTTCTTTATGTATTCGTTTTTATCCGAAGAGGGTCAGTGAAGGCTAGTTTACCAGAGGGCTAAGGCGGTGATCGGCACGCAGCTACTAGGCTAAACTAACTCCGGTGCAAGGAGCCTGGGAAGGTCGAGGTCATGCTCCAGCCTTCCGCCAAAGCAATCCTTGGGCCCGATTCACACAGCGGGCTTTTGCTCCGTCCACTCACCGTCAGCAGGGAGCGTTTCTTCGCCAGGAACGTCGCGGGCGTTCCGTTTTTGAACAGAAACGACTGAGTAAACGCTCTCTCCTCAGCGGACGTCGGTGTTCTGTGTATTGGATGCAACTACAGTGTTGAATAGCAGCATGTGCATGCAGTCGTACAACTGTGTCAATAAAATTCGCAAACGGTAAACTCGACGCGAAATATTATCCATTGAATAAAGCCGGTGAAGTTCATCGACAAGAACTGAAAAGTGTTCGCCGATCTCGTCACTGATGATATTGGTGCACCTTGATATGCGCCTCCTCAAGAAGTCTCATTACATGATCGCGCTCCGTGTTGGACGGAAGCCGCCTGGCAAGGAGTGAACATCCTATACGCCAAAGGTACTCGCAAAGTATGCCGGTTGTTTCTGCCAGAACTGTCTATTAAAAATAGACGATTCGAGACATAATTCTTTTTGTTGGCCAAGATTCGCAACAATGGTTCGCAATGATTCGCAACTACACCTCATGTAGTGGCTTAATTAGCCAAGGTTCGCGTTTGAATCGGATCAAGAGCCCTTATTTAAAGGACGCTGGCACGCAGAATGCCGTCCTACTTTCCGCACGAGAGCGAAGCCGAGCGCCTTATGAGTGCGCGTAATCACGCCCCCCCCCCCCCCCCCCCCCTCAGAAAAATGTCGCAAGCAGAACCCGCTCCGCGAAACAAAAGCTTTCTTAAACCGTGCGAGAACGTGTCGTTCTTTCGGGTGGCAAGCGTAAACCAAGCGCTAGCCGCCAGCGCCTCAGCTTTGCGCTCCGGCCGGCGCGCAACGCCACCATGACATTCCCGCATGTCGTGACGTAATGCCGGCATCTGCTCTGGGTCGGTATTTTGTAGCGATGCCTTTCCGGTAATAATGCCTTTTCGCGCTTATCGCGCTTTGTCAGTGGTCAGAGCGACGGTGCGCTCGCGTTATCAACGTTGATATTCTGAGCGGACCGTCGCTCTGACCACTGACAAAGCGCGATAAGCGCGAAAAGGCATTATTACCGGAAATGCATCGCTACAAAATAGCGGCCCTGGTACAGTGAACTTTTTATAGGCAAAGGTGGATTGCATCGGTTTCTGAAAGAGCCAAAAACGAAAACTTTTGCTGAGTCACGACGGCCCAAAAAGGAGATACGTTGAAATGCGTGACGTCACTGACTTTCCAACGCGGGGATTTCGGAGTTTTCGTCCGAATGATGAATCTGTATTACCGCGAAATTAACGAAACTACGGTTTTGAAGCAAAGCTTTGTCAGTCGAAACTTGTTCAGTGTTGTATTGTCCCTTTAAGTGTTTATGATCTGTCTGAAAAAAGAAAAACGATTTATGATAAGCTCGCCATTAGCTACCGGTGTCCGATTAGCATTGGCGGCCGGACAGTAATATAACTGAGCCTTTGCGTATGCCAAAATATCCATCAATGATTTTCTTTTTGTCCGCCCGATTTTTGTGAGCCTTGATAAGCAAAAGCTACCATTTCTTGAGAGAGTCGCCGCTCCAAAGAGGACTGCAAGCTTCAGGCGTGCCACAACGCATTATTCCCTCTGAGCTAGGTGGATCAGCCAGCGTCAGTTAGCTGCTCAGTGTTTGGCAATCCCCCGTGTAACGCGCGGCAACAAGCTCACCCTGCGGCTGACGTCGCGAGAAGCCCAGCGATGGCGCCTGCGTGCCTCAGCAGGCACACTTCCTGCTTGTGCATTCGTCGTCGTCCCCCTGCCGGGCGTTGCGTGACGCGGTGGTTGCGCCCGCTTTCGCTCTCGAGGTCGTGCCTGCACGTGACGTACGGTAATGGAGCCTCGCGCTGTCTTCGTTTATCGGCCGCGGACCAGCCGAGAGTCGTTCATCCTCAGGTTTTCGGGAGGCGGTCGGCGTGTTTCGCGTTGCCTTATTCTCTTGGCGTACATCCGCGGCGCGTAAGGCCACCAGCAGTACACAGCCTGACTCAACTGTCCGCCGTCATGTGAAACGCATGGGTCGGCCGGCGTCAAAGCGTACTTGCGACGGTAAAACACCGCAAAGTGCGTTGCTCTATGGCGGCTAAGTGTAGGTGTGCCTTCTGCCGGGCGTGAAGCGCAGTTCAACGCTACTCCGCTTCATTACTGCAAACGTGGCCCTGCGGTCATACACCTGTGGCAAGCGTTGTGTGCTGCTGCGGCCGTTTTACAGTGGAACTGCGACGTTTTTATCACTGTATTTAAACTGGAAACTCATCACAGTCACACTAGTGATAGTACAAATTTATGAACGCGGTATAATGCCACTTGCGAAAGTGACCTACTTATATCGTCCGTCCGCTGCTACGGAGGCAGCGTGGTAAAGAGAAACAGAAATTTCTTGCACCATTCAGTGATCTATGATAAACTCCATGACAGGAGTACGGTGCTTGTTTATACCATACAAAATAGCTTGCACTCTTGATCATATAATGTAAGAAGGCACATTTTTGATCGCACACGCAAGCCAACATCACGGTACTGCATCGCAGCTCGGCCAACAAACGCTCGAAAACAAACGTCACGCGAAAGTGATCGTTTAAAAATACGCCCCTTGTTTGTTACCTTGTCAATCGAGCGGTGTGGTCTCGGGAGGCCACGATGTCACTGCCAGAGCACGATGAAACTAAACGAGCTGCTTCGTACATCGCAGTGTGTAAATCGATTCCGCAAGAATATTTCTGAAGGAGTATCAGGAAAATAACGGCCTACTTGAATGAAGGCTTTGCTGCGTCGTAAGGTGTGTTTGCCCGCAGTCCATCCTATCTACAGCGCCTATCCTATCTAGCCGCGGGAAGCACATTTTGTCATATATTCGACGCCATTTAGGGCTGCAGTGCCTGTTTCGTTGCAGAGCGTTTGACCTTGGAGTGACCTTTGTCGCCACTGCCATGCGGTCCACTTCTCTCAGTTTCGCTGCCGCGCCCTGCACTCTCGCCGGCCGGATCGACACGGGGCGGGGACGTCGGGCACGAAACGCGCACTCAACGAGAGAGAAGCCGAGGAGAAAGGACGGGCCAATCAATGTAAATATGTAGACAAGATGTTTCGGAAAAGAACTTCGACCCCGTCCGCTCTGCATTCCTACCCGGTGTTGGTAGTGCAATAAAAAAACATCGCAGTTGTCTCGCGATGATGGCGAACGGTCCGGAGGGAAGATTTTCTTTCTTTTTACCTATTCATTCGGCTGCACGCGAGGACGTGGCCTGCGTATCGAAATTTGGTTGTGTTTGCTTCCTGTCAGAGGGGTTGGTTGACGGCAGAGGGGTCCCGAAAAGACAAGGGGGGTGGGGGAGCTCTAATCCTTCGGGGGAGCCGACGCTGGGGAGGGAGGAGTGGGTGTTTTTTCGTTTACCCTCTTCCACATTCCTGCGAGCCGGGAAAGAACTGACATGGGAGGAGTGGTGACGGAGGCGCAAAGGGCGAGTGCTTCCAGCTATTTCCTGCGCTGCAGCTCGAGCGAGCGGGGAGCGGCGCCCATTCAAAACAAGCAAAAGCCAGCAACGCGAATGATGACGACGTGAAAGACGAAATGGGACGGAGGGAAGGCAACCCGGTCAAAAAAAAAAGCAAGTATCAGTGAGGAGGGCGGTGGGGGGCGCCTAAACAGAGGGAGGCGGGTGAGAGCGCGGCCGCCACAGTGGCAGTTGTGGGCGCAGCAAAACAAAACACTAAAAGAAAAATCTATAGATAAGTATGGCAGTGCTCGCTGCTTGGTGAGCGGCGGCGTCTCCAAGCTGCTCCTTCGCGGCGGCTGACTGTTCCATACCGAGCAGGTTTTTCTCGTTGAGGGTTCTTCGTGGTGCTTTCCTTCTCTCCTTCACGCTTTGTCCCCATGGCCCTTGGAGTGTTGGCCGGAGAAATTCGGGGCTGTAATGGAGAGATTTTCTTTCTTTCGTCTGCGTGAGGAGGGTCTGGTGGTTTTTTGCTTCGGCTGACGTCTCGGCGCACTCTTCCGGCTCACCTGCTTGCTCGGCGGCGGAAAAGAAAACGAGTTTTTGCGTTGTCTGCGTGATCACATCGTGGGAAGGGGTTCGCGGACAGTGATGCTGTGGGGGAACGGGACTGGCAACGGCTCGCTCTGTGTTCCGTTCTGAAGCGCAACTTTTTTTCCTCGCCACCCTTGTGCGGCAGTGTCTCAACTGCGCGCGCAGCCCTGGAAAAAGTCGCAACGTCTGCGTCACATAATAGGAGTCTGTGCTAGAAGCACTGCACGGGCTCGAGCTTACTCGAAAGCCTGGGCCGGGTAGAACAGTTTTTTCACGGGCTCGGGCACGGCGTGTGCTTTTTGACCCGGGCTCGGGCTTTCTGGTGGTGTGCATGTAACGTGCAGTGAGTTATTCTCGGGCGTCTCAACTCTAAAAAAACATTATTTTTCGGTCTCGGGCCGGGTTCGAGCTGATTTCGAGTCGGGCTCGGGCCTAAGGTAAAGGGGTGGCGGGCCGGGCCGGGCGGGTAACGTAGATTATTTCCGGGCCCGGGCCGGGCCCGGGTCTCGCCATAAAAGTTTTGATGGGGCTCGGGCGGGCAGCCCAACGTAAAAACGGGCGCGGGCCGGGCTCGGGCTAAAAAAATCGGCCCGTGCAGTGCTCTAGTCTGTGCACTGTGAGCGACTTGGGCCCCGATTTTGTAGCGATGCCTTATGACTTACTTATTCTACACTAGTCTTATCCACCGCTCACGGCCGGCTGATCCCGTTGATAACGCGAGCGGACCGTCGCTCTGACCACTGACAAAGCGCGATAAGCGAGAAAAGGCATTATTACCAGAAAGACATCGCTACAAAATACCGACCTTGGTTGGACAGACAAGCCATCATCTTTCTCGTATTGGCGGAGCCATGCTGTCGGGACCAGGTTCATGGCAGCTAAGGCAGACGTCACACTTGTCGCGTCGTGTGTGCACCTAGATGCATAAACGAAGCATGTCAGTGCTATCTTTATTTTTTCCTGTCCGCGCCAGACCCCACGCTAGAGGCCGGGTAGCATATCGCTCTTATCGCTGCTTAGTCCACTTGGACCGGACCAGAGTTCGGGTCATCCGTGGCGGTCGGGCAACGCCCGCGGTGCCAGATGTGCTCGGGAAGCCAGCCGGCTGACAAGGTTAGATTGCAGGGCCCGTGCGCCGATTAGCGGCCTGCTTTTTCTGCTACCCACGCGGGCGGCGTGGCTCGGTTGTGCGCTGAACTGGTCGCTAAATCTGGACCACGTCCGCCTCCTGCTTAGTTATCCGTCATGCTCCGGGATTGCCCGCCAAGCGCGCTTCGTCGGGGTAAACAGACTCGCCGAGCTAACCGAGAGCGCGTGTCTACCTGTGTATCGTCTGCAAGCGACGGCTACGCGAAGTATCCAGGACATTGAGCCATTGTGGGCAGAGTCCTTGTAGTATGGCTGCCGACATGGAGTCTTCGCGGTTTATCGTCTGCAAGCGACGGCTACGCGAAGTATCCAGGACATTGAGCCATTGTGGGCAGAGTCCTTGTAGTATGGCTGCCGACATGGAGTCTTCGCGGTTTATCGTCTGCAAGCGACGGCTACGCGAAGTATCCAGGACATTGAGCCATTGTGGGCAGAGTCCTTGTAGTATGGCTGCCGACATGGAGTCTTCGCGGTTTATCGTCTGCAAGCGACGGCTACGCGAAGTATCCAGGACATTGAGCCATTGTGGGCAGAGTCCTTGTAGTATGGCTGCCGACATGGAGTCTTCGCGGTTTATCGTCTGCAAGCGACGGCTACGCGAAGTATCCAGGACATTGAGCCATTGTGGGCAGAGTCCTTGTAGTATGGCTGCCGACATGGAGTCTTCGCGGTTTATCGTCTGCAAGCGACGGCTACGCGAAGTATCCAGGACATTGAGCCATTGTGGGCAGAGTCCTTGTAGTATGGCTGCCGACATGGAGTCTTCGCGGTTTATCGTCTGCAAGCGACGGCTACGCGAAGTATCCAGGACATTGAGCCATTGTGGGCAGAGTCCTTGTAGTATGGCTGCCGACATGGAGTCTTCGCGGTTGGCGGGCACGTGAGACGAAAACGTACGATAAGGTTAAATTAAGCCGTGCCACAGCGCTGTCAGGGTTAAAGTTGGACTGGTAGGACTGATTTTTAACGCTGTTCGCGAAGGCTCAGTGGCTGTGGGCAGTGGCAGCAGCGTTCGGATGGATGAGAAATGCGTAACGGCTCGCGTGTCTAGATGGATCTATGTTCAGGTTAGAATACTAGTTTATACCCCTGTCACACGGGCACTCGAAAGTCTTTTGAGCAAAAAGACTTCTCCCGAAACCCGCAGACACACTACACGGAGCAATCTCTTTTTCAGAAGCGGTCTTTTCTGGAAGAGGAGTTCGCCGATCTCCTTTACGGCCGAAAAGGAGTAGCCTCGAAGCCAATGGACACCAGCAATTATCATAGATTAAAGAAAATAATCGAATGCGTAATTTTCTGTCGCCTAGGCTCATCATAAAAAAATAATTTTGTCTTGCAGAAGGTGTGGTAAACCCAGTAATGCTAATTTTCTTCTGTACTCTCGTAAGCAGTTCGAACGGGCTGGGGATGTCACGTGATGATGCTCTTTAAACTACTACAATAAATCTTTATATTAATGTTTATTATGTTAAATTTATTTGAAAACGTGTAAACAATAAGTTTTCACTTTATATTTCCTGATACATGTTTTTTTTTTTTTTTGTCGATATTGTTTCAAACGCTAGCGCCACGCTTTCGGTAGTGTGACCAGAAGGAAACACTAAAAGGAGATTGTCGGCGCCGTGTGTCTGCTGCGCAACACCTCTTCATTCGTCTTTCAGCTTGGTAAAAGACCGCTTGCGTAAAAGAGTTTTTGCATGTCGTCTGACAGAGGTGTTAGTTTAGTTATTCCGCAGTCCTTTACAACGGTGAGCTATATTAACCAGCGTTTAGTTGGGACGTCACGTGTATGGTTAATTTGTGCTGCGCCCGTTGCCGTTTTAACGTTACTGGGCCGGTATTTTGTAGCGATGCCTTTCCGATGCAAATGCCTTTTTGTGCTTTTCGCGCTTGGTCAGTGCTCAGAGCGACGGTCCGCTCACGTTATCAACGGGATCAGCCGGCCGTGAGCGGTGAATGATGAGACTAGCACAGAATAAAGCATAACGCATCGCTGCAAAATACCGGCCCTGGACAAATGTTATTCTCCAGATGTACTACACGCACGGCGCTCCCTTTCCGTTCAATTCGCGTAAGTCTGAGTGTGCTGATGCATCAGTGCGCGCGATAAGCTTTAGCTGCCATAACAGGCGGCCAATTTGACACCACGGGCGGACGCTCGTGGTGGACCAAGTGTCGTTTGCTTTATTGGCGGTTGCGTGTGAAGGTTCCGCTCGTTTCAACATCACTTTGGTGGCAGTGACGGCAGCCGTGTGGCTGGACCGCCGCGCAACCGGGCCGTTTTTTCCATTTTAAAAACCAGCTTTTGCAGCAGGCTGATGCACAGCTTGGAGCGACGCGCATAAACTTGGCCAAAGTGTAGCGATGCCTTTGGCGCGTGCACAGCCAGCTCCGCGCGTCGACTTCCCGTTCCTTCAGCCAGGTCGTTGCGGCTGATTGCTCCGCGGTGTTTTTCCGGCTTGCATCGGCTGCGACGCCGCTTTGTTGCGCCAAATGCGGGTGGTTACATGAGTGACGAAGTTCACGTGACCAGGACGCGGGAGTCATGGGCGGCAGAGGGAAGAATCGTCACATTTCAAGCGCTTATGACGCATCTCTAACAAAAACTGTGCTCCTTGTCCCGCGTACTACAGGATGTCGTGCATGTCGATTCTCCCGAGGAGTGGGCGTAGCATGTTTCATGCAGCGGCGCGCCCGTATGCGCTACCTTTCTGTGCACTGTTGGGCGATGATCACACGAAGTGGTGAGCATGCATATCCCGTAGTTTGATTTTCGTGTGCCGAGGCAGTTTTACAGATAACGGTTGAAACTACCCGATTTCTCACCGACAAGCAGGCGGTCGGGAACCCCCGCGTCAGAATCTTCATGGACGCTGTCTTAATCGATCTCGCTCGTGTAAGCAGCACTCCAAAGTTAAATAACTCGGCGAAGGCGACAAGGTCCGTGCTATCCTATCGCTGCTACCTAACAGGGACATGGTATGACGAAAGGTTTTTTTCAGAAAGCTTAAATCGATAATGCTTAGAAATTATACTCCATGAAGTGGTGTCGTCGTGGCGCTTATTATATATATTTGCCTTCCTTGAGCATTTGTTCCAGCAATACCTGCGGAAGCTACCCCTTCAACTGAAATACTAGCTTTCTGTTTTGTTATGAATGACCAGCGCGCTAACTCCGCACAAGCTCCGAATCTGTTGCGCATTACAAATGGCACCTTCACCATTTTGTACGTATACCCAGCGAGTCTAGCAGCGACATGAATATGCTGCAGATGTGCGTGTTATTAGCGAGAAATGCATACCAAATAGAGAAAAAAAAAATGTACGGAAGGAATACTTTACAGCTTGTCTTTGAAATAAAGAATACGCATGTTTCACAGGAGGCGGGTGTTTTTAATGGTATTTTTTTTTGCTTTTGTTTGTATTAAACACAATTCGCTGCGGCTTTTAAACAATAAAAAAGGGGGATTTCTGCTAGGTTTTCATTTGAAGTAGCGCTCTTTTACTTCCCCAATTGAAATATACGCACACGAGCCTTTCTAAATTTTTGTTGAATTCGATGTAGCCACTGTACAATCCTGGCGATAGTACGTCCGAGGCATGGAGCACAGCTAGATCTACTGCGACAGAGGCGGAAGCTGCGGTTAAATCGGATATCTTTCGTGCGCGGTAATAGTGCTCGCGGACGGATGTAGGGTAGTTGCCCCGCGGCCGCGTTTGTTTTTGTCGGCGTCAATGTTGCGCGAGCCATGCGATTGGGAACATGTGGCGAAGCGCGGCGGCGCCGCCAGGTCGTGCGCGTCGTAGGCGAGCGCCAGGCAGCCGCTGCCGCGGCGCGTCACGTGGGGCGCGTCCCTCTCTCGCCGTTGAGGAGACGGCCCCCCGCGCGTGCGCAGTTCGCCCGTGACCCCCGCTCTGCTCTTCTTTGCAGTAGTCGAGTCCATTCTGAAGGGAGAGAACGTCGGGATTACGCCTCGTCGCAGAACGTGCACGCTCAACAGCCCGATCAAAGTCGTAAGTGAAAGCCTCCTTGTCTCTCTTTTTTTTTTTCGGCTCTGTTGGCGACGATCTTGTGTGCTGTGGCCCTGTGCGGACGATCAAGTGTGTGCGTGTGACGAGTGTGCCCGTGGATGTCGTGAAAGCGCCGTCCGGATCCCCTGGCACGGTCATCTGCGAGGCTCGTCTCCTTTGTGTGTAGAGAGATCCGCTCTGCCGACTGGTCTGCTTTCGCTGGTCCAATCGGGCTCTACGTGCAATCGGACTCGCTAAGCAAGCGCAGCTCTGCACCGGCTGATCGCAGCGTACGTGTGCGCCGGTGTCCACCCTCTACGGAGTAGCCTCTTAGTGCGCCTCGAACACGAGGTGTCCTGCATCGCTACTATCACCTCGTTTCTCGTTCGTGCTCATGTGTGGGTGTATGTGCGCACGTCGTGTGTGTGTGTCTCCCGGCACTGATCGCATGGCGGCATTGTTTACCCATGCTTTCACATTTGGGGTTTGTGTAGAACTAGACTTCTCTTGAACGCGTCGTCATCGCGTTGAAATCTGTTATGAAAAGAATGCTGATTACTCACACAAAGGCCGGGCACGGTCTTTGTCTCGTACTTCCGCCCTGCCTACCTTCATTGATCAGTGCGAGGGAAGAGGTCGGTCTTGGCGGGACTTCCGAGCAATAGTTGCGCTAGGAAAACTTAAAACCGCCCGCGATTTCCCGAGGGCGCGGTATTGCACCACTACTTGGCTCGGGCTTTTTTTCTCTCCCCGTCCGCTTCCTTTCCTGTTTTTGCCTACGAGGCAGGATACAGCGTAGGACTGCGACCTTGGTCTCGCCTTGGAATCGCTCACTTTTGTTGGATTTTTCATTTTGGTTTAATTTTATCAGGATTGACGGCGTTGATTTGTGGATGTTTTGTGGATTTAAAAATAGTGGCTCCTAGACAACCGTGCAGCTTTAAAACAATGCACTTTCTGCAAGAGAATACCTAAGAAATTTCTTGAAGCTCCTATTATTGGCTCTTAGTTGTGGCGAAAAATTGCTCGGCGTGAATATTTTGTAGTCAAAACTCCCCATCCTTCATGTTTTTAACTCTTAGTTCCATATGCCTTGCTTGCATGCTTTGTCGGGCTTATTCCTCTGCCGTACAGTGAATGACTCCTACCACATCGTGGATTATGTACGCGTAGTAATCCTACGCCCCTATTTTTGGATAAATGTATTTTCGTTGCGTTTTAATTGGCACTCATTATCCGAGACAAGAGCTGTATCTAGCAATAAGCACAGTTGCGGTCTTCTTGGTCGGTGCTCCTCTGAACTTGCTGATCCCTTCTATCAAGCTTCACGATTTGGAGGCTTCTCCTGAAGTACTGCAAGAACTGTGACTCTGTGTTTGGGAATTTGCGCTCAGATACCGGATTATCCGGCGCCGACAGGATTTGGGAGTTGGGTTGACCTTGGTTCGCCCTTGACGTCTACAGTCGCTTTTGTTTGGTTCAAGTGAGCGCGATCGGAAGTGGGAGCACGTCCAGAGTCGCTGCGCAGGGTGTGCGTGCTTTCGCAAGCGCTTGTTTAGCATTCGGCGCTGACGTGGGAAGTGCGCTTGGCTCACGTCTGCCGAAGCCCCGGTCCGGTTATTTTCGACCCGCTCTCCTGGACCTCTTCGACCGCGCTAAAAGTGTTGGCCAACGTTTTCCTGTGGCGAGCGGCCATTTGTTGTGAAGGTCAGCGCTCGTGGTGTGGCTGGCTGTGCGGTGGTGATAGCGCCAGTCTCGCTTTTCAGCGTTGTCCGGAGGTTAACGACCCGGCCTTGACGGCCTCCTGGTTCCGGGCCAAGATGCTCAGATATTTCTGACTCGGCGGTGCGCGCATGGTTGCTGCCGTGCTGAATGGCGAGCGCCAACCTGTGTCGCCTTGCGTATATCGGCCTGATTTCTCCGCGAAGACTGGCACCCGACGCGCGTGGGTCGTTGACTCCCCAGCCGGAAGGCGCCGAAACTGGTTGTCCCAAACTGGTTCTGCGTCCAGCCTCCGGGAACATGCCTCGTGCGTCCCGACCCTTAGCCTACCAGGGCACGAAGTTTCATCTGTCCCGTGCCGTTGATCCGCAAGACGTCTTGGTTCACGCGTTGTCACTTACTGTTCAAGGTCTCAGATAAGCTTAGCGGTGTGATGCTGCTGCCCAACGAGTTATGCTGAATCATGCTGGCTGTACGCTTTATAACAGACCGCTGTTGACTTGCGTCCAACACGTGGCACCATAGGGTTCACTGTGGCCGAGCACAGGTGCTTTTTCCCGCTCAAGTATAACGTGCCTTCAGTGATACCACAGGGTATTGGTAACGCCTGGTATCTCGCAACGTGTGCATGAAAGGCTTCAAGGCATCATTGACCAGGAAACATACTAGTGTGCTGTCGCCTGTACACAAGGGAACCGCTTCAGTATCCGCTATGCGAAATAGGTGTGTGGCTCGTTGTGAGGCTTCTGATAAGAAAATTTAGTGCGCTCTCTTAAAAAGCTCCGCATTAACTAAACTCCGCAAAGAGACGCACGTTTAAATGTATGAAATTGAACAGTGAATGCCGCTTCGCCTTCCTGGGCCGCTTCTCAAAATGTGAGGCTGCTCTCGCAAGTATGCGCCATTTGTTACGTGCCGGACAACTGCGGCGGCACCCCACTTCCTGGATTATTTCACGTAACGCAAAAGTACAAACGAAAAGCTTTGAGAATTATTGCGATGAGACGAAACCAAGCGTTTTGTCCACATAATTGAAAATTTCATTTAAGAATATCATGGTGAGTGGGGGCGCGTGGGCAACGGTCAACACCTGCCGTGGTGCTTGTACGTGAAAGGGTTGGTTGCCTTGATCGGAAGTGTTAAACTACGCGGCTTTCCCGCGCGGTGAGGGTGTTGGTCGACGAACAAAGGACCGTCCTCGATGGTCTGCGCGCCAAACTGGTTTTGCGCCGCTCCCACACTCCATATTCGGCGCAGCTCGCTTTTCGAGAAACGGGGTCACGTTCGGTGCGCGCAGCTTTCTTGCTGGCCTTCCCGCTCGCAGTAATGGCCGCCCTCCTTGACGCATCCATCTTGGATCCTCTTTCGTAACCCGCCCGGCGGCTGCCTTTTTTCAGCCCAGAAAGCGCGTTTGTTGTTTTACCCGCTCCTTGCGGGCTTCTGTGCAAGAGCCTGCTAAACATGGAGAGCGCGCGCAGTTTCGTGAACAGAGCGGCGCCCGTCGATGCCTTTTCAAGTGAGATAAATTAGCGGCGCTCCCTAGTCTCTTTGAGGACTCCTTTGTGTGTTCCATTGCAA
The DNA here is from genome assembly GCF_013339745.2 of Dermacentor silvarum. Lineage (NCBI taxonomy): Eukaryota > Metazoa > Arthropoda > Arachnida > Ixodida > Ixodidae > Dermacentor > Dermacentor silvarum. The sequence continues at coordinate 34,005,027 of NC_051154.1, forward strand.
ATGTAAAAATGCCTGCAAGGGGCACTCTTCACGCCTTTGCATGCATTTGCAGACACGTGTGAATTGTCTACTCAAAAAGAAGGAATATTAGTAAACCATTGAGCTGAATTTGCATGGTCGCTAGCGGAAGGCTGACGAGCAGAACGTTCTCCCACCTTCTGTAGAATAATTTATATATTACTACTTGGTACTTCTGTTTCATCGAACCTACCTACCCCACTACGTTTTTCCAGAGCCATTGTGCGACTCGAACTCGGTACCACGCCAGCCCGGCGTCCAGTCAGAGTTCTTCCCCAGCTACAACCTCGTCGGCGAGCAGCCCCCGTCGCGGGCGGAACAAACCCGAACCCACTCCGGAACCAGCGCCCCAAGAGGACGCCAAAGGTGTGCTGCGTTCCTCTTATTCAATTGAGGTGACCCTCAGCCGAGCCCCGGTTGAACACTGGATGCGTTCCCGAACCGTGGCTCTGCCGAGGCTTGCCAGCCGCGAGGTGTATGCTTGTTTGAAGAGTTGGCACTCGCATCGCCTTGCTTGTCTAATTAATGCGTACGACATGAATATAGTGTGCATACTATTCGACGCAGAAGGTCAGCGTCATGGCCCCGCCTGACCTCGGCATCATGACGCTGCCCCGCTGTCCGTTGTAGTGCGTTCAGCAAACTGTGATACACGCATTCGTTTAGCCGTTTCCGCGGTCGGCCTACATGCAAACTTGGAAGGGGAGGAGGATGCACGAGTAGTTGTCCTTGAACAGGCTGTACCACTGGGTTTCATCATGTCGGGGTGGCGCGCTGTTTTTTTCTTTCTTTTTTTGTCTTGGCGATGCTTTTTTTAACCAAAGCAGTAGGAACGGCCGACGTGCCGTCCTTGGTTCTTCCATCCACTTTTAAGGCCCCCATCTCTGTCCGAGTCTCTCGTTTCCATCGTCGTTGATGGCACTCTTGTCACCAAGGCTTTGGTCGGCATGCTCTGACTGCAAGTAACACTACGTTGTTTTTGCTGATGGAGCCCACGTTGTGTTTGGCTGGCTTGACCCGGTGACGTTGTAGCTCCTCATTGTAGCACCAGCGTGGTCGGCTGTTGCCTACCATCCTCCACAACGTGTCCCGTTGATTATGGCGCCGATTGAAAGATTGTGTCTAAACATACCAAACGTATTGTTAGGCTAGTTGGTTCTTTGTCAGGAAGTGGTGCCCGAGAACACGACGATCAAGCAAGGAGGCCGAGACGATCAGAAGGCGCTCTGAGCCTTGTGATTGTCTCGGGTCTCCTTGCTTGCCCCTCGTGTTCTCAGGCGCCGTTTGCTCTAGTTTGATGTAGTAAATAGCGCTATATATTAGCTATTAAACGAGAAGTCTCGGAGTTAGTACGCGAGTCGACGCGTCGCGATGAAACGGGATGTCGTCCTAACTGCCAACTACGTTGTTTTGAGTCGAAATGTATTTCTTGGCCGACGAAGTTTGTGCGTGTAATATTGAGGAGTTCTTGATAAGTGCCGACGTCGCACCGTGTATCTTCACATAGTCTACATTACTGCTCACCTGGCACTTGACAGCTCACATTTCTTACGCGCTTCTTGACCTCTACCCCTGCCGGCTCCCTTGAGGAATATTAATTTTGTGAGCTGTCTGGGAACGCCTGATACGCTGGAATGCATTTGAATGTTCTACACAAAATACAGCAGGTCCTAGGAAAACTCCTTGGACTTAGTGTCTAAAGTTCTAGCGTCTGTAGCGGAATTGTGATTTAAAGCCTGGATATTTTTAGAAAAGTTTACGGAAGTTTACTCTCCACCAAAAACAGATACTGCGTCTGTTAGAGCATCTAAAGCGGGGAAATATATATATATATATATATACACAAGGTGTTCCAGCGAACACTTTCAAAAATTCTTAAAGGTTGCCTGTGACAGATAGCACAATTCTAGTGAATAAGCTGGTCTACCCGAAGAGGCGGACATTATTTGCACAAAAAATTGAAATGCATAATCGCCTAATTCGCAAAAATTCACTAATGAAGTTTTTAACTAATTACCTGATAGCCCATATTGCAATTTACAAATTGTAGCCGAGGAGTTCGGAACGCGGATCCACTTGGAATAAATTCTCAGGATGCCACCAATTTCGAGATATCAATTCCCGAACTTCGCGGAGAAATGCTTTGGCGTTCCAGTTAATTTTGTGCTTCAATGCATAAAGCAATGTTTTGTTAAGAAACTAACCGGAACGCCAATGCATTCCTCCGCAAAGTTCGGGAATTAATATATCGAAACTGGTGTCATCCGGAGATTTCGTTCCAAGTGATCGCTTTGCAAACTCCACGGCTACAATTTGTAAATTGCAATATGGGCCATCAGGTGATGAGTTTAAAAGTTAATTAGTGAATTTTTGTTAATTGTTCAATTATGCATTTTAATTTCTTGTGCAAGTAATGTCCGCCTCTTCGAGTAGACCAGCTCATGAACTAGAATTGTGCTATGTGCCACAGGCAACCTTTAAGAATTTTTGAAAGTGTTTGCTGAAACGCACTGTATATATTAGGTGCAGTTTACAGAATTGATATCATTCTCCATTGCTGTTAGCTTTAAACGTGATAGTATCTTTATCTTCTTCAAATTTTGCAGTTTTAAGCAATTTACTAGATTTTAACGTGGTTGCCGGGGAAAAAAAAAAACCATTAATTCGTTTTCATAGATAGGCCTCGTCTCAAAAGCGGCACTCCGTTTCGAGTGCAGTATCGCTCTAAAAGATATTGGCAACCCAACTTTGTGCTGTCGAATGTCAGCCTGCGAAGTATAGATCTCAATTGCCCTTGAGTGGATGCTGGTCGTGTCGCTTATTTTATAGTCGGAACTGTGTAGTATCGACGTCTGTCGGTTTCACGTCTACGCGAATAGGTAAATTTCTGCTTTTGAGTGAGCAGAGCGGTGAGTTTGACGCAGCAAGAGGTTGCGTGACCGTTCTAGGCTCCGCCGTTGTCTGTTCACTCGTACGCGCGCTCGCTTCCGCGTGTTGAAGTACATGGCAATGCCCCCCAGATTCAGAAAAGCCGCTTGGGTAGAGCGCAGCGTTGTTCGGTCTGCGTGCAAAAATGCATGGCACACTTGATGGTCGTACCTTCTGCTATTCAAAGAGTGTGCCGCCTGTTTTCCTCCTCGAGGCACCAAGCTGTTCCGGCTATGGTCGCCGTGCGCGCCATGAATCGGAGAAAGGAAGGGAAACAAAAAGACGCCGGAACCGCGCGAGCCGTTGCGTCCGGAAGTAGCCGCGAGTCACGATAGTCGGGAAATGCCTGCGCGCAGTTCTGGGGAGTGACGACGAGTCTTCTTGGAGCCGCCTCGCTGGGCTTATCGCGCAATACACCGGAGGCTCGGCACGTGGCCGCAGTGCGATCCCCCGGCACAGTTTGATAAGTGACTCGTAAAGGCTGCTGTGAGTCAACGCGCGCGCAATCGTGCTTACCCGGGCCGCGCTATCGCAACCTCTTCAGTGCTGTTCTCGCTGACGTTCCTGCGTCGCGGTACCGAGACGTTTGCTTGGGCCCGTATCGCTGGCGCTATGTCCAGGATACTTTTGTTCACCAGCGGAAGCTCTTGCAACTCTCAAGACCTTGGCGTGACCTTTGTCCGGGGCGCACGTTGGCGTTTCTGGTGAATGACCCAAGTGCCCGGCGGGTACTTGCTGCAGGCTGCTTTTTGACGGCGTTACATGGTTACTGCAGCGTTGGTATGCGAGGCCGTACTGCTGCGGCTCATGTATTCCCGATGCAGTTGACTGGCAGCCCGAATGACCTAGTAAGGGCGCGTTCACTGCCATGACGGCCCTTCGGCGCGATCGCCAACATGGCACCGTTGATAGTGGCCTCGGAGCAAGCCTCATATTGTGGCCAGTTTCGAGGTTTCCGAATCGTGCAGTCCTCTGCTTTGTATGTGTGTAATTCATTTTTGCGAAGTTATTACAAGCTTGTTCTTGCGAAGAAGCGCATAGACTTTTTAAAACGGCTGCTAGCTGGTGGTCGAGATTTTCGTCCACTTGTTCGCCCGTGTACGTTCCTGCTTGTTTGTGTGCGTTCATCTCCGTTTAAAGGCAGCTGCTGTAGCCTGTAGCAAATACATCGGCATGACCCATTTATACAGGAGCAAGGCGGCGCTGGTATTACCTTTGTGGCAGTTATTTGGATTGTGCGTGGCATAACCGTGTGCGCAGCGTACAATGTGTTTCCGTCTCATGCGGACGTCCCTGTGGAGTGCACAGATACACATTAGGTGGCTTACCATGTTTTTTACCGGCGCTCTTAAACAAATCAAATTCATATCGGCCTTCCGAAACCCATGGTTAATCCACCGCCAGACGTGCGAAGGCGAACTGGATCTCGTTTTGGCAACCGCGAGTGGCTAAGTAATGTGCGTTTTTTTTTTTTTAAACTGCGCTACGACGACGCTGCATCTCGCAAAATACTTGCACAGGATTCTGGTTTAATCAGATGCGAAGAACGATGTTTTACCGCGTTTTATTCTCGTGAGCATGATTGTAGAGAGGATAGCCTGGAGTTGTAGAATTAGAACAGCACACTTCAACCGCCACGTGGAGTACTGTTATAATTGGAAGAGCGAACCTTCCAATTATAGACCAATCTCATTAACTTGTACAGTTGGTAAACCGCTCGAACACATAATCCTAAAACACATAATGAACCACCTTGACGAATACAATATTTTATCTCCTTTTCAACACGGTTTCCGCCAGGGCATGTCTACGGTAACTCAACTTATCAAATTGCTCCATGACATCTCCTCAAGCATCGATCATAAACCAAATCGTTCTCATTCTCCTGGATTTTTCTAAAGCTTTTGATCGGGTCTCGCACAACAAAATTATTCTTAAAGTTCAATTTACCCTCGGCAAGGGACAAATTCTTGACTGGATCACCAACTTCCTCACAGACAGATACCAATACGTAGAACTTAATCATGTGAAATCCTAAGTCGGTACGTACCGGTGATCTCAGGTGTACCGCAGGGTAGTGTCTTGGCGCCGGTATTGTTCTTACTCTTTGTGAGCGATCTGCCTACATAAGTTGATCTTAAATGCAGGTTGTTTGCGGACGACTTCATTCTGTACAAAGAAATCGATGACCACTTCACCTTAAATACTGCGCTAGAAGCAGTTTCAATGTGGTGCAGAGATTGGCAAATGCATATATATGAAAGAAAGTCTGCACTGTTATCCTTAACTAGAAAAAAATTCATCCGACTTTATTTATTCCATTGATTCAACCACCTTGTCTAAAGTTAAGGAGCATAAATACCTAGGCGTCATATTGTCACAAGACCTACGATGGGATTCTCATATTCAATACATCACACCATCTGCACTAAAAAGACTGCTTTTTCTAAGAAGACGATTGCAGCTAGCACCACCCGACACAAAGTTACTATCCTACAATACACTTATCAGACCCATCCTGGAATACGCAAACACTGCTTGGTTTCCGTACACAAAAAAAACTAACCAACAAGCTTGAAGGAGTTCAAAGAAAAGCGCTTATGGTCAACTTTAACAAATTTAACTGAACAGATTCGCCTACAGAACTACTTTAGAAGGCCGGATTACTAACCATAAAAAACCGGGCGAAATTGGCACGCTTAAAGGTAATGTACCAACTGTTACACAACCACCTAAATATAGACCAAGTCCCGTTATATTAAGCAATCCGAAGCAAGAACTACCCGCCAGAAACAATTTCACACACTTGCTTCTTACAGATTCCACACAGTTGCCTTCAAATTCTCCTTTTGTCCCCTGGCGATCAGGGATTGGAATAACCTGACCCCCTCCATTACCAGTAGCACATCCTTAGCCCATTTCTCTGAACTAATCGAAAGCGATTTGCTAGCCTCACAATTTTAGAACAGTTTCATATTGTTGCCTTTGTTCTCATTTAACTCAAGTGCCAATGTCATTTTGTCTGTACAATTTACCTTTGTAGAATTTGCGGTATAACCTGCTTCTGTAGATTGGATAACGTCTAGTTGTACCATGTTTTTTTTTGCCTTGTACTAAATCCCTGTCTCCTCTTGCCCTCCTGTTGTAATCACTATTGGGATTGACAGTATGTATGTATAAATAAATAAATAAATAAATAATTAAATAAATAAATATGGCAGTGTCTTCATTGAGAACTTGACCCGCTATTTGAGTAAATAAACAGTGCTTTCCCTTGGATGCGACCTGGGCATTAGACGGCGTAAGCACGTCGCCTGTGCTTTCGGCGATTTTCGCAACACAATGAGACAATCCTATTAAAGCGAAGCTTTCTTTGAAAGGCAGCCAGGCATGTACTATCGGGATGAAAAGAAACGCGAACAGCGGAGCGCGTGGCTTACGCTGTTCGCGCACGCGTAGTGCTTGTACTATTGTATAGACAGCACGCAAGAGTCGGCCTGGTCAGCGTGTCACGCACAGCTGGTATAGACCAATGTACGGCCTAAGCGCTTTACTCAAACGAGACCAGTGCTGGCTAAAACGATGCGCACATCTGCAGTCTATCATGCTTCACTGGTTCATGTAGCTTCACGTACTATCGCGATAGAACATCGCTCCGACAACGTGAATATCGCTGCAAATTCCCTCGTGTATGTATTTATTGACGCACAAATTGAGTCGAAACGTGCTTCCGACGCTGATATGCACGATTTCCAGCCCTTCACAGCCCTCCACATCAAGTTTGAGGCGGTGTCGATCTCGTTCAGGCAGCTTCATTAGGCCTACGAGTTCGTTCCAAGGTTCGTCCGCTATCGGCGGACCTGAAATATAGGATAAGCAAGTCCGACGAAGGAAACTGCTTATATAGTTCGGTCCTGACGTTACCGACTATTAGCATAGTACGATGCACACAGAGTGGGAAGCGGCGACACGGCGCAGTGCTAATACCGCCGTACGGGCACCGTTCTTGAACGAAGGCTGTCGGTCGCAGTCGCCGGCGCTTCCATGAACGAAGAGCATCTACGGAGTGTATTTTTATGCTGCCAGATTTAGTAGTTACCGAAAACACAGTCTGCCTCTTATGCTAAACAGGCAACAAGTGAAGGCCCTTTCGATACTGCATCGTAAGCAACAACACCGCTCGTTGCCACGCGAGTACGGCAGGAATAGACATTTTCGCGTGCCAGTGCGGCTAGTTGGTCGTTGTCGCCGTTTTCGATGTGCCCGTGACGTTCATGCCTTCTCGTCTCAGTGTGATCGCTTCTGATATGTGCATGAGAAGTGTTCATATATGCTTTGAACATTTCCTTATTTCGTGTGAACAGTGCACGGTTTCTATTGTACTTGAAGCGAACAGCGAGCGGTGGCCGTACGCGTGCCGATGTAAACAAATGGGCCGTTCTTGCGTTGCATAAATAATATGGACGCAGTGTAGCCCCTTAAAAGAGCTATGGCTACGATGGTCAAGACTCAGCTATAAAAGTAGTTTTTATCATCCTATTAGCGTACGTTCAGTGCAGGTGTAACAGTGGTAAATGCATGAACTCGGCTGCTATATACGATACGGCTAACCTCCGCTGAGCGGAATCGACCCCAGCTTAAACTTGTTGTGGGCGGCTGGCGAGTGCTCACGTTCGTGCATTTCAATTTCCGAAGCATGTTTGGACTCATATTCGGTAGGAATAAATATGAATAACGGCAATACAAGCGTAGGCGGTGTGTCAATCGCGTTACGGTGCGATGTATTCGTTCAGAGGCACATCGCACGGTGACTGCTTTTGTCGGCGTAGCTGCACGAAATCCCGTCATCATATTTCGACGACTTGCGGTTGTAAGTCGCACAAGAGTCACTGCGGGCCTAGGCATCCTGTCCAACAAGCGGCCACTCGCACAAAACGAAAATTGCGACTGACAAATGCACAAACCCATTTCAGCTCGCTTCTTGTAGCATGCCTCTGCGTCCCGCGGAGCCCCGACGCCGTACATATTGCAAAAGGCGGATTGACATGCGCGCACTTGCGGTTCGAGCGGCCTCTGCGGTGATGCACCCTCTATACTGGGATATATTTGTTTCTGTTCTGCTTCTCTCGCAGTAACGATGACAGCGCAACTATTGCGATGAAAAGAAACGCGAAGAGCGGAAAGCGTGGCTAGAAGGATGAGGCTAAACCCTTTAAATCGGGCGGTGGCATACGCCACCTAGCCGTGACTATTAACATATTTTGTACTTTGTGGTGGGTGAAATTTCACCCCTGCCTTGATTTTAGCCACCGATCAGATAACCTCCGTTTGGTTATTTCTACCCGCTTAAAGTCTAGTGGCTTTCGGCACAGTCAGCGCAGCCTAGCGTCGGTGCGCTAGTGCGAGGGTACGTGTCCGTTATGCTTTGGCCGTCGCAGGCGAATCTGTGCTTTCAGTCGACCGTTGCGCTAGAACTTTGTTACGGCTGGCGCTAACGCACCGCGTGTGAGTTCCGACTGGCAGATAAGCTTTCCTTGTCAATATCGCAGCATAGGGGGTGCATCATCGATCGCACAGCGCGATCAAACCGGACGTGCGCGTCTGTGAATGATGACTGGGCGGCGCGCACTATACCTTCGCTTCGGTCACGCGCTCCGCGTTTCTTTTCATCGCGATAGTACGTTCCTCGGCGTCGTCATACCAGCACCGTACGCAGAATGTGCCACGAAATGCGATGTTTAAGGCCTTACTACCCTGCGCAAAGAGTTACGGACCAGGTATCCGATTTTCTCCTCCGCCTATGAATGTAACTTAAAATCGAGGGCTGCACTCGAAACTTGGCATCGCTAACTTTCAGTGCGCTCATCAGTTTCAGTTTGTGCGTCGGAATTACGAAGAAAAAAAAAAAAGTTTTTTACCTTCCTTTTCCGGCGAGCTTGTGCGCCCTATTTTTGCCCACAGGTGTACTGACTGCCTGCCAATTTCTGCTGTCACATTCACAGTGTTCAATGTGGGGGAGGTCGCAGAGTCAAAGCAAGTGTATCAGTGTTCCGAGCCCCATCCGGAAAAGTGCTTTCTTAGCAATACCGAACTCGCTTCGAACTTCGCACGGCAAATTTAGGCTCGGGACGACTCCCGCTATGACACCGACGGCCAGGTACAGAGGTTGCTTACAATTTCGTTTGTGGAAGTGGCGCGTTCATACAACACAAGCGGTCAGACTGAGTGTTTTCATCAGGTTTTCATCAGCGTTGTTGCTTCAGCAGCAACAACGCCGCTTTGACACATCATACAGGCGCTAGTAGTGGCCGCTTCCTGACGTGTCCGCTGATGTTCACGTGTGCGTTGTCGACGAACGTGCCCAGCGGTGTTCTTGCGTCACGGCTGCGCACACCGCGGAATGCGGAGAGGGGGGGGGTGGTAGACAGCTCGAGGAAAATCGGGATAGCAGGCAGTAGTTCTCGGCCGGGGTGCACGCGCGCACTTCCGAGGCTCTGTTGCCAGGCGCCCGCGGTCGGGGCCCGGCGTTTTTAGAGCCGCTCGCGGACGTCCCGGCGTGCCCCCGCCGCGTCCTTGGTGCGAGCAGTGACAGTGGCCGCCGCCGGAAAGCCCTCGCGCGGCTGCTGCGCCAGTCGTCAGACGGGTTGTGACGTCATCGCGCGCCGCATTCCTGCGGAGGTCCGCGGCGCGCGCTGCCTGCGCCTCGTCGTTCGTCCCTTGGATACCGTCTCGCGCAGGTGAGTACTGCACGTGTAGCGCCGCTCGATCGCCGCTGTCGAGGCGGCACATGGGCCGCATGCGCCGTTTCCGCAGCGGTTCGGATATGGGGATGTTCTACGTGGATGTCCGAGTGTGTGGCGCAGTGTGAGCAGCTGTCGGCCGCTGAGAACCGGTTGCCTCGATTTCCGCTTCGGCAGTGCCCCGTGGAGCCTCGGTGCGCATCCGGGACACGTGCACCGACGCTTCCTTTGTGCCGATTTTCGGCGACTCCGTGGCAAGGTCTGGCGGCGGTGTGTTTCCTCAATCGGTACGGTAGGCGAGAGAAATTGCTGTGAGAACAGTCGTCTTGATATGGTCCAGCTTTGTTGTCCTATCGGCAAGGGCGTCAGTTTCGCTGTGATATTTTTTATCTTGTAGTGGTCGAAAGTAGCTTACGTACAGTGGGGACAAAAATGAGCGGACCGCGACAGACTCATTTTATTGTGGTCTAGGCATGCATGAGGAGGGATATTATGTGTAGAAAGGCACGTGTTCCTTGTAGTTTGTGAGGCCGTTGGGACAGCACCCCAATCAGTGCTTAGTCTGCGGACAATTTTAGCTGGTGGTACTCCGTCCTTGACGCTAGCATAGTAAGCGAAATACATTAGCAGTAGCTTGGAGGCGCTCGCCAAGATCAAGCGCTGCGAGGCAAGATGCTTTTCTGTCTTTCAAGCCCTACTTGACCTGCATTGTCATAGGCATTGGGAGCATTTGTGTCCCCCCCCCCCCCCCCCTTTTCCCCTGTGTTTTGTCCAGTTTTACTGGTTCTCTTCGAACTTAAACGTAGTTCGGTAGCAACGTCAGTGCAGGGTAACTTCGCTTGCTAACGCATTACCGCAGTTTACATGTATGCGGCGTACTGGAAATGTGATGCAATGCGCCCTTTTAGTATTCATGTAAACATAGCTAATAAAAGAACAAGCTTTTCGTTCACTCAACCCCGGCAGGTGCTGAATGTATTATTGCCAGTTTTCGCGTGGCCTGCGAAAACGAGGCATATACCATATTTATATAATATAACAAGATGCACACAGGTCTTTGAAAACCTTGGAATTGGAAAGTACGTTTTCAAGGCCCTTGGAACCCTTTAATTTCTTGAGTAATAAAGTCCAAGATCGATTGTGACCCGCATTCTATGGTAGATCATGTTTTCGGCAAATTTTTCACAATGGTACAATCGAACTGACTTACAACAATACCGGTTTTATAACATTGAGCAGTTGCAGCACCTTGAACTTTACAACAATGCTCCCATACAAAAAGTTCATGTTACTAGGGCTGCTCATTGTTAAAACCGGTAATGTTATAAGTGGCTTTGACTGTTCTGTCTAGTTAAAATGTTTCGATGTTTGTTTCCTCTGCTTTTTTGTGCAACCTGGTTGTAAGAATTATCGGTTATAGGAACGAATTTTCTTGGCTCTTGAATGTTGTTACAAGTGGGTTCAACGGTAAGCTGGTGCAAGTGCACACACATTCCACTTCATACATTGACTTGCATGGAACGGAAACCCCAACAGTGAGCAAGAGACACTGGCTTAAGCCATGCCAGTGTCTCTTGTTCGCCCGTGTTTACTCCGATTTCTTTGTGCTCTTGTAAGGAACTTTGAGTGATCAATGGTGGGCATTTCCAATAAAATATTCGTATCTCTAGTGCAATAAAGCTATGTATACTGTTTGGGGAACGTTATACGCGTAGTGCACTGCCTACAGAGGCCACTGATGACCACCGAGCGGGTGCTTTTGAAAATACGCTTTGTAACAGTATATACGCGTAGTGCACTGCCTATAGAGGCGCCACTGATGGCCACCTAGCGGGTGCTTTCGACGCAAAACTGGTGATTGGGGTGCTCTTCCGCGAAATTGTGGTGAAACTTGACGGTACACGAACCAAAAACCTAAGTGAACTGTGCAAGACAACATAGACTATATATATTTTTTCCTGTGGCGCCTAAAGCGCCTGCCCTGCGTCAAAAGGGACTAGGATTACTAAATACGTTTTGGATCCGTAGCAGACTACAACCCTTTGCAGCACCCATCGCTGAAGTTTGCGGCTGCAATTTCTCCTTTGTTCGGATGCCAGACTATTTCTTCCGTGGTGGCAGCTGAAGTGGCCTCTACAATGAGAGCAGACATGTACACAATACCACCGGAGTTAGGGACAAACTAGTCCGCATACATGCCTGGTCCGTCCCGCAGACGAGCGCAATGAGGCCTAGTTATACGAAGGGGAGCTCATGTGAATAGCCGCCTGGTTTTGTTGACCAAAACGATGCCTCGATTTTTTTTTAAATTCAACATTGCCATAATACTGTTTCTGTGCCTTAATAAGACACGTGTCCTTGGTGCAGACTTATATCTCAAAAGACTCTGTGCAATTGTAGTAATATTAAGTGCCGTCAAAGTAGCCTCAAGAAGAGAAATACGTCGACGAACTACTTTTCGCGCTGCAGTTGTGTCAATTTGAAATTTCCTTAATGACCTGCTTGCGAATACGGCCGCATTTCGATAGGGGCGAAATGCAAAAACGCCCTTTTCCCGTGCATTGGGGGCAGGTTAAAGAGGTGGTCGAAATTTCCGGTGTCCCCCACTACGGCGTGCCTCATAATCATATCGTGGTTCTTCAAACGTAACGTAGTTCGGTAAGAATCCTCTCGACGTCTCCGCTACCGTTCGCAATATAGAGCAACGTCAGTGCAGGGTAACGCATTACCGCCGTTTACATGTTATGGAAGAGATGTCAATATATGACAGGTGGTGTGACAATTCAGTAGACCACATAAAACCAAGAAAATCAGTCTTTGCAAGCCAAGCCTCAGCAGTTTTAACACACAACAGTGTGATACACTTGTGCAGTCGTGCACCCTAGCTAGAGCAACACTGTAAAGGAGCGGCAAGCAGCATTGAGAACCTAAGCGAAATGCATTTAATAACCAAAGAAAACATGGGTAGGCCGCGATTGACTTTGTTGCTTAGACGTGCAAACATGATCGACGTCCAAAACACGGGAGAGCAAAAGAAAGCATGAGAACAAGAAGTGTCCCGCCGAACGGCTTCTCATGCGGCATCGTGTCACCGGCAGGTAGTTGTCAAACCGTGTCACCGGCAGGTAGTTGAGCACCCCGGCATGCAATAATTCTTCGATATGCCTTGCAAGCAACACACATACGTCGCTTATTTTGCTCCGAGAAGGGAATCGGAACAGAGAAGCACGAGGACTCCTTTCCCGAGCGCACTTCGCGAAGACAGCCTCAGTCGGCGCGCACTACACGTATAGTTTTAACGGATCTGAAGCCTATACGAACACTATATCTTTGTTTTCTGACTCCTGCATTTACAGTGGGATCTCGTGGATGTGATCTTTAGGGGAACCCGAAAATAAAACTCCGAAAATCGTGTTATCCTAACATAATCGTATATTATGTTGAATCGTATCAAGGAGATTCCACTGTATATCCTTTGTAAGATAAAGGGGCAGACTTTGGGCATAAAATGGGTCTGACCTGTTTTTATTTTGTTCAAGCTGCTAAAATATGCAATTTTCGAGTCTTACCCGAAAATGTGAATATATGCAGGATTATCAGGGCCGTGATATTTAATGTCGGATTCATCCTTTAAGAATGCAGATACCCTGCACCAAGTAATGCCGTGCCGGCGTGTGTTCACGGTGCGAAAATAAAATATCAATACGACAGGTTCCTTTCTTGTTCAAACCAATTAAATGACAGTCAATTTATAAAGTAAGGCGCTGTGCCATGTGCACAACTTCTGTTTTAATAGCTTATATCTGTTATTTGACAGCCTCAAATGCAACTTATTTTGTACATGTATGTGCGGTGCTTTAAGATTTACTACCGGGGAGATGTTGCCGTATTCTGTAACGCTTCGGTTTTTGAAGAATTCGGTTTGCGTGCAGCGATTGGTCGCCACCTGGGTGACGGCATAGCCTCAGGGCGCGAACGCATTTTTTGTCACGCACATGTCAATCACGCGGAAACCTAATTCGTCGTCTGCTATGAAGCGAAGCCGCGCGCGCTGCTTCGGTCTGTGTGTAGAGCCTGTGCGTGCCGTGTGCACGGGCGAGATCGCGGCACTCGGAGCAAAATGACGGCGTGTGCGGTGCCTGTGGCGCCTGTTATCGTGCTTTTAGCGATCCTCCGTGATAGACAGCGACGGCGTACGCCTTTGAGATAACAGACGAGGAATTCAGGCGACAATTCAGACAGGGACAGCGCTCCGACTGTGCGAGGAACTTGAGTGTGGATTGGGGCCGCAAAGCGAAGTTAGCGCTAAGTACGACGTGTCACCTAGCGGCATAAATGGGTCAACCGAAGTAAACAAAATCCGTTAAGTCACTCACCGCCAGTACAACTCGCACACGTTTCATAATGAAAAATATAAACCTCATCAATACCATGGACAAATTATTTTTATTTACCAAGAAGCGCTCGTAAATTGCTATATTTTTACTCGGTTTGTGACGGTTCGCGCCGATTGGCCCTCTGTCCTTCCACTCGTTTTCATTACGTCAACGGACCGCCCCAATGTGACGCCACCGCCAAACCGAATTTTTCGAAAACCGAAGCGTTACAGAATACGGCCCCTGTTACGCTTCTTACCGGGCAGCACCCACACTACCAAGCTCAACGAGCTAGGCATTCATATTACATTCAACGAAATCGTACGAGCTCAAAAAGCCTCTCAAATTGTAAGGCTGTCTTCCACTGAAGCTGGGCGACGATTACTAGCACACCTCGGGCTCCAATCCCCCGTAACCCAAGAAAGCCCGCGGCAGCTCCCAGAAGAGCTGCGCGCAAAAGTTACAGTATTCCCGATACCCCGTAACATGCATCCCACACATAATGTGGGGAGACGTCAGGCACGGGCGCGAGCCAGTACCGCAGCCGCCATGGAGGATAACGTGCCGTAGACGCAGCGCAGTACGGATATACGGACCACTTTGTCTCGGTAGTAACATTCAAAGGCGAACACTTGTCGTCTATTGACTCAGTGGCGCACCGACGGGGGCCGACTTAAACCCCCCCCCCCCCCCCCTTTTGTTTAATCCCTTTTCTTTCCTTGCGTCTTTGAGTACTGCAACTAAGATGTAAGAAGCGCTCGTAAATTGCTATATTTTCAGTCGGGTTTGTGACGGAGAGAGATTGCCTGCGCAATCGTCTGGACAGTCGCAAACTTGACAATTTTTTTTACAATTTCCCGTGAAGAAATTGAAATTAGTGCTGTTTAGATGGCATTGGCAAACTGCCACCCCCCTGGCAGAGATCCTGGGTGCGCTACTGCTATGACTTTATTAAATTCAAACGCCGATCGTGCCGAGCAGGTCGCTGTGGCACTAGCTCTCGCTGCCACCGACCGCACCGCCATTTACACAGATTCGCGCGCAACCGCACGGGCCTTCATGACGGGCTCGGTTTGTCGGGAAGCCGCGCGCGTTCTCTCTGCTGCCAATTGGTCAGACAAAAAATCACATCTGGTTCCCGGCACACGTTGGCGGACACCGTACACGGAACCATCTTTAATGCCAACGAGTTGGCTCATTCCCGGGCGCGAGGTCTCATATTCCACGTCGGGGAGAACCACTCGGAGGCTGAGGACGTTACTAGGTACTTCAGAGAGCCGTTGTTAACCTTTTATGAAATCTGCAAACATTACCAGTTGGAGCGGCGGAAGTACCCACTCCCGCACCCACACTTAAACAGAGCTCAGTCTATCACTCTACGTCTAAAATGTTCTAAATTCATGGATGACATAGAGCCGGGGAGGTCCCCGCACTGTGGCCACCCCAAATGTACCTTACAACACATGCTGTGGCAATGCCCTACGTTGCGCGAGAGCAGCGAGTCTCCCTCTACGGAGGCGGACTGGAACTATCTTCTCACTAGCCAAGACAAGAGACCAGCTTAGGGCCATCCAGAGGGCCCGCGACATGGCCGTGGAGTTTAACCTCCCCGTCCCGTCCCGTCGTGGTCCACCGGGGGTCGAGCGCCGCCTCCGGATAATAATAAAGTTCTTTGCCTGCCTGCTGTTGTAGAAGCTATTGTGCTTTACATTTCTGCGATAGAACAATATTTGACCCACATCGGCATGGAGAAACACCATATATAGCCGTACAGCATATAAAACCAAAACGAACAACCAACCGAAATTCCACGGCAGTATGACGTAGCCTGCGATGGCGTTGAAATAGGCACCCGGCATGTGATTAAATGCAGTCATTAGGCGCCGACTACTGCACCGTTCGTGCTAAAGTGTTACATTTACAACTTGCTGCACCTGTTTTGGAGAAAATTTAGTGGTGTTCATGTTCAGGACACTAAGTGGACAGTGACGACCATTTTAACATCCTGCGCCGTGGCGCAGTTCTGGGTTCATCTTGTCCTCCAGATATCTGGAGTTGTCAGGTCTAGTGCCATTCTAGCCTCTGTTTCGCTGCGTTCTTGTGCGATGATGCGAGACAAGCTACTCTTTGTTAGTGCGCCCATGTTCATCTTTGAGGGCCTCTTATTCATTTATTCATAGTACCTTACAGGCAGTTATGTGTGGCATTTAAGTAAGGGGTGCAAACAAATTCTGATGAAACATAACAATATAAGAGCACAATGCATATAAATTCGGGTTACAGTAAAATATACACGCATGCATATGTACAGGTAACAGAATTACATAGAATAAAAAAAATGTGAACAAAATGTCGCAGTTTTGCCCGAAAGGCGAAGCATCAATTGCGATAGCAAATTAGTAGAGAGCTATTCGGAGAAGGGATAGTAGTTTTATCGGCTGCATAAACTTGGACACATACACATGAATAGATCACACTCGATGACCGCTGACAACCACCGTGAAAACGCAGCCGCCGCAGCGAGCGAAGGTTCGTGCAGTCTATCGCTTCAACGGAAGCTGAGCGGCCGAATGCACAGCTCATACAAAGGTCAGGGCCGTGTGGAGATCGCTTGCAAGATACGGCGCGCGCGACAACACCGGCAGCCCGTACCGGCGAAAACTAAAGTCCCTATATAGGGACTTTAGCGCAAACATATAATAAAGAACAAAGCGCAAAGTACATGAACGCTCCTTTCGCGTGGGAGATTGCGTCGCCAGTTCCTCTTGCCCCCGGTTGCAAGATATACATTTGGTGCCGCAGCAAAGCGTCGACCCCCCCCCCTCCCCTCTCATACCACCACGGCGTTTTGCGCCACGGAAGTCGAGTCGCGTTCAGGTACGTCCACACTAGCGACAAACGCGCGAATGGATGCGAGACCCATTTTCTCGCCGCAGCCGCAAAACGAGGACCAATAAGAAGTGAACGGCACTGTTGTGGCGCAACCTGTCGCATAATCAAAGAATCATAATCGATGGGCTCAGAGATTGAACAGTGACACGCACGCCGTAAAATCTGAGGCCATTTCCAGTCAAGGGGGCTGTTTTTGTTAAGCCTTCCCACACCGCCACCGAGACGTCGACGAAGAATTCGGCTCGCAATGGAGGCGTTTTTGGAAACCGTTCGCGGATATGCGTGCCTCTATGACAAATCGAACGTCGATTTTAAGGTCAAGGAGCTGCGCGCCAACCGCTGGCACATGCGGGAAAGCAGAGTGTGCGCCTGGCTCTGTGTCCCTGTACCGCCATATTGACCCTTTTCGCGGCGATCCCGTGGGCGCTGCCATGTTTGATCACGTGGTGACACGTCCATTGCTTGCCTCAACTGCCTCCGCTGCCTCCTTGTTTACAATGGAAGTGAATGACGCCGGCGCGGCTTAGAAAACCTCTGTTTTCGGAGATGTCGTAGACGGTGACTAGGTGGACGGCACGAAGCTTTGATCACAGCTTCAGAGAACATGCAAAATCGCTTTCGGAGCTGATTAAGCTATGTCCAAACGGCGCAAGCAGCGTATATTGTGCTTGTTCTAAAAGCGGGGCTAAATATGTATACCAATTGCTATCCAAGCTTTCCGATTATGAATTCAGTCAGGATAAGTGTGTTTTGCTCTTTGTTGTTTATTCGGCAAATATTTTGAAGCAGTGGCTTGTCAGTTTCTGACTCAGTGAAGTTCCTCGGTGCGGCCACTATCTGATTATTAATCGCTCGCGGGTGTGCTTAGTTCCGACAGATTTGTTCTTGCTGCGCACAAGGCTTGAAACGTAGCTGTTTTGTACAATGTAATACCCTGTAGCAAATGTATATTACAGCTAGTAACTCGCTTACTCTTGTGGACCGTCACGAAACATTCAACTTCGACCATTCGTGCGCCATAGGTGTAGTCCGTCATTTATTGTGCGTATGCAGTGCGCATATATTCAAGTGTGCGCCCATTCACTTATTCTTGATACATCGGCGATAGAGTGGGCGTAAGTTTTCCTGCCATTTGTGACAGATGCGTATAGATAACGTGCGCGAAACTTACTATGACGAAGCAGCGCTACTCCCTTTGTCATTGTCTCTTGCCGACGTTCTGGGGAAGCCCTTTCTTTAAAGGTTAGCCATACAAGGCTGGCGGATGAGCAAATTTCTGTATCCTCGAGGAAAGCCGTACATCACAAAGTGCCGCTAACACGTTCGGACAGTTTCAGCAGCGGTCCGCGAACTTCGCCACACAGATTCATTCTATTCCTTAACATGCCAGTCACTATTTTTGCAGCCAACTACTGCACACGTCTTCAATCCACATGATTCAATCTAGCATGATTGGAGCACAGTGTGTTAGCGAAAACTCAGCTGCATTTCCGACAGCTGATCGCACAGAAGCAAGGTAGAAGCGGTAATGGTTTCGTATTGGTGCGCGGTCTCTGAGGAGAGGTATGGCGCGCCGCCGTGAGCGCCATCTCGTTTCTCTAAAACAAACTGCTCCACGAAAAGGGTCAATAGGGCGCACCCAAAACTTTCTCGTCCGCTTTCTGGCACGTCGACGTCGCACAAGTAAACAAATAAGTATTATAGTGTTCACAGTCGCCAGTACCTCCTCGTCCGTATCCGACATGGCTGAGCGTGGCCGGCAGTGGCGCAAAGAAACACAGACACTTCCAATGGAACACGAAATCGGCAGAGCGCGTTGTCACGAGAAGTATCGAATGAAACGAGACAACGCGGCACTCCACGCGCCGTTGCCGCGTGCCGCAAAACGCGAGTGTGGACTTGCCCGCGCGAGTCTGCCGCGCGGGCGCTTGCAGCGTGCGGCGTGTCGTTCGCGTTTTTGTCGCTAGTGTGGACGTACCTCTCGCTCTCCGTGATAGCGCGAGTCCTACGCGCTCTTTCACTCGCACAAACGGCGCGCGGCGACGATTTTATCGCCCTTGGACTTTATATGGAACCTCAGAAATCTGCTTGAAGTGTCCATATAATTGCTATTGCAATAAAAAGGAGTGTGCTGGTTTGGGCTGGTTGGTACATCATTAGGACGGGAACAAACAGTGCTAGGACAGGGCGAAGTGAGTATGACAGACAAGGCACTGAACTAACAACCACTGGTTTGTTGCAGGGAATGCAATATATAGAATGCATAGGCTCTGCGCTGGGAACAGAGGGTACGCTGACGCAGGAGTTTCTGTGCGATTGAATGCAAAACGCTTGCCAAATCTCGTATGCTCTTTGTTCTGTATATCTACCTACTATTGTGCAATCTTTAAAGAGAGGTGTGCAGCTGCATTAATTGTAGTACTGGGCTAAATGGCTGGGTACAGACCCTTTCATGGCTCTATGATGTTGGAATCTGTGAATGTTAGCAGTTGAAGGAGCGGTTATAATCTTAAATCAGCACAGGGAGTTGCATAAAATTGCATACTGTGACGCATGCTCTCTCAGCCGGTCATTGGCCTGTTTAAACGGCCAATGTAGCAGCGTTTGCACTGTGTTGTTTCTCAGATTGCTTTTCTGGGGCCTTTCTTGTTTACCTTGCGGCATATTGCTGACAGCTTGTCCCTTGCACTGAACAAAACGCGTGTGGCTATTTTTCCTGCGACCTTTTTTAAACTATGCGAGACCCCATGAACATAAGGTATGACGGTTGTGCTCGCATGAGTTCCCTTGTCCTGGGTGTCGCGTCCTGCCCTCCCTCTGGTCAGGATCACCAAAAGTCTTTCTGAAACACCCGTCAGCAGGGCCATAGGGTACCCAGCCTGGATGAGCTGGTGCACTCGGTGCATGAAGCTGCTGGCCACCCGGTGGTGGCATGAACGGGTCAGAGTTGCTCAATGCTTCTTTTCACCATAGTTGAGTGCGCAGACGTGAAGGGGAGAATACTTTTCCTCGAGCGGGGGTTGTTTGTGTATACACGATTCCATTTCTGAATACCTTCTTAATGGGTGCTCGGACCTGGTAGGTGCTTTCTCAGTTTGCCCCAGAACCAGTGCATTGATAGGTATGGGTGATAGGTATAGGTATGTTTCAGAATGCATGTGGCATAAATGTTGAAAGTTTTTAGAGCGCCTTAGTTTTTACCTCGAATCGAAGCTACAATGGTGCCATTCTGATCCAGCGGGACGGCGTGTGCATTGGATCCTGTATCGCTTCTGTTCTTAGCAACCTTGTGCTAGCACGTTTTGACAGAAGCCTCATGGGCTGCCTTCTACCGACCAGCGTAACTAAAGCATTTCAATTTGTAGATGATTTCTTTGTGCTACACAGAACTGACGGAACAGACGACCTCTCGTGTGCAAACGAAATTTTTGACATCTTTCAATCGGTAATGAAACCTTTGGAACTAATGATCGAGCATCCCTCCGATAATAAGGTTTCTGGACCTAGAGATATAGTTTCAAAGGAATCGCATTTGTTCGGCATACAACCGCCGCTCGAGGAAGAGTGTTCTCCCCTTCACGTCTGCGCACTCAAAAATAGTTAAAAGAAGCATTGCCGTCTTATGTCTCTGAGCAGCTCCGACCCGTTCATGCCACTACCGGGTGGCTAGCAGCTTCATGCACCAAGCGCACCGGCTCATCCAGGCTGGGAACCCTATGGCCCTGCTGATGGGTGTTTCAGAAAGACTTTTGGTGATCTTGACCAGAGGGAGGGCAGGACGCGACACCCAGGACAAGGGACCTCGTGCGAGCGAGCACAACCGTCATACCTTATGTCCATGGGGTGTCGCAGGAAAAATAGGCCCAAGCGTTTTGTTGTCAGCAATATGCCACAAGGTAAACAAGGAAGGCCCCAGAAAAGCAATCTGTGAGAAACAACACAGAAAGCCCTACATTGACTGCACATACGTGTATATATACGTGTATTGTGTATAAGAAACCGCTCAAGTGCAAACGCTGCTACATTGCCCAAACGGGCCGATGTTTGAATAATCGGCTGAGAGAGCATTCGGACGCAATGAAATGGTCTGTACCCAGCCATTTGGCCCAGCACTGCAAAGAATGCGGCTGCAAACGCTCTCTTTAAAGATTGCACAATACTAGGTAGATATACAGAACAAAGAGCACACGTGAGATTTGGCACGCCTTTTGCATTCAATCGCACGGAAACTCCTGCGTCAGCGTACCCTCTGTTTCTCTGCATAGCTGCGAGATTAACTACTTGTTAAAAACGTCTGCTAGGAGGACGTGTGATGATTTTTCCTTCCCGGCAAAGAAACAGTGTTTTTTCTGGCCTTCTGTGCTGAACCTGTGTATTGTATAAATTAAAAGTGAGTCTGTCGTACTCACTTCGTCCCATCGTCGCACTGTTTGTTCCCATCCTAATGAAGGAAAAAACTAGTTGGTGACAATTGCATACCTTGTAGTATCTTGGCAGATGCCAGTGCGCGCTTGACACGGGGTGCAGATGCATTCTGCGAATCTTACCAGCTAAGCCGGCAGAGTCAATGAAAATTTTACCTCCTTCACGTGTTTTACTATTTTACTAAAGTTGCTTCAAGTTAAACAAAAAATATTGCTTCGAGCTGGTGAAACATTGACGTCTTAGCAGACATACTGAGTGCATCATTTTAAGCCTGCTAGCAGTGGCAGGCACATTTTGGTCACTTATGCATGGGGCTGTATTATGTGATTACTATCACATAATTTTTCGCTTTTGGCACTTCACAAATGCAGTCTCTAGCAATGAGTTCATTTTGACGTCATCTGCAACTTGCGTAAAAATGTAGCTTGTGTGAATGGGTGGCTAAAGCAGTCTGATTCATTCCTTGGTACCATAATGTAAATACTGTGAAAATTTCATTTGGCTGTACTGTATGATTGTGTGGCTATGTGCTGCTGAGTTTTGAGTGGTTCTTGTTTGCATTCCAAACTTCATGCTGCCCTTGGTCTTTACACTGTTCTTTGCTGCCTTGTCTATTGTGGCCAAAGACCCTGGTTACTTAAGAGCTCTAGTCTACCTTGCACCCTAGGCACCCGCACACTGCTCTAATGCAAGCTACTGTCCACCGTTTCGGTGCAGGTGAACACAAACTTCTCTTGAGTTGTTTTGTGTGCAGGGCCAGTAGTATCTGCTAGTTCTTGGTCTCCTATTTCTAAACATACATTCAGCCATTGTTTCCCATGTTTTATTGAACCACTTACACAGCCTTAAAGCCTCTGATGACCATGGTTTCTAGACATGTTCTATTTCCTGAGCAACAGCATATAATTTATGTTTAACCTTATTATCAAAGATTTGTCACGTTTCTTCATTGCTAAGCTCAGCTTTTCTTGTGTTTCACTTTAAAATCATGAAATTAAAACCGGCATATGAATTAATCTTACTGCCAGTTTGCTTAAAGTGTCTAAATCAAACTTGAGCACACCAATTGCACTTACTAGTCAGTGTGCTCAGCCAGTGAACTCGTCGCGACGGCCGCTGTATGTACGTAACGTATCGGACTGCAGCTACATGGAACCATGGAACTGTAGTGCATATTCGTGTTTGGTTTGTGCACAACAGGCCTTGAGTGCGTGCTTGTGCTCATATGCTCCAGCCAGGCCGTGCAACGTGGTGCAGACCAGCCAGCCGCCTATGGGACTTTGCTATATTACGGAATAAAGCGTCCAGAAAGAGTCGGAAGCAGGCTTGTACTGAAATGAGAGCATTTGAGAGAAAGGTGACTTCGCGCTCCACTACTGAGCTCCACGCGCCGCACACGACTGGAAAAATTGGCTGATATGTTCCCAGCAGGGTATGCTATCTGCACACTATGATTTTTCATAAAGCCCGAGGGTTGGTTCAGGACCCCTTTATAGGGGCTGACAACTAACCAACAAATGGAAATGGAAGAGCATGTGCTCTATGTTAGAATCTGAGAATGTTAGCAGTTGAAGGAGCGGTTATAATCTTAAATCAGCAGAGGGAGTTGCATAAAATTGCATACTGTGGCACTGCTGGGAAGCTTTGCTAGCATTGGAGCCGCCCCATGAGGTCGTTACTCTGCTTAGGTAAGTTAGGTGTCACAAGTGCAATACAGTTTCATATGCGTTGACACGTTTTTGAGTGGGTGCGCGCGCAATGAAGTTCAAATTTACAAATGGCACTGCTGCTTTGAGATAAAAAGTGAGTTTTGCTCATGCCTAAGTGTTGATACCACCAGATCATAACAGACGAGCACTACTTGAAGATCTTGGCATGGCTAGGGTTTGAAATTATGGCAGCTTGAAAAATAAATAGCATGAGCTAGATGTCAGCTTCTCTCTCATGCTGGTGTACAACCACTAATGCATAGGTCTACATCGTGACTACCAATGGAAACATTCTCATATAAACAGTTGCAGTAACACTCGCCTTTTCTCCATGTATCTTGCTCGGCATATCCGCATACACTGCATGAACAGGTGTTCACTCTCTGCACTGGCACAGCTTGTTGATGGGCCTATGAAGATATAAAAAGCAGTAGGTACGAGATGCATTGGTGGACTCAGCCAGAACACGTGCTTTCAAGCACCAAATATTTTAGTTTTCTCTCCCATCACAATTTGTTTTATCCAGAATTTGTAGTAATTGTGACAGATCAACTTGCTCTTTTTGTAGTAGCAATTAGTTAATTCTTAACGTAACATTGTGGCAATTTACTCACATTTCCATATACATACCTGCCAACTCTTCCAAATTGTTGTAAGGTTACGAATTTGGCCTCGTTTTAAGATTTTACGAATGTTGAGTGAATATTTGCAAAAAAATAAATTCTAAACGAAAAAGTTCCGCATCACTGCTGCAGAACTTTTCATGGAAGTCTTCCGTCATTGAAAGCACACCAGAGGGGTACACTTTGAGCAAGTTCATACAGAGAAGTTCCTGAATTGGGTGTAATCGGCAACAGGAAATTTGCTGGAAAAGCCACTGCGATTTAATAACATTGTGCTTGTCAATCTGTGTGCTGTCCGTGGGATTTTATTAATTTTAAACTCAGGTTGGCAGGTATGCATAATGCAACTTACATTCATACTCAACTCTCTGGTGTAGTTTGAAGTTTTTGTTGACCCACTATTTTTAATACATTTCAAAGCCACAAAAAGAAACTTTTTTTGCTTTGTAAGGGCAGAGTAATGCAACCAAAAACTTCTGATTAGATAGTGACTGTTTGGTGTTGCTTAGTGTGGATGTCGAACTGCATGGCTAATTCAATTTCTTTCTCGTGGCTGAATATCGCAGATATGCCAGTTGCTCGCTCTTTTTATTCACATACTTGGCATTTATAGAAACGCAACACGCGCAAAAAGAATTTTTTACGCCTTCAGTGCGCCACTTACCTCATTTTTCAAAATTAATATGTATACAGCATCATCACTATCCTTAAAAATGGTAAAGGTTCTAAAATAAACCTGACATTTCGGGTGCAAAAACAAAATCTGTTCAAACGTGTGCATGTGTGGAAGATGCCTAGGCATTCCAGCAGCTTGCATGATATAAATCGTCCCCAGCAAACAAGAGCTTGTTACACGGACATATACTAGTTCCGCCAGCAACCATTAGATCAAGCACTTTTTTTTTTTCTGATACATTTAAGGTTGATGTGATTTTAAAAGTGTGTGCTTGCATATCTTGGCTCCAACTTTGGTATGCACAAAGTATGCACAATTTGCAGTCATGGTGCCTGAAATAATAGTAAATACATCTTTGGTAGGGGGGGGGGGGGGGGGTGAGGGTGAGAAAATTAACTATGTTAAAGACACAGATAAACAGCTGTTTAAAGCACTGCAAAAATGACAGGTCAGCAGCTGGAAGACTGTGCCTTAATTATGCATTCAAATCACTTTCAAGTATATGATGAAGCTTTTTCACACAACAGGAGTCTGTCCAATGTGTAGGAAGAGGAATGAGTGCTTTTTCAAAACTGGTATGAACAACAAAAATAATGCTGTAAGCTCACCACCACCTGCTACAACAGAAACTTGGTAGATGTTGGTTTGAAGAAAAAAGAAGCAAATAAAGCGCCGATGTGGTCCAGTGGCAATGGCGTCTCCAAAATGAACGAGTTTAAATTTCACGACTAGCTGGTTTCGTGGACGCGTGCCGTATGACCAAATATGACGTACATTGTAACGACTATTCGGTGTTCCGTTCTTGTCGCCTTTCGTAGTTAGCTCGGACGCCGCTGTGTCCCTTGTCCTGAATGTTATCATGTGGGGTTACTAGTCGCGCTGAAGGTGCTTGCTCACGCTGCAAAATATTAGTGATTACCGCTCGCGCAGCAAAAACTACTCGTATAAACTAAGACAACATCAACTAAAAAGTGGGCATATTGTTGGCATAGTGTTCGCCCGTAAGAAGCAAATAGAGGGACGCTAGCGTTTGGCTTGCAGGCAGCTTTCTTAGGGCAGCATGTCTAATGTTGTAGGTAAAAGAGACTTACCTTCCTAGGTAAACAAATGACTTATAGGTTCAGAGTCGTTGACATGTTGAGAGCTGGCATTGTGTGAAAGTTGCAATGGTTGCCGTCCAGAAATTGCCAAACGTACTTGGTTATTTTGCGACGAACGAGTGTTAGTGGGCTACACGTCTGCAAGCGGTCGGTGCTGCGTTACTTGAGAAGAAAACACAAATGAAATTTGAAACTGAGATGTTTAAACGCCGATTATTGTATGCAGGAGAACGGACTTTGCCTTTGCGATGCATTCCAGATCGTGCGCACGATAGTCCACTCCTCACTTCTCTGGTGACAAGCTATGGCGACCATATTGTGACAAGAAGCCGCGTTCTCCTAAAGCCCCGTCTACGAGACCGCCCCGCCATCTGGTGTTGCGGCAACTGCGCGCTGCTGTCTCGGAGGCTATGCATAACTGTCACTTGTTTCCCTGCAGTTTTGAGACTGCGCTCCCTGAAAGTGGAATGGAACGCTGCATGCTGCATAGAAGTGACGTTCTGCAAATTAAATAAGAGGGAGAGAAGCTGTAACAGCAATTTTGAATATCTACATTCGCGCGGATCCGAATATGCGGTCTATAAATAAGACCAACTTCATGCTGTCTTTGTTGACGCCATAGAGTTTCATATTACTATTTATTTAGAAACTCTATGGTTGATGCATTCTCTGTGGATCTCTGCGTAAAGAAAGCTGCGTTGGCAATACATGAACGCATGGCGGCGAGTCTGCGGAGTGTACTTCCCGAAGGCTCAGCGTGACTAGTGCGACTCGGAGCGCTTGTACGGATCCGTGCGAGTGCTCTACTAACAGAGCGTACTTGTTTGTGTGTCGGGACTAAGCCAAAATAAACGTGGAACAGCATATACGGAAAGAAGCATGGAACACGGAACAAGCGCTGAAGCCACTTTTGAATAAATGCGTTTGTTTATACCACGACCACCAAGCATGGCTGCGCTCCGAGCTGGGCGATCTTTGCTTAGCTGTTGAATAGCTGTCATACGCACGCTGTCGCGTTGAGGGAACGAATGTAGATTAATGGTAGGCCATAATTCAGAGCTCGGCTATCTGCTTCTTCAGCGTTTACGCACTGTATACTAGCGGACTGCTTTCTGTGGCATTGAAGAGAAAGATACGGGGGTGGGGTGGACGGGATTCGTTACCGCGCCATGTAGTCGATCGACAGCGTTTGGCACCGCTTTTGGTTTCTCTGAACAGACGACGCAGCTTTCACCGTGGGACGGTTTCGCGTTTGCCCTGACGCGAAAGAGAAAAGCCGCGAAATAAGTCAACGTCAACTCAGTGGCGTGTTTTCTTTTTAGCTGGGTGAACACGTGGGACTTTTTTTAAACAGCACTGTCGCTTGTGCGCGCTTTGCCCCCTTAGCTTACCCTTCATTGCCACAGAAAGTTGACCGCAAGTAGTCGCACGCGACGTGCGACCGGCATCGGTTCTCGTTTCTTGGGATGGTTGCAAGGGCATCTCGTACCTTCGCAACGACGAACGACAAAACGCGCCTAGGTAGCCTTCGCGAGCTTTCCACCCGCGGGGTTGCGTTATCTTTGTTTCATCTCCGTTTCACCCATTTTACCCAAAGCCCCTTTATATATATATATATATATATATATATATATATATATATATATATATATATATATATTATAGGGGCTTTAATTTTACCGACTCGTTGTGAGGAAGGCAGCAGCCGGTTCGTTGCTTATGATAAAAGTATTGAGTGACTACGTTTTTTTTTCCCCTTTACTCGTCCCCTCTCTTTTCTTTTACATTACCTATGCGTCAGGTGCGGTTGGTAGGGTGTTGTGGCTGGGAACGAGCTGAGTCACGGGCGCGCGGGCACCACTTTTGTTTTTGTGCGCTCTCTCTTCTAAATTAGATTATCGAGACGGGGTGATCGGGCAGTTTTTTTATCAGTCGTACGGTCGGGGAGCACGACCATTCGTGCGAGCGCGACAAAGGAATCTTTTTGTGTGCTCTGCACACATAAGTTGCCGTCGTCATTTGCTGTCGCTGCGAAGTAGGAGCCCAAGTAATGGCTCTGGTTCATATGGTGTTTCGTTCGCGAGATGTTCGCGTAGTCCTTATGCCAAGCGGACGTGATCAAATTGGGCATGCACGTGCACAGGTGGTTGCTCAGTAAGGTCCCTAATTCAAGGGTAGTGCCACTCCTCCCTTCCTGCTGGTTTCCTCCTCCTCGAACTGCACAGGAGCACCCCCAAGAAGGGTCAAAACTCAGGGCGTGCATAAAAAAGGGAATGTTTGGTGTGAGTTATCACACCGAATAGACACATGTTTGCTTTGATAGAAGTAAATCGCATATAGAATAAGCAATTGCTTAGTTCAAAGTATAAGGTACAGTATAAGAAGCATAATGCATGCTAGCATGTCCAACTAGCAACATTGTGCATGCTTTAATATTTTACACCACTACCTAGCATTTGCAAGCATATTACCTCGCATGTGCCTGCTTCGATTGAAATTCACGCTTGTCATGTGCTCTCCACTCTGGCGGAGAGAAATAAAAGATGAAATCGGCCATCACTTCACTTCATGCTGAGGGCAGGACATTGGGTATGATTTGACGTTAGGTCTCCACAGACGATTCCGAGGTGTGAAAGAGATTTGAATTTAACCTAGCAGATGGCACCACAGGCCACTGATGAAATGGTTCCTTGCATTATTATTTTCTACTCCGCCCTTGTAGGGTATGCGATGACGGTGAGGAGGAAATGGCAACTAGACGCTGAGCATGCGGCGTAGTGAGCGTATTCAGTAGAATGTTTGGCCCTGTTGTCAGCTAAGCAAACCTGAAGGAACTGTTAAAAAAAGTACCAGAAATGAAACGAAGCTCCTGCACTCAAGTAAACCTATAGTTACAGCGCCAAAACATTTGTTGCGATGTATCACCGACGCCAGCATCCCGCTGCTTGTTCGCACCAACGGCCTGGTCATACAGCTGTTTCGGTCGACGCGGGCGACTATCACTCCAAAAAAAAAAAAAAAAAGCAGAGCCAATGCTGCAATGTATGGCAATGCAGGTGCTTGCACAAGGAGAATTTATGTCAGCCACCACGCCCCAATTGGGTATTGTTGTGCAATGACACTGACGCTACAGGCGTCGGTAGCAAAACGCGGACGAACACATTTTGATGTGTTCGCTTTTCTCATTGTCCGAGGCGCCAGTAGCTCCCACAGAGCTTGAAGGAGCTTCTCATGCAGATTATTACAGCGCCGTGTGCTTTCTTTATGTCAGCTGCCAACTGTGCGTTAGCTTGAGAGGCGGCGTTGAGGGCTCACTAGTGCATTTTTGCAGTAGAATGAGAGAAAGCATTTCGTCATATACTTGGCCAAAATGTCAATTGCTTAAGCTGAGGCATACCTGCAGAATCTATTGAACTGCTTCATAGAAAGGACTGGGAGGGGAATGAAAAGTAGGGAGGGGCCAACCAGACTTTCGTCTGGTTTGGTAAAGGATGAAAATGAAGGAGTGACACTGGAAACTCGTTAGGCTAACACCATGCCAACAATCAATTAAAACACAAATAGATGAGTTTTTACTATAACATGACCAAAAAGAATGCTGGGGACTTCCCTGTGTTGGTCCCAAGTCTCGCGTCTAGTCTGGAAAAGAGCTTCTATGCAAAGGCTATTGCCACTGTGGTCACCAAAGAGAATGAAAACACATAGTGGACAAAGCTTCTGCCTGCATGCAGTGTTGCCACTTTTACTGACTTGGCTGCCTGGGGTGGCACAAGCACGTGCAAGGTTAACTGCTTGTTTCCTGTGCTGGTTTCAGCCCTCCACATGCTTTTGCAGAACTTCCTACCCATACTAACATCGCCATCAGCCGTGGCATTCAGCAAAGAGCAATAAAGAAAATGCATTTACAACAGGGTTCAGATGTATTGTTGCCCTGTGGAAAGATGAACATGTGTTTTGTTGGTAACAATGACATCAGTATCTCCGACACCCCGTAGCCGTGTCTGGGGAAAGGGGCTCCTGGAGGTCAAGCTAATGCCGGGTGTTTGGACCCATAAGGCCCCCCCGGCGGAGGCAACACCACCTCTTTGACCTCTGCTTCACATAGACAGCACCCCCGGACTGACCCACCTGTGGGAAATCAGTGGTCGCCTTTTCCTGTCGACCTATCCGATCTTTCTCTTCTCTATTTTTCTGTCTTAACTATCCTGTCACCTCTTCTCTTCTGTTACTTCCTCACTTTTCATAGGAGGTTTGGGCTAACCTTGTGTCTCTTGGGTTTATATATACAGCCCAGACCACACGTACGCTTGTGGATGCACGCAAGCTAGCGTCTACGCGCCTTGCGCCTGCCGCGCCTAGCGATGAATGGCGGTTTGCATCCATAAATACGCGCGACAGCGCACACTTACTGGCCTCAGACTTGGCCTCAGACTTGGCCTCAGACTTGGCCTCAGACTTGGCCTCAGACTTGGCCTCAGACTTGGCCTCAGACTTGGCCTCAGACTTGGCCTCAGACTTGGCCTCAGACCTGGCCTCAGACCTGGCCTCAGACCTGGCCTCAGACCTGGCATCAAACCTGGCCTCACTCGTTGACGCCTTGGCAGACGCCACTTCGTACTTTGTTAAGTGTTTCAAAATGCTTCGATATCTATAAACGTCACTGTTATATTTTTAGAGCTGTTAAATCGGCACAAAAAGTGAGGAAGCACTTTATTGCATGGTATAAATCTGCTTAACTGAGAGTTGAATGTACCGCACCGTCGCTGCGTAGCTAGGCGCGCCGACGCGAGGCAGCCCAAGCGCGCAATATCAGACAGGAGCTGATCACCGAGATCGCGATGCGTTTCGGCGCGTACAAGCCGTGCTGCACTGTCTGCGCATGCGTTGGCGCGCAGACGCAAGCGTACGTGTGGTCTGGGCTTAAGGTTATAGTGGCAATGTACGGCTGGCACCTGCAGCACTTACATGTTAAGTGCTGCAGCGTCCCCTTGTTGGACTCCGTGGTGGGTGGCTGCCATTGCTGCCAAGTACACCATGCTGCTATGGGAACACCAACTTTTCCTCGGCTTCTTGATCATCTCCCTCAGAAGAGGAGACGCATCGATGAGATTTTGAACTTGTTCACCCGACCAAAAGACATTTTCCCACGATTTCAAGTAGTGCATAGTGAAAGAACAGAAAAACTAGCAAGAGCCATATCCCCATTAGTAGTTGAGACAAGCTTGACCAACACGCTAGGCCCTGGCTACAAGGTGGGAGAAAAAGCCAAGCGGGGACCTTCTGCTTGAGATACGTAATAAAGAGCAATACAATAGACTCGGCAAGCTTGTTACTTTTGGTGATGTCCCAGTTCCCATTTCACCGCATCGCTTCATGAACACAGTATGGGGGTAGCATCTGAAGCAGACCTCATCCATCCTTCCAACAATTTGAAGGATGGAAGGGGCAAAGCGTCACGAATGTGCAGCGTGTTGTTATGAAACTGGACAACAAAGAGATTCCCAGGAAACAACTGATACTTACCTTTGAATTAAGCATTTTGCCACAAAGCATTGAAACATGCTACACAAAGGTATCCGTAAGCCCTTACATCCCAAATCCTAGGCGATGCTACCAATGCCAAAGATTCGACCAAGGCTCGCAGAGCTGCCGTGGTCGACTCACATGTGCTAAGTGTGGAATACAAGGTCATGCCTCAGACAATTGCAAGGCCACACCTCTCTACGTAAATTGCGATGGTGAGCATCCAGCGTACTCCCGGTCTTGTCCAAGCTGGAAAAAAGAAAACGAAATTATAACACTGAAAGTTTGCGAAAGCATATCGTTCAGGGAAGCACGCAAAAGGTGCTCACCGTTCCACATGACCACTTACGCTGATGCGGCGCGTCAAGGGGCAGCGTAGCACTAGCCTCCGCCACTAGCCCGGCCCACGCGCAGCGAGCCGCCGGCTATGGCAGCCGCCCCTATGATGGGAGTACCCAAGGCTGCCCTGCCATCACCAAACTCGGCGGCCACACTAGTGGCCTCTACTAGCTCTGGCAGCAGCCAGGATAGCACAGAGGCTAAGGAGGTACCGTCAACCTCCCCACTGGTGGCGACAAAGGCTTCATCTTCCGAGGCTTCATGAAGCCAAACTGACTGAGTGCGAGTGTCCAAAGCCTTGCAAGAAGCATTAGACACAACTCCTTCTCAGACGGCACATGGAGCGCATAGGGAGAGGCAATGCTCCCTAGAACGCTCAAAAAAAGATAAAACACCAGGTACAGCGCCTGGAAAAGGCTCAAATGAAGTGTAAGGTGCTGTGTGTTCAAGAAACGCGCATGAACTCAAGACACACCATTTTCCTACGTCAGAATATTGTTTTCCGAAAAGATCGCGAGGATTCTGCTGCATGATCTGGTGGTGTGGCCATCATACTTGACAAAAGTGTAGCCTGTCAGCAACTTCCACTCAATACTGCACTTGAGGCAGTAGCCGTTTGTGCTGTACTTCTGGGTAAACTCATAACCATTTGCTTGCTCTAGATACCCCCGCATTATCCTTTACACAAGCATGAATTTCAGTCATTTATACATGAATTACCAGAACCTTACCTCGTTCTTGGCGATTTCAATGCACGCAGCAGCTTGTGGGGCGACACGCGTATCGATGCGCGAGGACGCCTAATCAAACAGTTTTTCTTCTCTGGTGCGTGTCTCCAGAATAAGGAGCCCACCTACTACAATCTCACAACCAAAACATTTTCTTCCATTGATCTCAGTGTAGCCTTCCCGTCTATATTTCCTGAATTTAAATGGGAAGTTATAAAAAATCCTTACGTGAGTGACCACTTCCCTATACTGCTGGGATCACCACTACAAAGCGAACCTCCATCCCTGGTGGAAGTTCGATAAGGCAGATTGGGAGAAATTTGAGAAAGTCTTGCAAGTAGTATCTAATGGTCTCACATATCTTCGCTGGGAATTGATGCTGCTGTTGAGTATCTTACATCTTTCTGTGATGCCTCTTGTGAAAGTATACCTGAAATAAGTGGTGCGACCTGCAAACGCCGTGTCCCATGGTGGAACGATGAATGTCGGAACGCTCATAGGAAACAGAACAAAGCGTGGGGGTTGCTACGCGATTCCCCAACTGCGGAGAATCTTGTCAATTTTACGAAAAAATCGCAGGGCAGAACAACACGTTGACGGGCCAAGAGAGAGAGTTGGGAGAAGTTTTTATCAGGCATCAACTCGTATACAGACAAGGGCAGAGTCTGGAAGAAAGTTAATAAGATAAAAGGGCTACAAACTTATTCACTCCCGTTGGTAAACACACAAGGCCAAGCTAACTGCCTGGGAGCACATTTTGAACATGTGGCCAGCTCATACCATTATTCCCAAACATTTAAAAGACACAAGGCTACAATAGAAAAACAGAAACTCGAAGGAAAATGTACCGGAGACGAGGCATACAACCAGCCATTCTGCATTGCTGAGCTGTATGCATCGCTTAGTTGTTGCAGCAAGTCTGCCCGAGGCTCTGACCGCATAGTTTATCAAATGCTAAAACGCCTTCCAGGGCTACAAACTTATTCACTCCTGTTGGTAAACACACAAGGCCAAGCTAACTGCCTGGGAGCACATTTTGAACATGTGGCCAGCTCATACCATTATTCCCAAACATTTAAAAGACACAAGGCTACAATAGAAAAACAGAAACTCGAAGGAAAATGTACCGGAGACGAGGCATACAACCAGCCATTCTGCATTGCTGAGCTGTATGCATCGCTTAGTTGTTGCAGCAAGTCTTCCCGAGGCTCTGACCGCATAGTTTATCAAATGCTAAAACGCCTTCCCCATGAAACGTATAGACAACTCCTCTCCCTATACAATGCTATATGGTCCTCTGGCGAGATACCCTCTGCCTGGAAAGAGGCCATTGTTGTTCCTATACTGAAGCAGGGCAAGGACCCTTCGTCTGCTTCAAGGACCCACCGGCCTATAGCACTAACAAGCTGTCTCTACAAACTGTTAAAAAAAAATGATAAACCGCCGACTAATACATTTCTTCTAATCAGACAAACTGCTCGATCCGTACCAATGCGTGTTTCGAGAGGTTCGATCCACCGCCGACCATTTGATGCGTATTGAGACGCAAATTCGCGAAGCTTTTGTCCATAAACAGTTCTTTCTGTCTGTATTCCTTGATATGGAAAAAGCCTATGATACCACGTTGCGGTTTGGAATACTTAGAGATCTCTCACACGTTGGTATACGTGGTGACATGTTAAATGTCATAGAAAGTTATTTATCTAATCGCATATTCAGTGTTCGTGTGGGAAATGCTGTATCAAGACCATTTGTGCAGGAAACTGGAGTGCCACAGGGCGGGGGGCTCAGTTGCACTCTCTTTATCGTAAAAATGAGTTCTTTGTGTCTGTATATTCCAAGAAACATGTTTTATTCTTCATACGTCGATGATGTACAGATGAGTTTCACTTCTTGCAATCTTGCAGTCTCTGAGCGGCAGATTCAGCTTGGTCTGAACAAGGTGTCTAAGTTGGCAGAAGAGAATGGGTTTAGCCTTAACCCACAAAAGACCACCTGCGTCCTGTTCTCCAGAAAGAGGGGTCTGCACCCGGATCCTGACATTGAGAATTTATGTTGTTTTTACGGCCACACGTCCCTGCAGGACGTGTGGCCGTAAAAACGTAACATAAATTTTTAGGTGCGATTCTAGATACAAAGCTTACATTTGTGGCACACATATGGTATGCAAAAAAACAAGTGTATGAAAACAATGAATATTCTAAAAGGGTTGTCACGCACTGCTTGGGGTAATGACACAGTGTCTTTTGAATTTGTATAAGAGCCTCATACTCGCAAGATTAGAGTATGGCGCCATAGTGTACCATTCCGCTACGCCAAGTGCCCTAAGGATGCTGGATCCTGTACACCATGTAGTAGAGATGGGTCGCTCAGGAGCGAGCCGGATCTTGTGAGTGGCTCTTTTTAAAGATCGAGTGAGCGGTGGTTTAGTAAAAATGAGCGGCGTTCTTTTGGAGAAAGGGAGCCGGTTCTCTCGCGTTCAGAGAGCCGTGCCGATGCGTTCCATCAGAGCCGTATCTTCTGCTGGGTGCGACTTCCGCGCCATCTATTAGCGGTACGAGAAAGCATCTGCGCTCCCACCCTTCCTCGCAAGAGTCGCCTTCACCCCCTCGCCTTCGGCTGAAGAACGAAAGAACCACTGCTCTTACTGAACCACGGCTCCCTCACTCTTCAAAAGAGCGGCACAAAAGATCCGGCTTGCTCCTGAGCGCTCAGGAGCGAGCCGCTCTTTTCGCCACGGCTCCCTCGCTCTTCAAAAGATCCGGCTCGCTCCTGAGCGCTCGGGAGCGCGCCGCTCTTTTGAAGAGCGAGGGAGCTGTGGTTCAGTAAGTGAGCGGCGGTTCTTTCGGAGAGAGGAAGCCGGCTGGGCTCTCTGTCGTTCAGTGAGCGTGAGGAACCGTTCCTAGAAAGCGCTCAGGAACGAGCTGGATCTTTTGAGCCGCTCTTATGAAGAGCGATTGAGCCGTTCAGTAAATGAGCGGCGTTTCTTTCGGAGTGATGAAGCCGGTTCGCTCTCCTTGAATGAGCCGTGCCGAACCATTCAGAGCTGGGTCTTCTGCTGGGTTTCGAGGTTTCGATTTCTGACCAACGAATGGTGGCCGGTGTGGGCAGACTCACGCTACTGGTACTCGCTCGCAGTGTGTGGTGTGAGCAGCAGTCCCTTTGGTTTTTTGTGCGTCCTATGGTGTGGCACCTCATGCCACCGAGGGGAGAAGTAAAGAAGTCTTAATTGGGGCAAAGGACGGTACCGTTCCTTGCCTGCTGCTGTTCGAACGATGTCTCACGACTCTCACCCATCGCACTTCGTGCGCTGGTCCATTAACACTTCCAAGATGGTCTTCCATGTCTTTAAAGACAACATGTGAACGTACAGTTTACGTCCTGGTCTTCATTTGTGCTAATTAGTGTAGTCATGAAACTGTAGCCCATGACATCCACTTCAGTGCATTTTCTGAGCGTGTATCATTAGCACGTCATTAAAACGAGGACAATGATCTGTTGTGTTGTAATAGAACTTCATTTCTTTTTTTTTTGTCCTGGCGTATGATGACATGTTTGCCAGTATCGCGCGTGCACTCAAGAGAAAAGAGAGAGAGAAAAAAAAAAAGGTACGTGCGGCAGTTTTGTGGATCAAGAAATGATTTCTACATTCATTTTGCATGGCATTACAGCTTACCCATATTATAGTGAACGTACTTATGTGAATAAATGAATAAAGTTGAAACATAATGCACAATCATTTTGTGTTTTTATTTTGACAAAAGTTGATTTTAAAGTACCACAAAAACAGACAAGCTTCTGTAATGACGATGAAGTTGCATATCTTTTTCTTTTTTCTGAAAAATTACACCGCATTCTGCCTGTCACAGTATCATAAGCATTTTATCCCCAATATCAGAAAAGAAAGTTTTATTACAACTAAAAATTCACGCTTTTAATATATGTAAAAATATTCTCTAAACATAGCGAAAATACCAATAACACGGTTATTAAATTATGCATGTATCGTTTATTTTGTGTCAAAAGCTGGATAACTATAGAATATGCGTAACACAGGTTACACCTTTAAGTGAACCGGTGAGCCATTCAAATGAACCGGTTCAATTCAGTGAGCTGAGCCGTTGCGAGCCGCTCACTGAAGTGAGCCGTTTTGCCCATCTCTACCATCTAGGCATCCGCCTAGCCACTGGTGCCTTCAGCACTAGTGCTGTGGCAAGCCTCTATGTAGAGGCGGACGTACGGTCGCTTGACATGCAACGTTCATACTTAAGCCTCGCTTATTTCCTGAAAGTTAATTCGAACTCTGAACATCTGTCCTTCTCAATCGTAAATGATATGACCAGTGCCACACTCTTCAATAACCGGCCGACAGCAAGAGAACACTTCTCTCTACGTGTAAGGACAATTAGTGAAGAAATGGGCCTTAGGGCCAAGCGCCCTAAGGATATTGGATCCTGTACACCATCTAGGCATTCGCCTAGCCACTGGTGCCTTCAGGACTTAAGCCTCACCTATTTCCTGAAAGTAATTCGAGCTCTGAACATCTGTCCTTCTCAACCGTAAATGATGTGACCAGTGCCACACTCTTCAATAACCGGCCGACAGCAAGAGAACACTTCTCTCTACGTGTAAGGACAATTAGTGAAGAAATGGGCCTTAGGGCCAAGCGCCCTAAGGATGTTGGATCCTGTACACCATCTAGGCATTCGCCTAGCCACTGGTACCTTCAGAACTTAAGCCTCACCTATTTCCTGAAAGTAATTCGAGCTCTGAACATCTGTCCTTCTCAACCGTAAATGATGTGACCAGTGCCACACTCTTCAGTCACCGGCCGACAGCAAGAGAACCCTTCTCGCTACGTGTAAGGAAAATTAGTGAAGAAATGGATATCCCACTACTTAAAAATACTCTGATGGCCCCAGCAAAGCCAGTGCCACTGTGGCAGTGGCAACTCGTAGAGTGTGATACTTCGTTTGTAGAGGTCACAAAAGACGCTCCAGAGGCACATATCCGGATGCATTTTCTAGAAATTCAGTTCAAGTACTCGTCATGCACTGACGCTTCCAAGTCACATGCAGGGGTATCTAATGGAGTAGTCGGCCCGTCGCTCAGAGTCCAATGTACTACACTCGGCAAAAAGAATTTTTTCGACTGAGGCCTATGCACTTTTATAAGCTGTGAAGAGTATAGGCAAATCAAAACTTGAAAGATCAATAATATTTACAGACTCCCTAAGCGTCGTAAAAGCCGTCAGGACTCTACACCCTGTACTTATTGAACTGTATCCTGCTCTGTGCGAAGCATACATGTCTAACCAGCATATTATTATATGCTGGGTGCCTGGCCATAGAGGCATTGAGGGCAATGTTCTGGCTGATCAAATGGCCACATCAACTACATCGAGCCCTTAACCCTACCGCTTTTATCCCTACCAGAGATCTCAAACCCTACTTGGGAAAGAAACTTCGAAGCCACTGGCAGTGCTTGTGGGATGCCGAAACGAACTAAAAGCTCCACTTAGTTAAGCCACAGATAGGTCCTTGGCATCCTGTCACGAAAATACGAACAACTACTGTCCTATTCTCTCGTCTGAGAATAGGACATACATACGGCACACACAATTTTCTCTTAGCTGGAGATGACCCGCCAACCTGTGGTAGATGTGGAAAGATGCTTACCATGCTCCACGTCCTCGTGGAGTGTAGGGAAGCTGAAAGAGAAAGAAAAAGGCACTTTCCTCTAGCGTAACAGTCTCCCTCTCAACCCCGCTATGTTTCTTGGCGACAAACCTCTCTAACACCAAAGCTGTTCTGGATTTTCGTAGCGCAATGTCGCTGTGATAGAGGATGTCGCCTCCAGGCCCTTGCGTGTTCAAAGGGTGTCAAGGCAGTGGTGCTTTTTGAAAACATTTATCTTTGATATATTTTGGTTTATTGTCATTATCTTGCAATTTGTTCTTTCGTGTTCATAGTGCACCTCATTGCCATAATTTTATTACATATATATTTTACACATCTACCTTTCCTAATTCATTGCTCCATGTCAACTCATGAACACTGGTCTGGCGCTCTTTGGCCATACCTGGCCCTTGCGCCATTAAACTCCATACATCATCACATCAGTATCTCAAACGGTGGTAACACTGATGTGGTTAGGCACATTTTGTCGAAGAAGCACACCAACATTTGGTGCCAAGACTCGAAAATTTTAGCAGGCAAGTTGGTGACAAAAACTACACCCTTATTGAATGTTTCCTTGATATAAGTGGCTTGATATTTAGTTTTGTAACCACTAGACAAAGCCAATAACAAATTGTAGGGGATAATTGGGGGTTATCTATGTATTCGTAATGAAGTGAAGGGAAAAAAAACTGGGACAGCCAAACTTGCAACCTCTGCATGGCGCATGCAATCCTCTATGAATTGGAACCACATCCTTCCACTTCGTTGCATTGGTCATTTTTGCTTGTGTCCTAGCCTTGAAACTGGCTGCTCACTGCTACGGCATAATCCAAAATTTTTCAGTCTTGCATATGGGATTGCACGACCTTGCAGATTGATGTTTTGTTGCACATTGGCCAGCTTGTCAAAAGCATAAGTGATGCAAATGAACTGAACAATTTTGGCACTTGCCATGTGCTTGTGGCTTGGCATAACTAACGGTTCTGTTGAAAATGACAGTAAATGAAGCAAGGTATTGTACAACCTAAAGGTCTTAGAAAGTATCTTAACGCCTAAGGACTGAGGAAAGAAAAACTACCAGCCAGATTATATTGATTTTCATGCCCACTGGTCTTTTCACACTGTAACTGCAGGTGATAGTTTTATGAATTGCGCTTTGTTTCAAATGCTAGGATGGTGTACTTTATAAAGTTAACTGGACCTCTATGGGAGACAATCCCAGTGCAGGTCCTCAAAGGTATGCTATAGTTTGGAACATTTTATAAAGTACACTGGACCTTTATGGGAGAAAAGCCTAGCGCAGGTCCTCAAAGGTATGCTACAGTTGGAATATTTTAAAAACTGTATACCATTGTAAAACATTACCATTGAAGCAGCACATATGCTTTGTTTAGGAGGTACGTGTGTAATACCCCTGTCAAGCGGGCAAGTTAAGTGCACTTACGGAGAGTGTCACTCGGTTTAAGTGCACTTTGCCCAATCTAAACGTCGCAAGTGGAGTGTCACTCGCTGCAGAGTGTACTCCGGTCGAAGTGCGTTCACGGAACGCACCTTGCTGGCCGAGTGCGTAGCCTCGTCGCCAGCGGTTTCAATGGTATAAAATGTAATGCATAAAAAAAGGACACAGAAGTTAATTTTAGTGGTTGAACAGCTCTTGCGCTCAAATAATAGCCTAAAACGCGTTCATATTCTGTTCGAGCAGGATCAAATGCCGCCTCGTCGCACGCCGCTATGTCGTTCTGGATTGGCTAGGCATTTTTCTTGGCCAGCATTGACTTGCCACACTCTTAAATAAAAATATTTTTGTTTTTTGTTGAAAAAACATAGATTAAGTTTGTTTTAATTAATGATACAACGTAAGACAATCACTTTTTAGAAGTACTTTTCTTTTTAATCTACGTTTTCACAAAACGCGCTCGTAGTCTGTCGCCATTTTTTTTACTGCGAGTGCACTCTGTTTTCCCGTTTAAACTTGCACACCCAGGTCAGATTCAAGAAGCAAGAAATAGCATGATAAAAAATAAGTTGCATGCACTGCAGTGCTTGCTATGTTCAGCACATTACAAGTTAGGCAATAAATAAGACATCATGAAGCTTGGGAAAAACTTATGTGGTCATCTTAGCAAGACCCTTCCCTTGTTAGCAGAATGGCATAATAAGGAAAACGGAATGCTTCTCTTAAAAATTATTTACGAATAAAAGTGGTGCTGTACTTTCAAAAGTACACTGGGTGCTAATGATTTTAGCAGGTTAAATGAGATTCCTGAATGCCTACTTGTCTTAGCGGTCCTAAACAGCATTGCCAACTTTTTTTCTCTGGTGTTGCTAAACTGAGATGAAAGTAGCTAAAATTTCATGTGTTGCGAAGTTGCTAAAATTATCATACACAAGTGTTGAGTTTGTCATTTCACGTTCGTCTAATGTCCGTGCAGGGAAAGAATGAACTGTTAATTTGGCACCAGGGTGTACACAGCTTTTACTTCACTAATGTGTGTACAAAATAACGGGTGATGACAGCTGAAATTCTGTTTGCCTTATGATTGTAAGATTACAAATGCAGCACAGTTAAAAGAACACAGGAAACATTATTTTAATAGCACAAACATGCAATTGGTCCACGTTATGCCTGCAATATTGCAACACGTTCGAGTTAACATGACGATAACAATTGCGTGACCTTTGACATGTCAAATACTGTGTTGCCACCCCTTGGTCCATCTGAAAGCTCTGTGCAATATCATGTGCTGTGTTCTAAGTCGCGCTATAAAATTTATTGCAATAAGTTTTGTGGTTAAATTTCCTGCTACCCTTGCGAACATCTTTTGTGAAACTGCAGAACCTGCAGCATTCTAATTCTAATTGGTTTTATACAAAAAAAAAAAAAATGCTGTGAGCACAATGTGGGTGCATGTTTCTCTCGGCACAATTAACCGCAGTGATGGTCTCTGTAAGTGGAAACCACCACCGTTGCTTCATCATGATGATAGAGCCCACTTGCCGTACAGCTAATTTCGGCCGGCTACCTGTAGATATTTAACTTCGAATTCATGCTGCTAAAGAGAACTCTCCTTTCGCTAAATAAAAGCTTCAGAAAAGTCGCTTAATCTAGCAACAAGATTGCTTAAAGTCAACGCTAGCCCAAGATATGTCTTAACATTTCAAATTAATCTGTTATGTTGCTGAATACTCTAGTGTCGGGTACTGCATGTAATCAAAAAATGCAAAATAAAAATTACTCTTACAGGCATGGGCCCCATCTTCATATGCTGTCGAACATGATGCCAGCTGCACTTTTGTGGCAGGCATGTCGCGGAAGTGCAGCCGGCATCACAGATGCATTGCATGTATTGTCTGTCACCACAACGTACCCATCTGATTATGTCCACAGTTGGCTACCGACCTTGATTAGATTAGATACATTATCTGTCATTATCACGAGGATGTATTAATTCATTAGCAGTTTCTTCTTCGTACCAGAAGTTACTTATGGCGATAAAGAGATCAAACATTGAAAGATTTGAAAGACCAAGTATTTAAAATTTTTTAGGGCCACTGTAAGCTCTCGTAGCTACGTTTGTTGTTTAATGAAAAGAAGGCAAACACCACCATCTAATTATGCATTTGATCAAAAGGCATTTCTCTGTCCAATTAAGAAAGTGAGAAGGCGCAACACTCGTGGCAGGAACTTATTGCGACTAGTAGGGAACAGAATTTTTCCTGTTACTCCTCTATTGCTTGCTAAAATAAAAAAATACGCACAAGGGCTTTTTGCTCAGGAATGTTTTGCTGATGTGTAGAATGGAAAAGAAATCCAACCAAAGAAAGTATGAGGAAGTTAAATAAAAACCGAAAGCTTTAAGCTTTTAAATTTTTACCTTCCAGCATCTTGCATGCACAGAATCTCAACATAATTTACTTGTTTAGCATGTTTGTGTAAGTAGTGTCGGCATAGCATAACTACAGTCATCTTGGTCCATGTATCCTCAGAGACGTTTCGGAAGTAATTGTAGAAAAGTTATAGTTTTATTGTCTGGGTACACGAACTGCATTTCACTGCCGGTTTCGTGTTGAGATTAAATAGTGTGTGCTTTGCAGCATTCTTGTCAAGGTAACCATAGCTTTCGGCATGATAATGTGTGGCTGTTAAATACACAACTACACGTAGCTCAAAGTGAAGTTAAGCCCCCTCCCCTTTCTCCAGTCTAACCTAGTGTTTCTACTGTTGCTGCATTGGCAGCCCGAGGAGCACACGGCAGGGGGAAAAAAGTACTCAGGCCTAGGTGGTCAGCAGATCTTATGAAAGGCCTATACATGGGAGATTAGCTGTCAGTGCATTTCCTCATTGCACAATAAATAAAAACTACCTGACATTCTTCCTCAACTTAGGTAATTTTTCATAAGTACTTTCAATCATGGGGGCCGGTATTTTGCTGCGATGCCTTTTTTGATGCTAATGCTTTTCGGTGCTTTTCACGTGCGTGAGTGGCCGCATTGAACACTCCACCTGGGAGAGCATCACTTGACCACTCACGAGGCATCTCTATAAAATCGCTGCCATTGTTGCCATTTGGTCTGCTCGGGAATCGTATGGGCATCGTTCGCATCCATGGTGGCATAGTGAAACTCTCTGCAAGATCAGTCTCTACTTTGTTCTGATATGAGGTGGGCAGCCAATGGATTCGCGGAATCTCGCATACATTATCTGTCTTTTGTTTTAAGCAGTATCGTATGTTAAGGAGTATAATTTGTGTGATTCAATGAGATTCGCATAGGCAATGCACTGGATGACAAATCTCCCAATTTGTTAAGCTGTCATTGCCTTATGTGCTTGTCACTTGCACCATCTGTACACCAAGTTTGTGTTTGAAGTACGCCACACATCTCGTCCTGTGACTTGGAATGCTGTCATTGCTTAACTGCAGCAAAAACTTTGGTGTCAAAGCTACTGCATGTATCAGTTGACCATATCGCTTGTATGTTCAATAAAAAATGTCTTAGTTTGGCCGGAATGTTCAGTATAGTGGGATATCCAACAATACACAAATGACTGTGTATCAACATCTAACATTTTGTCATTAAGCAGATTGTACATTCACATCTGGACGTCAAAACAGAGTCCACAGTATGCATAAGTTGAATGTTGGGCCTCTACCCACATAGCACGTGTGTAGTTCATGAATGCAATTTATTGAGCCCAGTGTGACCAAGCAAAGAGATTTGTGAAAACACAGACGGTGTTCTTGCTGTGCAGTTGACAGACGGCGCAAAGTCGGCTCTAAGAAGTGTGCTCGTGAGGAAGAGCTCCGAAAAAAAAGTCCCAGCCCGGCACCAAGTGCCGTTACTGCAGTTAGCCACAGTACTGCAGCAGACGTAGAGGCTGAGCCACCTTCTTCAATCAAAGAGGAAAGCCCTCCACCCAACCCCCCACCTGCAGTGAGTGCATTGCCAAGCACACCAGCTAGCAGCAGTGAGCAGCCAGCTGGGAACAGCGAGAGTAGTGGTGGTGACGACACTCGACCACAACAGCACACCGTTGATGATGCAGCGTGTGTGAGGGCACCCGAGGCAGCTCCTGCCGAGCGCCCTCATGAAGGGGGTGTCCCTGGCACGGGCTCGCCGCCGGCCACGATGCGCAGCAGTGCAGGACCCGTGAAAAGCGAGCCCAGCGCGCGACCTTCTGACGGTCGTGCCTACCGTGACTCGCCCAGCCTCGCCGCGCATCTGGACTCTCTGCAGCAGCAGCAGCAGCAGCAGCAGCAGCAGCAGCAGCAGCAGCAGCAGCACGCCCGGCTCATGCAGCAGCAGCAGCAGCAGCAGCAGCAGCAGCAGCAGCAGCAGCAGCAGCAGCAGCCGGCGGGCCTGTACGCACCGCGTCCTGGGGTGCAGCAGCCTGCCGGTGCACGGCCACTTGTCTACGGGCTGCAGTCTGGCTCGGGCGTGCTGGGGCATGTAGACCCGCTGAGCAGCCCACTGGCCTACCAGCAGTTGCTGATGGCCAATGCTCCTGGCCCGTATGTGGACATGCTTTGGGGCCAGAAGATACCTAGCCTACCACCACCCACCCAAGCCGCCTGGACCATGGCACAGTTGCAGGAGGCACGTGTCAGCCAGGAGAGGCACAGCATGCTTGAAAGGTGTGTGGATTGTGTGTTTTTCTGATGGAATGAATTTCAATTTCACAAGTGATCTCATTGGGCTATGACTGAAGTGATTTCAATTTTATTACTCAGCAGTAA
Source organism: Dermacentor silvarum (assembly GCF_013339745.2). Lineage (NCBI taxonomy): Eukaryota > Metazoa > Arthropoda > Arachnida > Ixodida > Ixodidae > Dermacentor > Dermacentor silvarum. Next base: position 34,049,021 of record NC_051154.1, read on the forward strand.
AAAAAAAAAAAGATAACAGTTGCACCATTTACCAAACAAACTGTTCACGTTTGTCTCAATTTCTTCAAGCACACATTGCTATGTGTTTAGTTGAACTGCGACTCGTGTGAAGAATGTAATGGGAATACTCACATGGGTGTCTGCCATAAAATGTGTTAATGTGACAAACTACCATTTCAGGATGACGTAAAGCCATTCAGTTACACCGTATTTGGCCCAAACTCAGCCACATAGCAGCACCGATTTCTGAGCAGCAATTGACGTGTGTTCACTGGAACACCACTGGGTCTCACGAGATAAAAAAAAACTTTGGGTTATTCTTTCCCTACCTGAAAAACATAGTGAGCGGAGCAAAATTTCGTGATTTCAGGTATTTGGTGTTTGTTGGCCATGGCTGGTATAACATAAAACTATTGCAATCTGTTTTATTCCAAATCGGCCATTAGCCCTCCGTGATAGGTCAAAACTGCTCTAGCTCTGCCCATATGGGCGGCCCGTCACGCCCATATGGGCAGGGCTGGAGCATTTTTGACCTATCACGCAGGGCTAATGGCCGAATTGGAATAACAACAGCTTGGAATAGCTTTATGTTACACCAGCTCATGTTGTATAGGTCACCAAAGTACCATTGTGCTACGTCCTGAAGTTTCTTTTTATTTTTTAAACATTCAAGTGTAGGTATCGCTCAACCATAGATTTCTAAAAACAAAAATATTGTATTTCACCTGGAAACTTATGAGTTATTAATTCCAAAATAATTTGTATAGGTTATTCTGTTCACACCAACTTTTGTGCTAATGTGCAATCTGTCAATTTCGGGATATTTTAGTAGTTTCCTTATTTAATTGCAGCAGTCATGTTATAAGCGTCTATGCAACTGTTGTCAGGGACTAACAATACCTTGTGGTACTGGATCGAAGGTTTTGAGTTACTGTTGCTTATAGAATGGATTAAATTTGGTTGTTCTAGGGAGCGGAGAGAAGAGGAGGAGAAACGGGAGCGTGAGAAGTCAGAAATGCTGGAGCGTGAAAAGGCAGAGAAAGAACGGCAAGAGCGCCATAAAAAAGAGGAGCAGGAGCGAGTTCAACGTGAAGCTGTGCAGCAGCATTTTGAGGAGTCTCTACGTTTGGCTAGTCAAAAGGTGAGTGCTGAAGCGGTTCACCTTTGCATATAAAACCTAGGTGGTGTTGCAGTAATAGCCCCAATGTGCACCTGCAGAACCAGTTCTCTGCACCCCCCCTGTTCCTTCCCTTCCCCATTTCCCATCCATCACCATTCAGGAAAAAAAAAAAAAAAAATGTTGGCTAATCTGCTTAGTACCCTTGAAAGTTTGCTCCTGTGCTGTTAGCACTGTTAAATGAGATACATCTAAGCAAAATAAACCAAGCATTTCAATATCATTTGTTTTGTTTTGGTGACTCAATGTCGCTGTTTTATGCCTTCCAGACATATGGCAGAATGATGTCTGTGGCTCAAAATCCACATCAAAATCATCTAGATACTCCCAAGACAGGTTGCATCGTACGTGGCATTACATGTCTTCTCTATTGTCCCGCTCGCATATACATTTGACTTACAGTGCAGTGGTGTAGCTCAAGACACAAGATGCTTTGTTGGTAGCAATAAATCGATAAATGCTCGTTGCAGTCGTGATCTGAAGTGCTGGTATACTTCTTTTTGTCTGTTTCTTTATGGCCAACAGAGGGCAGGCTGGAGCCCTATCGCCAGTTTACCCTACTCAAAGGCTGCTGTGAACACATCTAGCAGCTCTGTAATTACACAACCCGACAAGCAACGGGAAAAACAAGAGTTGGAGCACCATGAAAAGTAATATTTTATTTAATATTTTTCCTAGCCGCAGTGATTTCATTTCCAAAACTATGCGTTGTTCATCTTGGCAGATTTGAATATGTACAGTGCTTTCTACAGGTATCCCATAGACTCTCGCCTGCGACAAGTCACAGACCAGGAGCGTTGGTTGTCTTTAGTCCAGCAGCAGCAACAGAGGTTGGAACACCAGGGGCAGGCTTCTGCGCATCACCGCATCTCTCATAATGAAGTACGGACCATATTCTGACTTGGGATCTTGAAAAAGTTACAAGCCGATGTGTCTTTTTCCACGAGCAGGTGAAGCCAAAGCTGGAGATTCCTGCCCGATCATCACCAAAGACAAATCAAATGCTTCCTGGTTCTAGCCTGTCACATAAGGTGGGCAGTTCTGCTGTTCCGTCAACTTCATCAGTCACAGTGGCCACCCCGAAAGGGGAGCCCAGCTTCAACCTCTACGGTTACCAGCCATTTCCGCAGATGTACATAACTCAAGCTCAGCTCAAAGCCCGAGAGGAATCCAAGTCGCATCATAGGCATGTATTGATAAATGCTCGTTTTTGAAACAAAAGCAATCTAAATAATGATGCATGATTGCTAAGGAGTTATTAGTCACACGCATTCTCTTCTTCCTTTTACAGTCAACCCATTGTAAATCGCCAGCCCCTTGTTTCTTCACCTTCTCACTTGCCACGAATCGAAAAAGACCTTCGCTTTGACCGTTCAACACCTGGTGGCCAGAGGGGAAGCCCAAAGCCTCCAGTTAAAGATCGTGTCAGCCCAGCAATGTCCTCACCAGGAACTTTCCGACCATATGAGTACAACTCTGCAGGCCCAGCACCAGCACATCAAGGCTCCCTTTCAAGGTGTTCTACAAGCTTTCCTCAGGAGGAAGCGCAGAACCTTGTCAAGTGCTCGCGCTCTCGTCAAGACTCTCCACTTAGCACACCATCCCCTGGTCCAGGCAGCTACAGCAGCAGCAGTAGCAACAGCAGCCAATCTGCCAAGGTGTCGCAGCCCTATCCATACAACTTGATTCAGCAAGGCCTAGTACCCAACCCTATCTACACACCAGCTACTCCAACTACACAAGGTTCCAAGCTGCTCCCACCAGGTGTCTTGCAGTCTTCCCCGACAGGCCAATCTTCTCCACAAAGTTCGGCACAGTACCTACGTTCGGTGCCGGGCATCACCACAGGCACTCCAGTCTGTCGGCCTGGTCAGCATCAGGAGCCCAAGCTTTCTTACGGCTCCATGCATGGACGTCCCCTTCCTCAGTCACGGTCACCATCCATGCATCTGCCACCAACCAGTTCCACGCCTCCTCGGTTGACACCACCACCATTGCCACAGCCCCTGAACCTTCAGCAAGGTGCCCTGTCCCCAGGCAAACGCAAAGCTGCACGTGAGTCTGAGCAAGTTAAATTGCCACGACTTGAGGAGAGCCCATCACCGGTTCAGTGTTCAGTGCCCGCCCCGGTGGCTACTCCACCAGCAGGTGCCATGGCTCCAGAAGCTGCCTCCTCTCTGGTTACATTGGCTGCTACAACAGCTGTGCAGTTAACAGCAGCAGCTCCTGTGACTTCCCCCCAGCAAGATACCTTTCGGCCTTTTTCTGCTGCAACACAACAGCAGCAGCAGTCGCAGCAGCAGCCACAGCAGCAGCCACAGCAGCAGCCACAGCAGCAGCAGCAGCAGCAGCAGCCGCAGCAGCAGCAACCGCAGCAGCAGCAACCGCAGCAGCAGCCGCAGCAGCAGCCGCCACCATCATCCTCTTCTCAGCAGCCGCCAACGTCGCACCCTTCCTCACAGCAGCAATCCACAACCAGTCAAGACAGCTATCAGTCATTCTATAAGAAGGGCAGAACAAAGGCGAGGCCTCCCAATGCCCCTTCTCCTGCATCTGGCGAGGACAGCAAACCTGGAAGCATAGGCGGTGGTTCGTCCATTGTGCAAGAGTCTGATTCTGACACACGAGTTACTCCAAGCCCTGTGCCAAGTACTTGCACGACAATCAGCAACAGCAGCAGTAATCACACGAAGCTGAAAAAGGCTTGGTTGCAACGGCATTCTGAAATAGAAGATAAGAAACCCCATGATGGAGAGGCACGGTTGGATGCCAACAGTGCATGTGCCTCGCCAGCCAAGCAAGAACCAGCAGCGATCAAGACAACCATTAATGGCCACGACACTGAGGCATGTGGCTCCATAAGGGATGACTGCAGTTCCAGCTCTGCATCAGAGGCTGAAAAACCAGCAGTGAGCCGTAAGACAAGGATCACTAGAAAGCGAGGAGTTTCAAACCGGGACAAGTCTGGTAGCAAGAGGCAGAGGGGAAACAGCGAGAGTAACAGTGATGCAGCTCCTGAAGAAACATCCCCAAAGAAGGAAGAAAAGCAAGATATGATTTCCAGAAGACGAGGCCGGAGGCCCAAGGGCCTGAAGCATGATACAGCTGATGAATTGGTGACAGTGCCTCGGAAAAAGCAAGGTAAGGGATTTTTCACTTGCCATGTATCCGGTTCTCAGGTTTAGACTTCAAAGCAATGCAGTCATGCAACATTGAAAATCTGCTAATCACAAGTGATTTTTGCATAGGTTTGGTTAAATCGGTTAATTTATTTATTCATGTCTAACGTCAGAGTGCAAGCGGTTATTTGGGTTGGTTTTAATTTCTCCAAACATGGTGCCATGTTATGTAAAGCCAAGAATAAATATTAAAGAAAGGAGGCACACGGGAATCGACGCTTTTTTTAGTGCAATTGGAATGAAAGTTTGCACATACGTTTGCTACACTAGCAATGTAGATAAATGTACTCTCAGATGTATATTACATGCCATGACATTCTTGCTTTTAATTCCTTCCTATCCTAATTATCACGAACACCAAAGGTCATGGGATTTAGTGCCTTAATTTATTGTGCCTTAACTTTGGCTTAATTAGCATTTAAGGTCGTGGGTTTGCGTGCCTTGATTAACTGTGCCCGAACTTTGCCTTAATTAACACTAAAGGTTGTTAGTATGACTCCCACCAAAGGTCGAGTGCCCTAACTCCATCTTAACTGTGACTTAAGACCAAAGGTCGTGAGTTCAACTGCCATCAATATTGGTGTCATTGAATTTTGGTGCCCGAGTGCATTAAATCTACCTTAATTAGTTGTATTTAATACAGCACAGATTAGGCACTCATGTAGTGTTTTATGTTTGAACCAATGATGGTGAACCTGAATTATGCCTGAAGGCGAAATTGTCGCCTAGGCGAACTATGGCCGAAATCGAAGGTTTCAGAATACGTCCCCAGGGGCTTTACAGCAGCATAACGGCAGCAGCGCTCCGTCCGAGGCCAGCCAAGGCGAAGGTGCAGGGGAAAAAAAAAAAAAAAAAAAAGCTGCTGTTGCTGGGAAGCCCCACAATCGGGATCTTTAAATGCTATCGCATTCAAGGCGAAGCTTAAGGGGAGATGTTCCTCGAAACAAGTTTTTTTTTATTACTTGTATAAGAGGTTTCATAAATACATAGTTTTCTATGTAGATTTCAGATGTCATTGGTTTTTGTGTAGCTGTTATAGGTTTTCAGTTATGTGATGCACAATCAGGTTGCGCACAGGTCCTTGAAATCCTTGAAAACCCTTGAATTTGAAAGTTCCGTTTTTAAGGCCTTGAAAGTCCTGGAATTTCTTTTGCGTCCTTGAAAACCCTACAATTCTTGGGGTTTTCGTGGGATCCGACAGTGCGACTCACATTATATGGCGGTTGAGGGTAGTCCCGGCAAACTTCACTGCTTTCCACAACGCCAGGACCGCGAAGTCAAACTTCCTGCTCGAGGAAGAAGCGAGCGCGCGTCCGTCGCGCACTTTATTTTTTTTTCCTCTGGCTTGCTTCGACTTCGGGGTTGGCCAAAAGCCATAAGTTGCTGGCCACAATGAGGCTAGAGCGTCTCGACCTCCTCGGGAAAAATACAAATTGTGCCATCATGCTTATTTGTAACGAAAAAGCAGTTACATGAATCTTAACACTTGAATTTGGTAGTATTTCACTTTTTGGGGGGGTTCGCCTTGGGCTGGATTTATTGGCAACCCACTAAAAACAGGTACAGCCTCATAGCCTGAGCGTTCTTTGTTGGCCACATTGTGTTTTGTTTATCTGCGTGCGCGCTCCGGTGCATGTCGTCAATGCTTTGTTTACTTTTTCCCCCGTTTCGGTTGTGGTGCGCATGGTTCAGAATAATACCTGGGAAATGTAAATTCCAAAGCGCCTGGCTCAGCAACGACGATTACAAACTTTGGGTTGCGCCGGATACATTAGACCCCCACCGCGCGAAATTTTGAGGGATGAGTTTTTTCATGACCTCCTGAGCTTCAATCCCTCCTACAAAGAGCTGTGGAAAGCAGTCAGGCTGTTGCTTGTTTTGAGCCATGGGCAAGCAACTGTCGAACGGGGGTTCAGCGTCAACCGCCAGATCTCCGTAGAGAATCTGAAAGGTTTGTCATACATTTCACAGCGTATCATATGAGACGCAGTGGACAGGGCAGGTGGAATTTTGAATGTTCCTATAACAAAAGAACTCAGAATAGCTGTGTCCGCAGCGAGGCAGCATTACGGTGCACACTTGGAATCGGAAAAGAAACGGTACCAGGAAAACTCAAAGCAGACAAAAAGGCGCACAATCATGGAAGAAGTTGAAGGGTTGCAGACGAAGAAAAAGAAGCTTGAGGCAGTCGTTGCCGATTTAACGGCCTTTGCAGATGGATATCCAGAAAAAAAAAAGGCTGAGAGAACCGGTGACATCTCGCACGTGGTGAAATCAAACAGCTTGAGAAAGACCGCAAAAGCGAAGGCTGAAGAACTCGGCAGCATTAAGACGCAAATAGAAAAACTGAAAGACCTGCTTCAGAATTTCATCTAGTCGAAAGAAACTGTACGTGCACTAAGTCAAATAACTGTCCTTTGTCCTGTCCAATAAAATGTAACGTGTGTGAACTACCGTATTAAATATTTAAATTTTTTGACAGGTCCTTGAAAAGTTCTTGAATTTTTTTCTTGGAAACCTGTACGAACCCTGACAATGGCATAATATTGTTACGCTTAAAGCTAGGGCAAGGACGGAAGAAGAGGAGAACGAAGTGCGCTTGTCTTTGTAGTGGCTCAGTGTCGGCGCGGCCCCTTTTCATCAATTAATCTTTTAAATAAAAGTAATCTTTCCGGGCACTTTTTATGTCCACGTCAGAGCGCGAGATCATCGCTGAACAGGTCGACGACATGCTGGCCAAGGGCGTCATCCAAGATTCCTCTAGCCCTTGGGTCATCCTTGTGAAAAAGAAAGATGGGTCCTGGGAGGTTTGTGTCTACTACCGGCGTCTCAATTCTGTGTCGAAAAAGGATGTGTATCCACTTCCCCGGATCGATGACGTTATGGACTGCCTTCATTCCGCATCCTACTTTTCATCTGTGGACCTCCGATCGGGTTATTGGCAGGTACCCATGCATTCAGCTGACAAAGAGAAAACCGCTTTTGTGACCCCAGACGGCTTGTTTGAATTCAACGTCATGCCTTTTGGTTTGTGCAACGCGCCTGCAACATTCGAAAGGTTTATGGACACGGTACTGCGCGGCCTGAAATGGGAGATTTGTTTGTGTTATCTTGACGACGTCGTCATTTTTGGCCGTACTTTTGCAGAGCACAACCATCGACTGGACGTTGTTCTGACATGCCTTGAACAAGCTGCCCTTGTCAAATGTCACTTTGGCCAACGAGAGGCGCTAGTACTTGGACATCTAGTGGACAAGCAGGGGGTGCGACCAGACCCACAAAAGGTCGCTGCAGTTAGCGGCTTTAAACAACCGCAGTCACAACGTGAGCTGAGGAGCTTCTTGGGTCTTTGCTCGTACTTCTGATGTTTTGTGCCCAACTTTGCCGATACTGCCTACCCTCTGACTTCATTGCTGCTGTTGTGCCATAGCACCTGCCATCATCGCCACCCGTCCCTCTGGGTCCTGCCGACTAGTCGCCAACGGGAGGCGGCGACACAATACGGCGCGGGGGGACCTCGGCAACTGCCCCGTCTGTGTCCTGCCGACGTGCAAGCAGCCCCGGCCATCATCGCCACCCGTCCCTCGGGGTCCTGTCGACGAGTCGCCAGGGGGACGCGACGACACAATGCGACGCGAGTGACGTCAGCAACCGTCCCCTCTTCCTCCTGTCGACGAGGAGCCGCCGCCAAGGGGATTTAAGGAGGAACCGGCCCATTGTTAAGCAGAGAGTCGCCACCGGCCGCCCCGTCGGTCTGGTGCCCGCCGCCAAGGGGATTTAAGGAGGAACTGGCCCATTGTTAAGCAGAGAGTCGCCACCGGCCGCCCCGTCGGTCTGGTGCGCTCTTACCAGCTCTTACTGCTTTGACCAGCTATCCCCAGCTAATGGCAGCTATTACCAGCTATTACCAGCTATTACCTGCTATTACTGCTATTTCTGTACATATTTGTACATATTGTATAAAGCTTTCATCTCATCTTCGCCTGCTTCAAGACCCAGTCTCTCGTCCCCAACCCCGAGTCGCAATACTGCGCAAGGATGACCCTTTCACCTGGACAGCAGATTGTCGATTCCTCGTTAGCTCCTGAGCTTCTTGGGTCTTGGCTCGTACTTCCGACGTTTTGTGCCCAACTTTGCCGATACTGCCTACCCTCTGACTTCATTGCTGCGCAAGGATAACCCTTTCACCTGGACAGCAGATTGCGATTCCTCGTTTCAGTTTCGTCAACTGAAGTTCCTGCTTTCTTCCGGACCCATACTTCGTCATTTTGACCCCTCTGCCACAACAGAATTGCACACCGACGCGAGTGGAATTGGCCTTGGCACCATCGTCCAGCGCTTTGGTGACGCCGAGCATGCCATTGCATACACCAGCCGTTCGTTGTGCAAGTCCGAACAGAATTACACCGTCACTGAGCAAGAGTGTCTCGCTGTCGTCTTTGCAGTCCAGAAGTTCCGGCCATATCTCTACGGGCGCCGCTTCGCGTTCGTTACTGATCATTCATCATTTACTGAACATTCATTATGTTGGTTGGTTGGTCTCCGCAACCCGCCTGGCTGCCTTGTTCGACGAGCGCTACGTTTACAGGAATTTGACTTTGCAGTCCGTTACAAGAGTGGCCGACATCATGCGGACGCCGATTGTCTTTCGAGGCTCCCTCTACCAACAAGTGCCTGTGACGCCGACAATTTCGATGAGTTTCTGGCCGCCATCGACGACATTCTTTTTCCCGACCTGGCCACCTTCCGGGAAGAGCAGCGTGATGACCGCAGCTTGGACGCCCTCTTCGCCTCAGCTGCTCAGCCGACAGGTAACAATGGCTTTGTCAACCAAGATGGCCTGCTCTACAAGAAGAATTATGCGGCTGATGGTGCCCGTTTCCTCTTAGTGGTTCCTAAGAATTTGAGGAGCATGACGCACGGAGCACGACGACTCGACCGCTGGGCACCTTGGTTTCACCAGAACATGCCACCTTATTACATGCCACCATGGACTAGTATGCGACGGGATATAGAAAAGTATGTGGCCAGTTGTAACAAGTGCCAGCAATTCAAGCGCCCTAATACCGCTCTGGTTGGACTCCTTCACCCTGTGGCGCCGCCATCTCCTTTCGAAATTGTTGGAGTAGATCTTCTCGGCCCATTCCCGCGCTCAACAAACGATAACCGTTAAATTATAGTCTGCGTCGACCATCTGGCGCGTTATGCAGAAACCGCAGCGATGCCAACGGCCACGGCTCTTGATGTTTCGAGCTTCCTTCTGTACTCCATTATACTGCGCCATGGACCCCCTCGTGTTATTGTGAGCGATCGCGGTCGCCAGTTCATGGCCGACGTGGTCGAAGAGCTGTTGCGTCTCTGTTGTGCTTGCCAGTGATACGGGGTCGCCACGCGACCCCGTATCACCCGCAGACAAATGGTCTCATCGAGCGCACTAACAGAAGTTTGACCAACATGCTTTCGATGTACGTCGATTCCAGGCACAAAAATTGTGATGACATCTTGCCGTTTATTACATATGCCTAGAACACTGCAAAGCATGAATATGTCAGACCACCCCGCAGCTTCCTTGACACCATTCTACCTTTTAATCCTCATGCAGACTCTCTATTGCCCAGACTCTCTGCCGCGCTGAGGAAGCATGCCGCATAGCTCAGCTCCGTACGTTGACATCCCAGGACCGCTCTAAGATCAGCTACGATTCACGACATAAGAATGTGTGGTACGACAAAGGGGACATAGTATGGCTTTGGACATACTATGTCCAAAGCCTACTTGGCACAGGCCAAGCGTGGCCTGTGCCAGAAGTTTCTGGCTCGTTACACCGGGCCTTTCGTCATCACCAATCGACTAAGTGATGTGACATATTGGATTGCTCGTGTTGTTTCTAATGGCTACCGGTCCAAGAAGACGCAGCTTGTTCACGTCGCTCGCCTGAAACGCTGTCATCCACGCGACTCTGAGTGGACGTAACAGTTACTCGCCCAGCGGGCTTCGTCCGTGACGGGAGGAGTGTTACGCTAAAGCTACGGCAAGGACGGAAGAAGAGGAGAACTAAGTGTGTTTGTCTTTGTAGCGGCTAGGTGTCGGCGCGGCCCCTTTTCATCAATTCATATTTTAAATAAAAGTAATCTTTCCGGGCACTTTTTATGTACTAAATTTACACAAAAAGCATCGTGCTGTACCTTGTTTAGCTCTTTGTACGTACATCACCAAGTGGCCGATATCTAGCCACACAGCGTGTACAATTACTGGAACTATGCAAACACGCGGTTGGGATAGATATTGGCACTTTGCGGTCTACAAAGAGCTAAATAAGCTACAGCACAAAGCGTTTTGCGAAAATTACACAATAAAGTGCCCGCAAAATCACCCTATTTTGCAATAGCAACCTCCAAATTTTTGTGCCACATGCTCCGCCGCATTGAAGCGGTTTGAATTATCACAATTTCACCGCATATTTATAACAGTTGGCAAGCTTACGCTTACTGAAAGTTTTATTTCCAGAAGTCTGTCAACCTGGATTTCTTAAGCTTCACGGCAAGCAAGGCGTTACGCGAGTCTCGCAGTCCATTAAGAGCCATCGCAATGTCAGGTTACAGTGTATTAGAATGTTTTACAGCGGGTCGAGCGGAGGCGCATCCTATTGCGCGTCGCGTACCCGCTTTGGAAGTAGCCTGCACTTAAAGCGAGTGTGCGGCGCTTCTGCCGTCTGCACGTTGTTTTTCGATGTCGTCGTTGCGGAACGTCGCTTCTTTCGCGCCTTTTTCTGCGTCAGTGTTTATGATGCCGCACAAGCGGCGGTTAATCCACTGTTACACGCCGGGCTGCGCAACTGGCTATGCTAGAGCAGCCCAGGAGCGCAAGTTATCGCTTTTTAAGGCTCCGAGAGATGAACACCAAAGGCTTCCTCATATTGGCAAAGCCTTTAGCGCAATTCAAAAAAGACAGGGACGTGACAGAGATGCAGGATAGCGCTGTCCCGTGTCTGTCACGCCCCTGTCTTTTTTGAATTGCGCTAAAGGCTTTGCCAATATGAGGGAACCGTACCAACTAGTCAGCCTTGTTGAACCAAAGTCTCCTTTGGCAGCGAAATCTCCACCAGCTTGACAAGTCACTGGACCCTGATTGAGCTGTTTGCAAACTGCACTTCGAGCCGCACTTTATTGTGACGCATTATGTCCACATGATCAATGAAACTGAAGCTACAATTCCGAGGGGGACCCCAACGCTTGCTCCACTTTCATATTTAAGGGTAAAGAAATCTCGCCCGCCGTGGTTCCTCAGTGGTTACGGTGTTGGGCTGCTGAGCACGAGGTCGCGGGATCGAATCCCGGCCACGGCGGCCGCATTTCGATGGGAGCGAAATGCAGAAAACACCTGTGTACTTAAATTTAGGTGCACGTTAGAAGAACCTCAGGTGGTCCAAATTAATCCGCAGTCCCCCACTACGTTGGGTCTCATAATCAGATGGTCGTTTCGGCACGTATAACCCCATATACTATTATTATTAAACAAGTCTCGTGATGCAGCGCAAAGAAAGTCGCGCCAACACTTGAAGCTTAGTCGCTTATGAGGGTAATTATACCAAGCCGTTGGACAGTGGTCGACTGAAAAGCGAGCATATTGTGTAAATAAAAGTGCATTGGTGTGTTATATCACAACTTTGTTGTTTATTAACTGTTCATAACTCTACCAGCAAATACACGCAAAGTGCCTCGAGCGGGCCAGTCACGCGGCAACTTCGCGTGTGTTCGCGGGCTTCTATCACGCTCGAAAAAAAACTTATGTAGCACGTATTGAGCAACAGAAACCTGTCTCAGGAGTTTTTCATGTTGCTCTTCAATTTCTCATTGACACTTTTCATCTCATTGTAATATTTGAGAAGTTGATTAAGACTATGTAATTAGCCGGAATGCAAAAAAATAATCCGAGTATCTCCAGGCGACGGCAAACAACATTACATTGGTTCTGTCCCGCTACGTGGCATCTGCATATTTCTAAATCTTGGTGCATGTGTGAGGGGCGGCGAGGGCCGGCTGCTGGCTGAAACTCAATTAAGGCTCAAGCACCATTAATAATGAACTTTATTACTAAGGCATGGCGCCTCCAAAAAGCGACGAAAGCCAACATGCGCACCGCACTCTCGCGCACACTTCTCACGTCTTGGCTTGGCTTCGGGGCTGGCTGTGTGCTGTGGCTGGTAGGTGGCACTACTAGCCAGATTGCTTACATCTGGCCCCTCTCTGTTTGACCAAGTCCCTTTGGTCTAGGAAAGGGCACTGCTTGATGTCTTGAATGTGAGAATAGTCCAAGCGCTCGGGTGGATGTCCAGGGCCGTTATTTTGTAGCGATGCCTTTAAAGTAATAATGCCTTTTCGCGCTTATCGCGCATTGTCAGTGGTCAGGGCGACAGTCCGCTAACGATATCAACGTTGATAACGCGAGCAGGCCGTCGCTCTTGACCACTGACAAAGCGCGATAAGGCATTATGACATTAAAGGCATCGCTACAAAATACCGGCCTTGGGAGTGGCGATCGCTGTAGGTCTGCTGAGCTGTGGTGTCCGGGCACTGACCGAAAGATGACCCATGATCATAACAGCATTCGACATCCGTGGCAGCAGTCGTCCATGGGATGGCACACTTGTGGCTGTTGGAGAATGGCAAATTTCAGTTGGCAGGGGCGGCTGAAACGCCAACTGTGCTTGGCTTCAAGAAAACCAGTCTTACCCAATATAAGTGGCACAGCATTATTATCGAGGGCGGCTGCTTTGACCAAACCGGTGATAAGTCCAACAGAAATATTGGGTGAGTCTATTCTCCTGGCAGTATTTCTCCCGACGCTCACCTCCTATTGGCGCTCGGAAGTCACATGACAAACTGCCGGGGGGAAAAACGGCCTCCAGGTGCGCCTTAACCTAACATCACATAACCTAATTTCACCTAATCTAACATAACATACCCTAACCTTCCAAGAGCCAATAGGAGGTGAGTGCCGGCAGAATAGCCACTGCCAATCTTCAAACAGATGGCACCAGCGGGAGTTACTGATGTTCCTCCAACGACGACTTGAGGAGGTCTAGTCCAGGGCAGGAGGGGCAAAGAGCTGACCAGGCGACGTGAAACAAGCGTCACTTTAGACAAAGCAACACATGAGTCACGAGAAACGATAAGTCGAGTAGGGCGAACCGTTTGGGCACTGCAGGCAAGCTACTTCATCGTTTGGGCAGGCGTCACTGTCAACACGACGGTCAGCGAAACGCAAAGGGCGAAGGCGCAAAATGGCTAGGACGAAGCGGGCGAGAGGCTGCATCGGGTGGCAGGAGCTGTACAAAGGAAGGAGCGTTGGCTGGCGAGTCACTTCACTAGGCGGGTGAGAGGTGATGTTTCAGGCATGGTTCGGGGTCGACTGCGCCAGTTGTGAGAGGCGGCGAGGGCCGGCTGCTGGCCGAAACGTAATTAAGGCTCGAGCACCATTAATAACGAACTTTATTACTAAGGCATGGCGCCTCCAAAAAGTGATGAAAGCCAACGCGCGCACCACACCAACGCCTCCTATAAAGTCTTTATAGGAGGCATTGACCGCACTCTCGCGCACACTTCTCACGCCTAGGCTTGACTTTGGGGCTGGCTGTGTGCTGAGGCTGGTAGGTGGCGCTACTAGTCAGATTGCCTACACATGATAGTTCGGACACCCTGCGTATTGCAGTCGGCTATCCAGCTCAGCCGCTCTTGAAAATCGCGATAAGCGTTCGCAAATACTCAATTGCACGTTCGTATAAAAAACGGTGTCGATAATAAGCCAGGCAAACTGCAACGAACACCACTGCGAAATGTGAAGTATTGCGAGATGATTCCACAACTAAAACATGCGCAAGCGATGGTATTTAAATTTTTCCATATGCATAACGAAGCTGCAAAGAATAAAAACCAGAAGCAAAAACATTTGTCCCTTGCTAGTCGTGCATGGTATACTTCACCCGCCGAAAACGCCGGACGAAGTGGTTGTCCTAACAGCACGACGGCCCGAAAGCTGACGCGCTTTGAAGTGCGGCCGACTACAGCGCCGCTCATCTTTCTTCCCCTCCAGGCCCTCTCCAGCGGAGGCGGTCGCGACACTATACTTGGCGACAGCTTTTCTTGACATTGGAGCGAAGGCTACGGAGGCGGGGCCTCCGCACATTTGTGTTACTACGCAAGTAGTCTGGCAGCTTGTAGCTGATTTCAGTTCCAGTTTCGATTTTCGCTTGCTCACAGCGCTAGTGTGTTTAGCAAAACATATGCATGCAAAATGGGAACGTCAAAGTTAAACTTTGATGAGTGTGCATACATGCAGCTAATTACTGTGCTGTATATATACTGGTACACAGAAAATTTTCCGCTGTTCAGAAGGTTTTCCCAGCATTATTCAGCCTTTATAACAGCGAAGCTTATACCCCTGACACATGGGCAAAACTAAAGTTCTTTGCAGGAAACCCCTTTTGTTACTCCGAAGGACCCTTTGCAGAAAGGAGTTGCACCGATGACACACAGCATCGCACTAACTTCTTTAGGTGGTTCCTCAGATGAACGCGAAAAAAAGCGTTGTTTGTTAAAGCAGCAAGAGGGAAGACTTACAAAAAGCTGCGCATGTAATTACATTTTGTGTAGAACCTAAAAATACTTTTTTCCCATTTTTGATGAAAATGCGCATATTCGGAATTCAACATGGCGGCGCTAGTGACGTGCTTCGAGCGTTTGAGCTAGAGTATAGCTAGAGTAAATCTTCACTGTTTGACAAATCGCATTACCGTTAAAGCTTAAAGTATAAACAGCATTCACGCGATCTTGCGCGCGACAGCGACAATCGACGCAATGGAGATGGCTGTCGCGTTCGCTCGTCGCCTACAAGTCGTACCGCATGCAAGCGACGAGACGAGCGACGACTTTGAGCGACGTCTCCCCGGTGTTGCCGGCATGAGGGCAGCAAATACTCGCCGAAACAGGCGTGACGCTTGCTTTATTAATTTAAGTTGATGTGTTTTAGTGTAAAGAGCAGCATAAATATTTCTAAAGGTCTTGCACTACGTTATTATCCTTGCACGTATCAAAATCTAGTCGTTTGCTCGTTCCGTGCGACAATCAGTAGTACTTGACTGATGTATATCCAGTTCCGGCTTCGCGCTATTGGCTAGTCGCTCATAGCACTTCCGGGCGACGAGCGACGAATTCTACATTTCTAGAACCGAGCGACTGAGCGAAAAGACCAAGCGATCTGTTCGCGCGACGGCCCGTTTCGTCTCTCGAAGCCGTCGCTCATCGCCGTCGCGCACAAAATCGCGTGAATGCGGTTTGGGCTTTATACATTTTTAAGGTAAAAAAATACCTGCGGTGCACCGTAGTTATGTAACACGTTTTCGTCTGTTGATGAGTTGTGCACGCTGTATGCGAGAGTACACCTTCCGCTTGAAAAGTAGATGCCCGATCTTTTTTCCCGCAAAGGAACTTTGCCGGGAGGAAGATACTCCTTTGTCGTGTGTCACTGCGCTTAAACGCCTTTGCGGTAGATGTCCCGTTACTTAAAGAACTTGTGCCTGTGTGTCAGGGTTATTAGGTTCAGTGTTCAGTCAACAAAAAGTGTGGCAACCCAAGATATACGGGTACGCGCCTCACGTGATCGAATGTTAACGTTTACAGTATTAAGCCCTGGTACAGGCGAAATGGAAGGCCAGTTGCGGCACGATCCTGCGACGACGCGCGTCTGTTAAGGAATTCTTTGCAGACTCACATTTTGAACAAATACCTCTTTAATTGAGAAATAAGAGGAGTAACAACGTGCGTTACGACTGCTTCCATCGCGGGTCGCCCTCCTTCCTCCCCCCATGTTGCCAGCCTAGCATTTCGATTCCGCTAACACTCGGCCATTCCTGGCAGCGAACTGTCCTCAGTTCATGTGGTGTAGTCCCGAAGATACGCAGGTCTTTTGGACACACGTGTGCTACGTCTGTAGCAAAATGTCCCTGTAAGTCATGAAACTTGACGCACAATGTTTTGCGCATGCTTTTAGGCAGCACAAAAAGAAGTCGTCCGTCTTCTTCAACGTAAAACAGTTTTCCACGCTTTCTTCCTCGTCGGAGCTTGACTGGTCTTCCACCCCATCTCTTCAGTTGGCTGATGTGGGTAGACCCTTTTCCTTCCGTTCATCTCGGTCACTCTGTAGGTGTCTGCTGGCAGTACTTCTATGAGCGTTCTTGAGTGGACCTCTGAGTGGACCTCTGAGTGGACCTCTGAGTGGACCTCTGAACTTCTTCTGGGTTTTTGTTGGGGCACCAGTGTGCTCTGGAACGCAGCGCATGACCACTATGTCTCCAACACTCAACTTGTCCGCTGTGAAGTGACGCTTGTCGAAGTACTGCTTCGACCTTGCTTGCTGGCTCGCTATGTCCTTTTGAGCCATCTCTTGAAGTTGCTCCGGGCAGACCCACTCGTTATTTTCAGTGTTCAGCCATCTGAAGATACCATCCTGCATCCTTGGTTGATATCCATGCAAGAGCTTGAAAGGGCTAGTCCCTGTTGAGGCATTGTAAGCAGTATTTAGGTAACTTTCTACCTCCTTGATCTTCTGATCCCAATCTTTGTGAGCTGGGTCCTTGATTGTAGCCATAATACACGGTACCAGAGTTCGGTTCACACGCTCCACCTGGCCATTAGCCCTTGGATGGTGTGCCGAGTTCAGTGTGTGAGCCACACCATTTTCCTGACAGAAGGCTTCGAAGCCGTGGGACGTGAAACAGGAACCACGGTCCGAGATGATGCGCTCCGGTAGTCCAAACTCTGTTATGAAGTTCTGCATACACCACAGTACATTTCTCGCCGAGGTGTGGCGCACAGGGTAGGAGGCGCACAAACTTTGTCAGATTGTCCACCAGCACCAATATCCACTGGTTCTTCTTGGAACTTCTCACAAACGGACCAACGTGGTCCACATGAACAACTTGAAATGGTCTCTTCCCAGGTGGTATCGAGTGCAGAAGCCCAGGCTTCTTTCCTCCTGGTACCTTTGTGATTAGACATTCAAAACACATACGGATGTGCTGGTCCACGTAGCGCTTCATCCGAGGAAACCGATAAAGTTCCTTGATTTTTGTCACCGTTCGGTCTGTAGCAAAATGTCCCTGTAAGTCATGAAACTTGACGCACAATGTTTTGCGCATGCTTTTAGGCAGCAGAAAAAGAAGTCGTCTGTCTTCTTCAACGTAAAACAGTTTTCCATCTCTCAGCCGTAAGTTCTTGACTTTGGCACTCTCTTCTTGGGTCCTTTCTTTGACTGGCTTCTCCAATATTTGGGCGAGCTTCGCCAAGTCCGCATCAGAGCGTTGAACGATCACAACTTGGTCCTCCAATGTCATGGTAAGGCACACCTCGATCCTTGTCTCAACAACCTCATCAAGCGTGTCCCTTGGCGCTCCTACAGGTTCACGACTCAAATAGTCCACATGTGCCATTTTCTTTCCTGCTCGGTGCTTCACCTCAAAGTCATACTCTTGAAGTAAGTCGAATCACCTTGCTATCTGTGGTTTAAGAGTCTTGTGCGCATTCAGATACACAATTGCTTGACAATCTGTAACCAGCGTGAACGGAATGCCTAAGAGAAATGGATGAAGTCTTTCCATACTCCAGACTATCGCCATCAGCTCCAGTTTTCCCGCATGGTAATTCCCTTCAGCATCAGTGGTACGCTTACTGACACAAAACACCAAGTGCCAGCGTCCCGACTCATCTTGTTGAAGGATCATCCCCGCAAGTCCATGTCTGCTTGCGTCCGTGTGGAGCTCTGTCGGAGCCAAAGGGTTATACAACTTCAGAACGGGTGGTGCTGTCAGTTCCTTTCGGAGCAGGTCGAAAGCTTCCTGCTGCTCCACTCCCCACGTGAACTTCGTGTCTTTCTTGGTCAGAGAAGTAAGCGTTTCTGCCTTCAGGGCATAATGGGGAATGAACCGTCTGAAAAATCCCGTTAGACCCAGAAATCTCCTTACACTGTGAACATCAGTTGGCGTGCTAGCGTCCAGTATGGCTTGTTGCTTCACTTCACCTGGCTGCAGGTAGCCTTTCGCAATCTTGAAGCCTAAGTAGTCGATTTCCTCACTTCCAAACACACACTTGGATATTTTCAGGGTTAGACCAGCAGCTCGCAGGGCATCCAGTACTTGTTTGAGCCGAACCAGCAACTCTTCCCAATCCTTGGCTGGAATCAGCAGGTCGTCCATGTAACACAATGCTACAGTGTTACGCAGAGATCCGAGGACCTTGTTCATTAGACGCTGAAATACAGCAGGACCATTTCTCAACCCGAACACCATACGTTCAAACTGCCCGATCTCGTCAGGCGTGATGAATGCAGTCTTGGCCTTCGATTCCTCACTCTGTGGAAGTTGAAGGTATCCGTTTGCACAGTCTAACACACAGTATATCTGTGCTTCGGAGAGTCGTTGCAGCTGGTCGTCAATGTTTGGCAAGGGGAAGTGTTCCGGCACCGTCTGGCTATTTAGCCGTCGATAATCTATGACTAGACGATTTTCTCCATTCTTCTTTTTCACGAGTAGTACTGGACTAGCATATGGCGAGGATGTTTCGGTTATGATGCCAGTCGCCTTCCACTCCTTGACAATTTCTTGGATCGCTTTTCTTTCCTCTGCATTAGTCGTGTACGGTTTGCAGCTGACTGGGCTGCTCCCGGGATGCTCCGTGATGATCATCTCTAGTTGGTTACAACACCCCAACTCTGACAAATTCAGCGCAAAGCAGTCCCTATATTCATTCAGCATTTTCAGCAGTGCGTCAACTTGCTGTTCATTGACATCCTTCCCGACGTTTAGCATGCTACGATCAATGGGCTTCTGCTGAGGCACAGGTCTCACGGGTGTTAGCTCTTCGCTCCCTGATAGCAGTTCAACGTGAGCAAACAAACTCCCCTTGATCAGCTGTTGGTCTTCATCCTTGTCGTTCAGCATGGGTATCTCAACCATTCCGTCTTCGACGTGAAGTAGTATTCCCTTACCCGTTCCTGTAGGCAATATAACATTTCCTTCACTATTATTGGTCTCCACTGTCACCCAACACAGTCCTTTTGGGCAGCACAATGGTCTCCTTGACACGAAGTGGCTCCTTCGAAGGCTTCATCTGGGCAAGGTCAATGTTGCAAAATGGAAGATCGTCTCGGTAGCCAATCCTGAGTTCATCTCCCATGTGTAGGTATGCAATGTGGTCCTGTTCCGTCCAAGTCCTACCAACCAGCATGTCCACAGGCAAGGCACTGTTGTGAACGATAATCACCTTGACCTTACGGCATAACACGTCATCGATTTCTATGTCAACCTCCGAGGTTCCGATAGACTGCACTGTAGATGTATCAGTGTTCCCCAACCCCTACAACGCTTGGGCTTTGCACACAACATGCAGATTGCACTTTTATGACGCAATATACAGTCTGAACTTCCCGGGTCAATCATCACGGAGAGCTGGTGAGTACCATTGATGATCGCAGTCTTCAGGAACTTGGATGGACCACTGTCACTTGTTGGGTCCTCATTCACCATGAAGTTCCCAGCAGGGTTTGTTTTTGAACAGTCTTTCGCTATGTGCCCGCACCCTTCCACAGCTGTAGCATTTTCGCTCTGACGGATCACGCTTGGGAGGCTCTGGCATTTGCTTCGGTGGTCCCCCACCACTTGCTTGATGTGCGACACGTGCATTTGTGATCACTTGCTCGGTTGGACGCGTGGCGTTCCAAGATTTTGAAGGCGGAGGCTTCCCACGAGATGTCGCGCTACCTGGGTCACCACCGTGTGGCTTGGCCCCTGGATACTGCTGCATTCTAGCTTTGGTTATTCGCTCTAGTCTTCGCAAGTCTGCCAGCAATTCGTCCTCGTCCTCGTGATCCTTCGCCGACATTGAGATGCATGCATCTTTAAACCGCAGCCCCACCAAAACTTGCTCTTTGGTATCCTGCATACCGAGGCCCAATGCTTTGCATAACAATGTTTTTTCAAGAAAGTACGCCGTGATGGATTCTCCCTTCATCTGGACTCTTTCTTGCATTTGCTTCCACTTTTCGGCCGTGCTTGTCTGGCCCACAAAAGTCTTTTTGAAGGCTATCTTGAAGTCCTCCCACGTAGTAAGGTCATCCACACGGGCCTGAAGCCAAAATCGAGCAGGTCCCTTCATGTGAAGCCTGGCGTTTTCGAGTCTGAAGCTGTCCGGCCAGCCGTGCAGGGCCGCCATGGAATCGATACTCTTCAACCACGCCCCAGCTTCGTGGCATGAGCCCTCGCCGTCGAAATCCTGGATAGCCTTATTTAGGTCCGGCATAACGTGGAACGCTTCAGGCTTCCTCTTGATAAGCTCCAATAACCGCCGGTTTTGCTCCAGCAAAGCTTGCATCATTTCGTTAGTTCCGCCGCCGTCTGCCATCTTGGGCGTTGTCTATACGCCTGTCTGGGCGTACACACAGTTTTTCACCAACAGATAAACGTCTAGGCTTGCCAACGACACTCAGAGCGTCCATACGCACGTTTTCGAGGCGGCACAACGGCTCAATGTCGATCAGTCACAGAAACGGTATCGTAGCGTCTCGCAGGCGTCACACAGAGCGTCCGCACGCACGTTTCTGAGGCAGCACGAAGACTCGCGTTTAGAAGTCGGTACTTCACGAAGACGGTACCGTTGTCTCGTGGACGTCACACAGTGTCCGCGAGTACGTTCAAGGCGTCACACAGTCCCTTTTCCAGTCAGTACCTCACAAAGACGGCACCAACGCAGCGTCAGTTGAAAGTCGGCGAGCGTCACTGTCGTCGCAATCCCCCGACATCGGTTTCCAGGGTCGCTTTACCACAAAGGTTTCGGTAAATCCCACTTCTGAGATGTTAAGGAATTCTTCGCAGACTCACATTTTGAACAAATAACTCTTTAATTGAGAAATAAGAGAAAAATAGGAGTAACAACGTGCGTTACGACTGCTTCCATCGCGGGTCGCCCTCCTTCCTCCCCCCATGTTGCCAGCCTAGCATTTCGATTCCGCTAACACGTCTTGTTTCAATTTTGCTGTATTCCGTTTACGCCCACAAAGACTGTCGACAATGATCGGTGCAGACTGCGCCTCAGTGTTCTAGAAGCTTCATGATTGTAGTAGATCGTTTCGTTAAGATTGCGCGCAAGACGAGAACAGTCAGGCTTATTTCAGAGTTTGCGTGACCACCAGTGATAAGGCTGGAAAGTTAGATGCGTGATGTATAAAAGACGGCGCGTCCAAACGATGACCAGCTTTTCCACGGCCGATGCTGTACTCGGCGCTATCAGTGCCAGTGTGTATTGCTGTAATCTGACTTTCCGTTACCGGCAGACTGCTGCCTTCGTCAACGTCACGACCCCGTGACAATAGCTATGCAAACTATGCAAGATGACGAACGTTTCCAAGCACAACACCACAGCCAAAATATGCAAGTACCATGATGCCGCTGAATTGGAAGATCTTAAGAGAGCTTACGCTTAATTGAATAGAGACTGATACAGATTCTTCTATCGAGCTTCGCTGGTCAAGCACCTTCATGTAGTGTGATGGCTGCCGATAAGAGAGCTTACGCTTAATTGAATAGACTGATACAGATTCTTCTATCGAGCTTCGCTGGTCAAGTACCTTCATGTAGTGTGATGGCCGCCGATGTTTTTTCCATCCCTGTGCATGCATGCATATCAATTGTTATGGGCAGAAAAAAATAAAGAATGCATAAAAACAGTTCATATCTTTTATTGCATCACAGCCATACGAGAAAATTCTCGAGGCCCGTGTATTTAGATTTAGGTGCACGTTAAAGAACCCCAGGTGGTCAAAATTTCCAGAGCCCTCCACTACGTCGTCTTTCATAATCATATCGTGGTTTTGGGACGTTAAACCCCATCAATTATTATAAACATAACATTTTGCTGGCACTCCATGTCGACATACCATTTTTGCACTTGTGGCACAGAACGCGATAGCCATAACTCGTTGCTGGCATTGCTTGCCATAAGAACCGTTATCATAACAAATCAAAATAGGTAAGAGCAGGAACACATTGATAACGAAGAATGAGACTGTAGAATACATTAGGAAATGAGCAAATGAAAAACAAAAGAATGACAAGAAGCGCTATCACACTTTCAGGTGCCATTGAAACAGCAATGAAACAAAACATCAAGCACTATTGGCATGAGATCACACAGAAAAATAGCTAGAGTGGGGCCCGCAGAGCTTCTGCCTTGATTCGAGTTACGTTCGCAACTTTGAACACTTCAATTTAACTAAGAAATGTGGTTCTCGCTGATGCAGCGTATAATGTAAAAGTTCACGGCCGTAATACATCATCACATCACAGCCACCGTGACAGTACACGGCCACTGACACAAAAACCACAGGTTTGAGCCTGTCGCATTTCGATGGATCAGAAATGCCAGACGCCCGTGTACTTATGTTTCAGTGCATGTTAAACAACACCGGGTGGTCAAAACTTGTGCAACCTTCTAGCATGGCATGTCGCATAATCACATCCATCGTTTTGGCACACAATATCCCAACAGTTATTATCACATCATGGTAGCGTAACCAGAACATACATGATGTGCAATGAAACAAGAGAGATCGGCAGATTAAATTAAAATGAAGTGAATAAGCAATAAAAGTGTAAATAAATAGCAGTGACTGGTGGACCTCAAAAGCAATATCACAGTTTCTGGTTAGGCACGCGTGTAATCCTTTGGTTGAAGCTTTGAAAAAGCACACATGGAGATGCTCATGACAGTTATCAATTCTGCTCATGTCAGAGCTGCTCGACTCATCAGAAGTACTCGAATCTGTGCCCAAAGAAATTATGACTTTCTCTTTGGCTGTCTATAATGCCATCCCGCTCCCATGCCTCATCCTCAAGCCTTATCATGTGAGTGCAGTCTCGGAACCAGTTCTGCGAGGTCACACCTGCGATCCCTTCCAGCAGCAGCTTCTCGACTGAATCGATCTTGAAGTCAGTGTTCTTTGAAGCAACATAGCCTTTGACCTGGCTCCACACAAGCTCTATTGGATTAAGCTCGCAGTGGTAAGGAGGAAAGCGCACAACCTCGTGACCAGCAGCACTGGCAAGTGTGTCAATCTGGTAAGCAAGGAACATCTGCTTATTCTGCTTAACGATCTGCAGCAGTTCGCTCTTCAGTTGGTCATCTGAAAAAGGGATACCTTTCGATTTCAACCAGCACTGGATGTCAGCTTTTCTTGATGAACTTGGCACCTTTTCAACTTGAGCACTGTGATACGACGCATTATCCATCACAATCGCACTGCGTGGCTTGATGTTCAATAGCAACTGTTCAACAAACCATTTTTGAAAACGTGCAGCATCCAGTGTGGTAATCACCAGCACCCTTCTTGGCACGAAAAACTAGGGCGGCTCTATCAACAAAGCCTTCCGCACTGCTAGCATGCAAAACAATTAGGCGTCCTCCTTTACCGCTCGGTGCACGGAGACCTGTTGAGAGGCCTTGACGAAATGCGTCTTGCAGGGACATCATTTTGGTGTCTGTCCATACAGTCTCCTTAGTGTGGCCAGCATTTACCCAGGCCTCATCAAGGTAGTATATGGTCCTGTAAAAGAAATCAGTCGTATAGTTAAGAGCGTACTTTTACTGGCAACAGCCCATCTTACTGGCAACAGCCTACACTCGGATATTGCCGGCGCGCAAGGAACAAGCACGGAAACATGCACGCTTGCAGTCACGGAAGGACGCGCATGCGCGCAAGCGTCGGTCTCGACACCAGGGGTGCGCCGCTAGAAGGAGAGGCATTGGGCCCAAAATCTAAGAAAGCATTAAGAGAGGCAGTGAGCAAAATGATAATGGACGGTAAAGCCCCTGACGGGTGGAGACTGAGCAGGATGAGCATGATATATAAGGGAAAGGGGGACAAAGCCGACATAAACAACTACCGTCCCATAACAGTGACGTCAGTGGTTTACAGGGTGGTGATGCAGATTATAAAGGACAGACTGCAGGCATGGGTGGAGAGCGAGGAGGTGCTGGGGGAACTACAAAATGGGTTCCGAGAACAAAGAAGGTTAGAAGATAATCTGTTCTCATTGACACAGTGTATTGAAATAGCAGAAAAGGAACACAGGCCCCTATGGCTTGCCTTTCTGGATATCAAGGGAGCCTATGACAGTGTAATCCAAAAGGATTTGTGGGACATACTGGGCACTCTAGAGGTGGAAGATGGAGTAAGAAATATTTTAAAAGATATCTATAAAAGTAACAGGGTGCTTATAAAATGGGAAAACAAGGTATCTGGGCCTATAGAGATACAGCAGGGGCTTAGGCAGGGGTGCCCTCTGTCACCTCTGTTGTTCATGCTGTATTTACAAGGATTAGAGAAAAAATTAGAGAGGAGCGGACTTGGCTTCAACCTTTCCTATTCCAAGCAGGGAGAATGGATTAAACAGTCATTACCAGGACTGATGTATGCAGATGACATTGTACTTATGGGTGACAGCAAGGAAGACTTGCAGAGATTAATGGACATCTGTGGTAAAGAGGGAGATAGCTTAGGTTTGAAGTTTAGTAAAGAAAAATCGGCAGTCATGACTTTTAATGATAATCAGGGCAGCGAGCATAGGATACAGGAGGTTACGCTGGAGGTGGTGGATAAGTACAAATATCTTGGAGTGTGGATAAACAATGGGGCTGAGTACCTAACGGAACATGAAAAATATGTGACGGCTAAAGGTAGCAGAAATGCAGCTGTGATGAAAAATAGGGCACTGTGGAATTACAATAGGTACGAAGTGGTGAGAGGGATTTGGAAAGGGGTGATGGTCCCTAGTTTGACTTTCGGCAATGCGGTCCTGTGCATGAGATCAGAGGTTCGAGCAAGGTTGGAAGTTAAGCAGCGAGGGGTAGGTAGACTGGCTCTGGGAGCACACGGAAATACACCAAATCAGGGGGTACAGGGTGACATGGGATGGACGTCATTCGAGGGCAGGGAAGCCAGCAGCAAGATAGAATTTGAGGAGCGATTGAGAGAGATGGCAGAAAAGCGGTGGGCAAGGAGAGTTTTCAGTTATTTGTACATGAGGAATGTTGATACAAAATGGAGGAAGCTGACCGGAAAACTGTCAATCAAATATTTGGACTGCAGGAGGGGTGCAAACCAGGAAACAGCGGTTAAGAAAAAGGTTAAGGAAACAGAGAGGGGTCTGTGGAAAACAGGGATGCAGACGAAATCAGCACTGGGCACATACCGAACTTTCAAGCAAGAAATTGCCAAAGAAAATATCTACGATAATTCTAGGGGAAGCTCTTTGTTGTTTGAAGCCAGGACGGGAGTATTGCGGACTAAGATGTACCGAGTCAAGTACCAAGGTATAGACACGTTGTGCTGTGCGTGTGGAGAAGAGGAAACGGCTGAACACCTCATACTTTTCTGTAAGGGGCTTAACCCTACAGTGCAAGGCAACGGGGCTGATTTTTTCAAAGCATTGGGGTTTAAGGACAGTGAAGGCAAAATAGACTTTAAGCGGGTAGAAATAACCAAACAGAGGTTATCTGATTGGTGGATAAAATTAAGGCAGGGGTGAAATTTCACCCACCACAAAGTACAAATTATCTTAATAGTCATGGCTAGGTGGCGTATGTCACCGCCCGATTTAAAGGGTTCAGCCTCATCCATCCATCCAGGAGCGCTCCGCCACGCGCTCGCGCCCCCCGCACTATTTTGTGGCCGAGTGTACTTTCGACGCCAAGCAACGATGTCGTCTCTTTCGAGCAATGCGGAATTCCTTTTTCTCTTTCGGTAGACGAACCCCAAGTCGTTCAGCATTCGTTGCATCTTGCGAGTGTTGATCGTCGGCATGTCCATGTCAGGGTCGCTGATCACGTCGTTGCGTAGCTTCTCGGACGTCGGCAGTTCACTGCGCATGAAATAGCTGTGCACTTTGCGCCGCAATGCTGCCAACGCAAACGTGTCGTAGCGCAGCAGCCTCGTCTTGGCGGTCATGCACTTCCCAGCTTCGCCCGAGACCGAGAAATCCAGTTTCTTACGCTTTGGAGGGGAGAGTGGGGCCCGCAGAGCTTCTGCCTTGATTCGAGTTACGTTCGCATACTCACTCCGGTGAGCTCGGCGACAGTCCGGCACACAGAATTCGTCGACAGCTCGGGCTGACGGCGCCTTACTCCTGCGTAGACATTGCAGATAACCTGCTTGGTTTGTTTGGAGACCCACTTCTTGTCACACTTAGAGTATAGCCTCCTCGGAGAATGAAAAGGAGAGTTTGCGGCCGCACACGGTACCGCCGGCACCGGGGACGCCATGTTTATTGCGAGAGCAAGCAGCAGGCTGCGGAAAACGTGGTGCGGTCCAAGAAATAAAAAGAAATAAAAATATAAAATTAAGGCGCACGATAACTTTTTTTCCATGAACAGCTTCCCATACTTGTTCTATATTTATAATGAAGAAAATTTTTATTTATTCGGGTCAAGTAACTCATAGAATCAGAACGCACCATGCAGGCGCCTGCAGTGGCGCCTGCAGTGAACCGCCTGCAGTGGCACGCACACATGCAGGCGGTTCTGCTCTGTAGCTTCCACAGTGCTGTCAAGGAACAACGTTACTGGACAATGCCTCCTAGTACTGAGCCGCTATTCTGGACATTCCGCCATTTTCTTCGAGGCGTGACGTAGGCGCGACGCTTACAAAATGGCGCCGATAGCCCCGTTTCGCTTTCGTAACGTGACGCAAATTTGACGTTTCGCCTAAGAAACTGTAATGTAGGCATTGAACATAGCGTGGTTGATAAAGCAAAACAGTTTTCCTCCCCAGTGAAAATAAAGCAGCTAGCTCAAAGCGTACGACTATTCGATCAAAATCGTTTCTCGCTTCCGTCGTCTGCATGCGCGCAGGCTGTCGTCTGCTTCATTAGCTAGGATGCGTGACCTCGGGAAACGGAATGAGTCATCGTATATTGGCGCCCACGCGCTTGCTTTCTACCTTGAGACAACATACGCGACCTGCCAGTGATGATCAGCGCACGCTCTAGGCCGCGTTATCGCTATCTCGTGATCCGCAAGTGACTCAGCCCGACTCGTCTGGCTGAGAAGCGGCCGAATATCATCGATAGCGTTGCGCGCGCCACAGGTATCCGCTTGAGCGACGCAAACGCCGGCACTGCCATCTCTTGTGCACTTCGCTGCTTACTGGCACCGCGAGAGGAAACTTCAAGGCGCCGTCTTGCGTACATTTCTTTTTATAAATTAAAAAGTCACCGTTGTCGTAGCCTTTGATGACGCGAAGAGTAATTAATATTGATTACAATACAAACACAATAGTGAAAAGTGCGAAATGTCGCAGAAAGTTTGCTAGTTTCAACCAATATTATTTCAAATAAACGTGTTTTTAATAGAAATGATGGTTCAAAACACAAATGCCAACACCACCCGAGAGCGATGCAAATGCTATGAGCACGCGTTGTGAACAAAAGATTTTCATGGCCCCAAATGACAGGGAAAATGCGGCGATACGCATGCCTCTCGACTGACACTGCATATGACCGCTCATTACCATAATTCGCGCGGCTCGTCGCACCACAAATTATGGCGGAAAATCTGTGCAATGGCGGCCCAGCGCAACGTCACGCAACGTCAAATTGACGTTTACGAAACGGCCCTTCCTGTGACGCTCTTCACGGGATATTCTTTCAGCCAATCAACAACTGACATGCCGGCTATCTTGGAACAACACCACATATTCGCGAAATTGCAGATGCATTGCACGGGCTTCTGCACGCTACCGTCCACTTTCTTTTTAAAGCGCTAAAGTCGCAATATAGGTGCCAAGGACCACAAAAAAGTATTAGTCGACAAAACTTGCAGCTCCACGTCACGTTTCGTCATTCTGACGAAAACGCAAAATTACATTTTGCAAAACTTCCGTTTCCCGGCACAAATTTTGAAACACGTGACCTCTGGACAGCCAATGAGACAGCCAAGATGGCGGATAATGGCGGCCGTGTAGTTGCCATGCGTGTCCAGAATAGAGCCCCTGGATTACCTCTTTCAGTTTGCAAACTCCGGCTAGAGCGACCTACTCCGGCGCCGCCGCGGATGTCACCCTCCGCTGTACCGCCGAGCGGGGGCGCGCTCGTTGCCGTTTGACTAAGGTCCCTGTATACATACAGGGACCTTACGTTTGACCGGTGTCGGCGGTGCCTACGGCTTCTAGGCCGCCAGCCACGCTGGCGTGGTTATACCTAGGAACGGGGCACCAAAGTGAAGCCAAACGACCGTAACGCCGCTTGGGGCGCTGCGATCGGTATCACACAGCCCGCCGTGGCTCAGAGGTAGAATGTCTGCTTCCCACGCAAAAAACCGGGGTTCGAATCTCGGCAGCAGACAATGTTTTTTCCGTTCTTTTTACTACTTCATGCGTTGATTTTTTTTATTCTTTATACTGCTGCTTAATACTTGCTTCCGTTGCTATGCAATGCAACCGAAAGTCAAGCAGAAGCTGAAGGAATAATAACAAAATAACAATGTCTTGTACTTAATAGCGCATAAAAAGGGACGGAGGCACAGATGGACGACGCGGAAACAGCGCTAACTTCCAACAAACTTTTATTCTACGAAGCACTTCACACATATATAGTCAACAGATAGCGCACGCAAGCGCATAAGTACTGGTTTTTTAACACATGACGGCAACGTGACATGTGTAATGGAAAAGATGAGATCGAAGATGAAAAAGGTGAAAAAAAGGTTTTAAATTTTTTTTCCTTTTATTTTCTTGTAGCGACAGATTAGGATGCTATCTTCATCACGCCACCCTCTGTACCTTGTTTGAAAAATCTAATCCTTTTTTCGAAAGATCAATTGAAGGCGTGCTAACACAAGCATTCCCCAAACTAGCGATCTTCGCCGCTTCAATGATCTCACGTGTTGTTTGCATTGGGCTTCTTCCTATCGCTGTGCACTGCTTATAAACGGGACTGCACCCATGCTTTCTACAGTGGAAAGCCAGATGGCCCACTCCTCCAGTTCGCACGTTATTTGCGTGTTCACGCAGCCTATCATTTATACACCTTCCTGTTTGGCCGATGTATTTTTTGCCACACGACAAGGGTAGTTCATACACGATATTGTTCTCACACTGAACATGGCTTTCCTTGTGCTTTGTCTGGCAACGGGGTTTTCCAGAACCACAATAGCTGGCCTTGCACAAGTTGGACAGCTTGTTTGGCGCTGAAAAGATGACACTTACATTTGCGTTGTTGGCAAATGTAAGTGTCAAATGTAAGAGGGTGGCGTGATGAAGATAGCATCCTAATCTGTCACTACAAGAAAAAAAAAGAAAAAAAAATTTAAACCTTTTTTTCACCTTTTTCATCTTCGATCTCATCTTTTCCATTACACATGTCACGTTGCCGTCATGTGTTAAAAAACCAGTACTTATGCGCTTGCGTGCGCTGCTATCTGTTATTGGAGATTGTTGTGGAAAGGGGTGAAAAGTTGGGTTAAGTGCAACGCGATAATTGTCTCTCAATAGAGGACACCTCAACCGCGTTGCACAGAGGGGAAGTGGGATTGACAGTTAAAGGAGAGAAAGATCGCAGAGGGAGCAGCAGCAGCATCCGAGGCGCCGGAGGCGCGGGAAAAGGGAGGTCAAAGTTTAGACACGGTCAGTGAGGCCGGTGTCGTCAACGAAGCTCAGGAGGGCACGGTAGAGCTTCAGGTGACTTGAAGAGCAGCCCGAGGGGTGCTCTATATAGACCCTTTTCATCGGCGAGGAGGAAAGGGCGCACGGCGAGCCTTTCCTCCTCTCTGGCTTGTGCGATCCGGCGCGGCGCGGCTTGAATGTGTTGCCGGTCGCGCGCTGCGGAACGATTCGGATGTGTTTTAGCTAGTTCTGAGTGCAATTTACGGGATGTCAGTTCTTACGAGGTCGTCGAACAACCACTGGGTAGCTTTTAGGTGCAGCAGTAGCTACAGTATCTGGAAATTTCTCTTATGTGCAAAAATGCGACGCGCATCATCAGCCGCGGTGTGTGTATGTGTTGTGAACTATGTTGGATGTATTGGTTTTCACTCGACGAAGAGTTGTAAAACATTTGCATCAGCCACCGGCATCGATCTCACGCATTTTAAGTCTAGTAGACTTCAAATCACTATGTTTACGTTAGCCTCCTGCAAGAGGCCGAATGTTTTGCTCAAAACAGAGAGCACTGCGGTTGGCAAACCAACATGATACACACAATTGATTCGTGCTTAGATCAGCATTGCCTTTTTTGCCCTGTAAGGTATAATATAATATACAAAGGGGATCCCATAAAGAGAATCCAATAGCTATATGTAACGACAGAATTTCCGTAACGTGGGTGAATGCGTCGTAAATGACGGAACTTGGGAGACTGAAAAAAAAAAAAAGAGTTGATATGTCCTCATTTTGCGGCAAAATAAAACAGAACACGAGATAACGACGCAATAAGTAGCGCCATGTTACCAATAACACACACGCACGCGCACACGCACGCACGCACGCACGCACACGCACACACACACACACACACACACACACACACACACACACACACACACACACACACACACACACGTAAAGCATATCTGCCCCATCCGGCGCCTTGTACTTAAATTTACGGGAAGCATTGGTATAGACAAAAAAAAGAACAAACTGCAGTGCAATATTCCAATGTTGCAAGTTCCCGCCTTTCTCGCGTAACAGAATGCGGCGTGATTGGTACGGGGTCACAGTGATGGTTCTGCCTGCTCTATGAATATTATGTCTGCGAATGAGTTTTATTTCCAGTATTCACTAATAAGTGTGTTTGTTACTGCAAACACGTGCGCTAATTCCGGTCGGGAGTTCTCACCTTTTCAATTACTGCATTTAGAATATTTGTTATTTTCCCCCTACAGATATATATCCTAAATATATGTCTATGAACCCTTTGATTTAATTACCTAGAAATACGTTGGTCATTCTTCGCGCCACGCAGTAAATAAACCTGGTTTATTTCACTCTAATATTATTTTCTTCGATCATTGTCCCTGATCAATATCCACCAACAAGAAGCGCGTGTAAAATGATATCAATAATAACATTTTCTTACGTAGCATTCATGGTGCGGAGATACCAGTTACTTTTAGAGGACAGTGGTAAAAACAGCAGTTCACCTGGCTAAAACTACATTTGGAACCGGCCGTCAAGAGTCATGGGCGCACCGAAGCAACTAAACCATTGAAAAAATGTACTGCATAGACGTTCTGCGCAAGAAACTGGGCGTCCGCCAGTGTCCGCGTAGCGAACGCGCGCTCGCTAGCCGACGACGCGCTTGACAACGACAGTAAAATTGAAGACGTCGCGTTGTTTAATCTATGCCTCAGATATATGTTTCGCAAAATGGTGTAAACATAAACTTGCAGTTGAAATAAAGCGCTATTTTAAGAGCGTACTATGCGCAATCGACCTCGGCGCCCGCAGCGAAAGTACGTTGAATATGCCGCGGAGCGCGTCTCCGCCCCAATCCAGTTCGCTCGCAGCGCCCTCGCACTATTTTTCCACACGCAGCGCCTCAGCGGCAGAGCGCCGTTCGGCCCACTCGACCATTGTGTAGTACACTCTAGTCGTGTTCTAGTAATCTAGTTCACTAGTCAGGTGGCCACCCGTCCCGCGACACGCGGCACTGTCCCGCATTGAGGGCTGTTGTGCCGCATCCCGAAAAAAAAAAAAAAAATCTTCAAAAATGTCTCACATTGTACACTTTATTATTATTGTTTTACATCTGGTCATCTGTTTGAGGATGTAAGCTGCAAGCACTCCAGCTTCCGGAAATGTCATTTAGGCTTCTTCGTCCATCAAGATTAGGACTAATCAAGATCAGAACTATGTCTGTTCGCCGCTGGGTTCGCCGCTCGGTTCGCCACCCTATTTACGGCCTTTACTATTGCCACTGGTGCATGCTGAATGCACAGGCCTGCCATAGGCCCCCGACGTCGACCCCCACATGCAATCAAGATCAGAACTATGTCGGTTCGCCGCGCGGTTCGCAACCCTCAAGACTGGGATTCAAGAGAACTATGTCTGTTCTCCGCTCGGTTGGCCACCCTATTTACGGCCTTTGCCATTGCTTCCGGTGTATGCTGAAGGCACAGGCCTGCCATAGGCCCCCGACGTCGACCCCCACATGTCTGTTACCACCGGGTGGCAATGGCACGACTAATCAAGATCAGAACTATGGCTGTTCGCCGCTCGGTTCGCCGCGCGGTTCGCGACCCTCAATGTTGCCACCGGATGGCCGTTGCGTGTTACCGCCGGATGGCAATGGCGCGACTAATCAAGATCAGAACTATGTCTGTTCGCCGCGCGGTTCGCAACCCTCAAGACTGGGACTATTCAAGAGAACTATGTCTGTTTGCCGCTCGGTTCGCCACTCTATTTACGGCGTGTTACCACCGGGTGGCCGTCGCGCGTCACCGCCGGATGGGTTGCCGGGTGGCCGTCGCGCGTCACCGCCGGATGGGTTGCCGGGTGGCCGTCGCGCGTCACCGCCGGATGGGTTGCCGGGTGGCCGTCGCGTGTTACCACCGGGTGGCAATGGCACGACTAATCAAGATCAGAACTATGGCTGTTCGCCGCTCGGTTCGCCGCGCGGTTCGCGACCCTCAATGTTGCCACCGGATGGCCGTTGCGTGTTACCGCCGGATGGCAATGGCGCGACTAATCAAGATCAGAACTATGTCTGTTCGCCGCGCGGTTCGCAACCCTCAAGACTGGGACTATTCAAGAGAACTATGTCTGTTCGCCGCTCGGTTCGCCACTCTATTTACGGCGTGTTACCACCGGGTGGCCGTCGCGCGTCACCGCCGGATGGGTTGCCGGGTGGCCGTCGCGTGTTACCACCGGGTGGCAATGGCACGACTAATCAAGATAAGAACTATGGCTGTTCGCCGCTCGGTTCGCCGCGCGGTTCGCGACCCTCAATGTTGCCACCGGATGACCGTTGCGTGTTACCGCCGGATGGCAATGGCGCGACTAATCAAGATCAGAACTATGTCTGTTCACCGCGCGGTTCGCAACCCTCAAGACTGTTACCACCGGGTGGCCGTCGCGCGTCACCGCCGGATGGGTCGCCGGATGGCCGTCGCGCGTCACCGCCGGATGGGTCGCCGGATGGCCGTCGCGCGTCACCGCCGGATGGGTCGCCGGATGGCCGTCGCGCGTCACCGCCGGATGGGTCGCCGGATGGCCGTCGCGCGTCACCGCCGGATGGGTCGCCGGATGGCCGTCGCGCGTCACCGCCGGATGGGTCGCCGGATGGCCGTCGCGCGTCACCGCCGGATGGGTCGCCGGATGGCCGTCGCGCGTCACCGCCGGATGGGTCGCCGGATGGCCGTCGCGCGTCACCGCCGGATGGGTCGCCGGATGGCCGTCGCGCGTCACCGCCGAATGGGGATGGCCGTCGCGCGTCACCGCCGAATGGGGATGACCGTCGCGCGTCACCGCCGAATGGGGATGCGCGCGTCACCGCCGAATGGGATGGCCGTCGCGCGTCACCGCCGAATGGGGATGGCCGTCGCGCGTCACCGCCGAATGGGGATGGCCGTCGCGCGTCACCGCCGAATGGGGATGGCCGTCGCGCGTCACCGCCGAATGGGGATGGCCGTCGCGCGTCACCGCCGAATGGGTTGCCGGATGGCCGTCGCGCGTCACCGCCGAATGGGTTGCCGGATGGCCGTTGCGCGTCACCGCCGAATGGGTTGCCGGATGGCCGTTGCGCGTCACCGCCGAATGGGTCGCCGGATGGGTTGCTGAATGGCCGTTGCGCGTCATCGCCGGATGGGTTGCCGGCTGGGTTGCCGGCTGGGTTGCCGGCTGGGTTGCCGGCTGGGTTGCCGGATGGGTTGCCGGATGGGATGCCGGATGGGTTGCTGGCTGGGTTGCTGGCTGGGATGCCGGATGGGTTGCCGGATGGGCTGCCGGATGGGCTGCCGGATGGGCTGCCGGATTGGCTGCCGGATGGGCTGCCGGATTGGTTGCAGGATGGGTTGCGGGATTGGTTGCAGGATGGGTTGCGGGATAAGTTGCCGGATCGGTTGCGGGATGGGTTGCGGGATAAGTTGCCGGATCGGTTGCGGGATTGGTTGCAGGATGGGTTGCTGGAGTGCCTTCGCGCATTACAGCCGGGTGGGTTGCTGGATAATTTGTCGGATGGGTTGCCGGATGGGTTGCCAAATGGGTTGCCGGATTGGTTGCGGGATTGGTTGCAGGATGGGTTGCTGGAGTGCCTTCGCGCATTACAGCCGGGTAGGTTGCTGGATAATTTGCCGGATGGGTTGCCGGATGGGTTGCCGGATGGGTTGCCGAATGGGTTGCCAAATGGGTTGCCGGATGGGTTGCCGGATGGGTTGCCGGATGGGTCGTCGGATGGGTCGCCGGATGGGTCGCCGGATGGCAATGGCACGCGCTTGTTGGGTGAACAAGGAGACGACTCCATTCTTCGCCGCATCACACGCCGGCTCTTCATGGAGACGCAGAGTGGACACGGCCAAAATATTGGTAAAGGAAAACTATGAGCAAACTGCCTGTTCTACCAGCTTGTGCGATCAGACCGAGCCATTTTAGAGCTGGCTCGATCTGACAAGAAATAACATATGTCAAGTAAAACAAGCGGCGTCGAGTACTTCCCTGGCTTTTAATCAGTAACGTGTGTAAACTAATTGCCACAGCTGTTTTGAGTTGCTGAAGTTTTGTGTTCATCTTAGTAACTTAGTTTCGTGATGTATAAAATAGTTTTGTTAACGCAGATATGTATGAATTTGCATCGGTTATTCTATTTCCTGTTCCGTATTTCCCTAGATGACAAAATTGTGCAAGCAAAAATTTCTCGCCAGAAGTTAAAAAAATAGATTATTATAGTTTCTCATAGTGCTGTCGCCCGCTGTCAATGTGCCCCGCATTTCGCTAGTAGGAAGGTGGTCACTCAAAATGTCATTGTCGTGGGCTCTAATAACTCTTTTGATGCGGTTTTTGATGCGGTCAAATGAATCCATTACTTACAGTCACCGGAGTCGGTGTGTCTTGCCGATTGTCATTTTCCCCAGACAAGGAGGCGTTGGCATCATGTTGACAATAGCGGCTGCTGCTTATGGCGCGGCCGCGCCCTCTCTTGAAAGCGATTTGCGACGGGCACAAAGTGAACGATCTGTGATGTGAACAAAGTGCAACAACTAGTGCTGGTAGCTTCGTATGCGCTGTGCTTTTGACGTTGAGCTCGCATTGAAGCGAGAGATGGCACGAAGGTCAATTATCTCGCTGCAAATGTGGTGAGCCTCCTCACTCTAGCGTGTTGGTAGAGAGTTTCCCGTCTCATCGAGCCAGATGTGTTCATGTTTACCTGTGCAGTGCGACACCGTGCTTGGTAATTTAGTTAGTAAGCGAATGTTTACAAGTTTATACGGCTGATAAAACTACTATCCTTAGTTCGTATAGTTGTCTACTAATTATTGCTAAATTAAACTGAATGTCATTAGCAAACTAATACACTCTACCTTACCATGTCATGAATAGGGAGGAAAAAGAAAAGGCTGATCAAATGATCATGATCATATAAGACACTTCTGAGGCTGCCACGCAGAACTTCAACTGAGAAGCTTGTAGCCCTCCGCCTCCAGAATACATTTGATGAGCGGGCTGAGGCCCAACTCGTGCAGAGGAGTGGATTGGTGCAAAAGCCAGCTGGCAGAGCTCTTCTTAGTCAGCCTTGGAGAATGCCTACAAGCACACCAAAGAGCTACCCTGCCAGATCAGAAATTTGTATGGGGTATCGCCAATACCACAAAACATCAATCCAACATTACACGCAAGAAGGAGAAAGGCTAGAGCAGAATACATAGACAAAACAACGAAGTAGTTGGACACTGCAAGATTCATGAATGCGTCGTCATATCAGACCAACGCAAAGAAATGGTGGCAGCTGTCGTAAACCGAAAAGGTAAAATCGCGGCCTGTGCTTCGGTTTCCCAAGCAACCATTATAGAAGCAGAAGAGATAACCATTGCCTTAGCTATAAGAGAAGGCATGCAGCCCAACGCTCCAGATTCTCAGGCCGCATGTACGAACTATCGGAGGGGAATAGCCGTCATGAAGGCACACCGGATACGTCATGTATACCTAAATAACTTGGTGCCCCGGGACAATCGAGGATGTTACTGGGAACTGCCATGCAGATGAGGTGGCTCGAGGTTTCGTTAATTACCGAGCTGCCGATGGCAACATCGTGGAGGACCCAACACCCATCGATCCCAGTAATAAAGCAATCATGCAATACTACTGGGAATGGAGAAGACTCTACCCAGCGCCGCACAAGAACCTTTCAGCCGTGGACACGACGACGTTACGTAGGCGCCAAAGGAATACATATATAAACCTCCATAGATTGCACATAGACTACCCAAGAGCATACAAAGGCATATGCCCGTGGTGTGGGAGCACACCGACACTGGGAGAACGACCGGCACACCACATGACATGGGAATGCATGGCTCGCATCGAAGAGCAAGAAGAGAATAACACTAGAGAAGTTGGAAGGCATTGTTTTCCAGCTCTGGCTGGTCCGCTGATATAATCTCGACCGGGTGAGGTGGGTCGTCACCGTAGGAATCAAGAGATTACGATGAAGGCGGGCATCGTGATGATGAAAAATAGAAAAGATTG
This sequence comes from Dermacentor silvarum, assembly GCF_013339745.2. Classification (NCBI taxonomy): domain Eukaryota; kingdom Metazoa; phylum Arthropoda; class Arachnida; order Ixodida; family Ixodidae; genus Dermacentor; species Dermacentor silvarum. The sequence goes on from NC_051154.1 coordinate 34,086,152, forward strand.
TATTCACTTCATTGGTACATGGTTTTGACTGTACTCAGGTCTGCTCAGGTCGTAGAGGTGAGACGCTTTCTCGGGGATGAAGAGGATTATCTCGTCACGGGAAAAGCGCTTGGGCTTGCTTCCCACATTTGAGAGATACAGTTTCCAGGAAGATCATAACCTGCTGATGTCTCCTTCGGGGAACTTGTGGAAGTGTCAGTCCTCTGTCGGGCGGTCAAGTTGACGACCTCCTCCCCCTCGAGTCCTCTTCTTTGGTAGCTCGCCCTTTACATCTACTCAGGTGGTAGAGGTGTGACGCTTCCTCGGGGATGAAAGAGGATTATCTCGTCACGGGAAAAGCGCTCGGGCTTGCTTCCCACATTTGAGAGATACAGTTTCCAGGAAGATCATAACCTGCCGATGTCTCCTTTGGGGAACTTGTGGAAGTGTCAGTCCTCTGTCGGGCGGTCAAGTTGACGACCTCCTCCCCCTCGAGTCCTCTTCTTTGGTAGCTCGTCCTTTGCGTCTACTCGGGTCGTAGAGGTGTGACACTTCCTCGGGGATGAAAGAGGATTATCTCGTCACGGGAAAGGCGCTCGGGCTTGTTTCCCTTATTTCAAAGGTGCAGTTCCAAGCCGATCATAACAGCCCGTCCGCCGCCACAGGAGGTCTCGAAGGGGTTGCAGCATCCAAGCACCTCGAAGAGACCAGTAGACCCCGTGCCTCTGCTTCGTTTCGCCGTTCGTTCCACAGCAAGCGAGGTGACACCTTCTGGAAATAGACCACGCCAAGCCCAAGGCACAACAAACAGAGAGCACCCAACTAACTATGAGAACTGCCAGGTTCACACATTCTTCACATAAAACCTTATCAGAATTATACCTGCAGTCCTCCTTCGAGATTTCCGAAAATTAACAAAAGGAAAAAAACTAAACTTCAATGCATATTTCAACCAACCTAATATCTAACGTTTTTGTTTCTCTTGCCCGGGAAAGCCGCATTTATTGAGAGACTGAGAGCGCATTGAAACACAGCAATAATGGGGTTAATCATGAGTTGAAAACTGAAGAGCAAAACACATCCGCGAAAAGAAAAAAAAAAACAAAAAAAAACACAAGGGGCCCTTTACAACATTTTGCTTCACACAGGGAAGCTACGACTGAGGCCACCCGCATTGGCATTGTCGCGTCCTTTCCTGTACCTGACATCAAAGCTATGCTCTTGCAGACTAAGGCTCCAGCGTAGCAATCTGCCGTTCCTTGGGGACATATTCCTAAGCCACGTCAAAGGACAATGGTCAGTTTCCACTAGGAACTGTGATCCTGCCAGATAACATTGAAGCTTGTGTATTGCCCATACCAAGCAAGCGCACTCCTTCTCTGAAGTACTATAGGCCTGTTCGCGGACAGTCAGCTTCCGGCTTACGAACACTACCGGGTGTTCCTCCCCGTTTTCACTTTTCCGACTGAGCACTGCACCCATGCCTCGATCACTAGCATCGCACTGCAGAATGAAAGGAAGACCATAAACAGGAGCTCTCAAGATGGGTTTGTGGGCTAAAGCAACCTGCACGTCTTTGGTCCCACTTCCAGCTTTCTCGTTGTGAAAGGGGCGCCTGTTTTCCTCTTTGCTGAATTTCGTCAACGGCCTGACGCGCGTTTTCTCGGATTCGCGACGTGCGGCGAATTCATCTGCTAGTACTGCAGCATGTGCAGCTGCAACTTGAGAAAAGATTAGTCTTTTTGTTCGTTCCACACAATTTTCACTGGTTCATTCTTCCGTAAACTGTTCGTGAGGGGACTTACGATTTCTGAAAAGTTACGGATGTAATGTTGATAATAGCCAGTTAGTCCCAAAAAGGAATGGACATCTGTTTTCGTCACTGGTCTAGGGTAATCGGATATGGCGGCTACTTTTATCTCAAGGGGGCGTCTGTAGCCACGTCCGACCTTGTGGCCTAAGTAGCTAACTTCGGCTTTTCCTAGTTGACATTTTTCGTCCTTCAGGGTCAAACCGGCCGCACGCAAACTCTCTAGCACATTCTTAAGGTGATGCAAATGATCCTCCCAAGTAGGAGAGAAGACTACGATGTCATCCAAGTAGGGAAGCGTGTAGTCCTGCATTCCTTTCAGAACCCGGTCCATAAGTCGTGAGAAACAAAACGGAGCGTTTTCAATCCGAAAGTGAGGACAAGAGGCCGAAAGGTACCTAATGGGGATGTAAAGGCGGCATAATGGCTAGCTTGCTCTGTCAGTGGTACCTGCCAGTAACCTCTCGTTAAGTCTAGCGTAGATACATATTCAGCCCTGCTGATGGTCTCCACCCGCTCTTCCAGATTAGGAATGGGGTAATTCTGATCCTTGGTTATGGTGTTTAGCCTTCAGTAATCGATACAAGGCCTGGGGCTTTTCCCCGGAGCCTCAACCAGAGTTAGCGGGGACGCATACTCACTCTCAGAGGGAACAATTAACCCCAGCTCTAACATCCTCTGGATCTCGGTTTCCAAAATTCGCCTCTGCCTAGGTGAAACCCGGTAGGGCCTGCACTGAATGGGCACGTCCAATACCAGCTTAATATCATGCTCCATCAAGCTAGTTCTACCTGGCCGATCTAAAAAACAGTCTTCAAAGTTACCCATGAGCTCTCGCAGTTCGCTTCGCTCGCGTGGATCTAAATTTGGGTCTGCACCTATGTCCGCGTATACTTTAGAAAGTGGAAGTTCCGTTGGCGGCATCGGATAAGCAAATTCTGTTTCCACTTCTTCGGGCGTATTTAGTGCGAGATGAACTATGGCTTCATGCTCTCGATATGGTTTCATTAGGTTCGTGTGGTATATCCTCAGCTCTTTACGTCTACCCGGTAATTTGATGGCATAGTTTGTGTCTGAGAGCCTCTTCATGACCTCCGCAGGTCCTTCCCAAAGGACGTCTAGCTTGTTTTTTCTGGACGCCGTTAGCAAAAGCACCTTATCTCCTACAGTGAAAGTCCACCTCCGAGCGTTCCTATCATAGTATACTTTAGCTTTCATCTGGGCGGATTTCATGTTTGCCTCCACCAGCTCTTGACAAGATTGCAACCGCTCTAGGAGTTCCAATACATACTCAACAACTGTCGGGTCATCTCTGCGCCCTTCCCATGCCTCGCACACCATTTGAAGCGTAGATCGAAGCGACCTCCCATAAACGAGCTCAGCTGGGCTGAATCCTGTGGCTTCATGCGGCACTGACCTCAAGGCAAACATAGTGGCCGCGAAGCATGCCTCCCAGTCCTTTCTTTGCTCATAACACAATGCCTGCAGTACCCTTTTCAGAACGGAGTGCCATGCTTCTACACTGTTGCTCTGTGGATGCCGCACAGAACTGCGGATTATGCAAATGCCGCACCTTTCTAGGAAGGTGGTGGTAAGGGCGCTGGTGAATACGCTGCCCTGATCACTCTGCAATTCAGATGGGAAACCTAATCGGGAGAACACCGAGAGTAAGGCTTTAACTACGTCGACTGAATTTATTTATTTTAGGGGAACGGCCTCCGGAAACTTCATTGCGGGGAAAATCATTGTCAAAAGGTATTTGTACCCTGAACTCGTCACGGGAAGGGGTCCCACAACATCAACCACTAAGCGTTTGAAGCGTTCAGTGATTATGGGAACTAACTTCATAGGTGCTTTCCTCTTTTCGTGTGACTTTCCCACTCTCTGACAAGCCTCGCATGTTTGGACATAATTCTCTACATCCTTGAAGCATCCCGGCCAATAAAATTCTTGCAGTAACCTGTCTTTAGTCTTCTTTATGCCTAAATGACCCGCCCAGCCGTTGCCATGGCACAGGTTGAGGATTGGAGCTCTGTATCTTGAGGGAACAACGAGCTGATCATACTGTACTCCCTTCGTGTCTTTGTACTGTCGGTACAAAAGACCAGCGCAACGCTGAAAAGTGATGTTTCTTCTGGCTATCTCCTCTTTCTCTAGTTCTTTCAGTTTGTCGAGAGACAAATCACTCTTTTGTTCTTCCGCAAGTCTCTCTTTATCAACTCTCAGGAGGTCTAAATAGCCTTCCGAATGTGGCAGTACGAAATTAGTCTCTAATTCCTCAGCTAGCCCTTGCGGCGATATTTCCACTGAGCCGGATGCCTCCTCGCTAGCGCATTTTTCACTGCTTTCACTAGCTAGGGGCTGTGCTTCCTGAGTATCTATGCCATGAGGCATATTTCTGGCTTCGCTGCCGTGTTTCATCTTTGCCGCGATCTCTCGAGCTTTGGAACGCGTGAGAGCTTGGACCGTATGGTCGCCAAAACTCAGACCCTTCTTCTTCAACAGCATCTCTGAGCGATTTGAAAACAAGTAGGGATAATGTTTGGACAGATTTTGTGATACTACGGCTTCAGTCCTCAATAGTCCGAACGGCCCCTCAATATTCACATTGGCTATGGGCAAGCAGACACTACTTTCCTCAACTACCTGCCGGATCCATGCACATTCCCCGGTGAAATCCTCAGGTTTCACATACGCGGGGTGGACAATGTCCATTGTCGCAGCTGAGTCCCTAAGTACCTTACATGGCAATCCATTCACTACTAGGTCGCGAAGGTAGGGTTCTAAGAGCGCCAAGTTGTCGTCGTCCCCATTCACAAAAGAAAAAACTATTCTAGGCTTCGGACAGCCGATCGCAAGGTGTCCAGGCTCCTGGCAACGGAAACAGACGACCGGTTTTGTAGCCTCCAATGCTCTTGTTGTTTTCTTTTCATCTTTCGCTGCGCTGCTATTATGGCCTAAATTATCGGTCTGCACGTCTTTGGTCCCACTTCCAGCTTTCTCGTTGTGAAAGGGGCGCCTGTTTTCCTCTTTGCTGAATTTCGTCAACGGCCTGACGCGCGTTTTCTCGGATTCGCGACGTGCGGCGAATTCATCTGCTAGTACTGCAGCATGTTCTAAGTCCTTTTCGCCCGACCTATCTTGAATCCACAGGCTCATCTCTTCGCTCAAGGACCCATAGAACTGCTCCTTGCAGATTAGGGGCGTGATCTTGTACGCGTTCCAAAATGGAACGGAGGCGGTCCGTTCCATCGAGCCGCACGCGATTGGTCAATTTGATCGTCACGGTTCAAATTGACGAATCGTATGCGGCTCACGGTTCAAATTGACCAATCGTGTGCGGCTCGATGGAACGGACAGCCTCCGTTTCATTTTGGAACGCGTACAAGATCGCACCCTAGCTCCACAACCTTGTTGTGACAACCGAACGCATCTTCCCCTTTTAGCCACTCAATTAAATTGGCTTTCAGCTTATAATTGAAATCTTGAAAAGGCTCGCCTGGTGTCCTAACTGCCTCTCGAAAACGGCGGCGGAAAGCCTCCGCTGAGAGCCAATATTTTCTTAGCAGCGCAGCTTTTACTTTCTGATAGTCCTCTGACTCGTCCTTCGTTAGCCTCGCGATTATTTCGGTTGCTTCGCCAGGAAGAACGGTCAGAATCTGTTGTGGTCAACTCTCTAGTGCCAACCCGTTTCTCTCGCAGGTTCGTTCAAAAGTAACGAGAAACAAACCCATGTCATTGTCACCTTGTACGATGGCATGAGATCCCTTATCTTTACTCCTACTTCACCTGAACGTCTTTCATCTATTGAGAGGTTATTTGCTGATTGCCTGGCCAAATCCCGCTGCACGTCTAGTTCTTTTAGCTTTAGTTCATGAGCTCTCTGTTCCTCGCGTTCCTTTCTTTCTGCAGCTTCCTTTTTATCAGCTCTCTGCCTTTCTCTCTCTCATCTGCGGCGTCTTGTTCAGATTTCTCAGCTCTTTGCCTTTACCTCTCCTCTGCAGCGTTTTGTTCAGCTTTCTCAGCTCGTTTCTCTATCTCTTCCCATGCTTCTGAAATTTCGTCCTCAAGAGCCCCGCACTTCTCAATCGCCTCAATAAGCTGCGGCTTTCTCTGACTTTTCCCGACCTCAATTCCCAGCTCTTCACAAAGTATTAACTCTGGCTTTCTCCGTTTGCTCAAATCCATGGTCAATCCCGAACGAGGACTTTCTTACTCTGCTGCGACGTGAGGAAGCTTTCAACAGGAGCCTGCACGTACAGAAACTAATTCGCCGTTTTAGAAAACACAGAATCTAAAACCTGGGAAATTCTCAAAGAAAGTCAAGCGCTCACCATTCTGCTGAAGCCAGGACGAAGGGTGGAGTATCCCATTGCTGCCAACCAGCTGATATCTCGACCGGGTGAGGTGGGTCATCACCGCAGGAATCGGGAGACGACGATGAAGGCGTGCATCGTGATGATGAAAAATAGAAAAGATTGTATTCACTTCATTGGTACATGGTTTTGACTCTATCCGAGTCTCGAGCGGTTCTGTTTAACACGGGGGCCAGGACGGCCTTAAATCCCCTCGTGGTGGCCGATGTCTCCTTCGGGGAAGTCCTCCCTCCGGTGGTCAAGTTGACGACCTCCTCTCCCTCGGGTCCTCCTTCTTGGTAGCTCGCCGTTTTCGTCTACTCAGGTCCTAGAGGTGTGAGGCTTCCTTGGGGATGAAAGAGGATTATCTCGTCACGGGAAAAGCGCTTGGGCTTGCTTCCCACATTTGAGAGATACAGTTTCCAGGAAGATCATAACCTGCCGATGTCTCCTTCGGGGAACTTGTGGAAGTGTCAGTCCTCTGTCAGGCGGTCAAGTTGACGACCTCCTCCCCCTTGAGTCCTCTTCTTTGGTAGCTCGCCCTTGCGTCTACTCAGGTCGTAGACGTGTGACGCTTCCTCGCGGATGAAAGAGGATTATCTTGTCACGGGAAAGGCGCCCGGGCTTGTTTCCCTCATTTGAGAGGTGTAGTTCCAAGCCGATCATAACACCGCAGGGCAGAAAGGATGGCGTGGGCCAGCGGTGCCTTGGAATAGGGGCCTGACCACACGGCGTTGCCCCGTTTTAGGGGCAACAAAGTTTTATTTACAAATTATGTTTTGTTCTTCGTTGGCGTAGCCATTTCGACTGGACAAGCACCACAGCGAAAGGCAGTGATTGCGGTGATCCCCTGGAGCCTCGCACAGGCGTGTGATGAGCCCGCGTGGCTATGAATTGCAGTGGCTCAAATCGGTACTTTCGATTTGATTTCGTTTGTGAAAACCTCGTTCAAGCGGACATACGATCGTCACTGATTTGGAAGGGCCTTTTAATTTGGCAACTCGGCAGTTCCAATTTCGTTCTCGAAAAGTTCGTTGAAGCGGAAATACCATAAAACGCCTTCGCCGTGAAGATACTTTTTTTTGTATTTCTATGGGCAGCTGACGGGGAATTCAACTTCGTTGTGGTGGAAATTTTGTTGTAGCGGCGTTCGTTGTTCGACTGTATACAGACCTTCCCTGGCTACACATGTTGCCAGTGTAAGACATGCCATTTTTTTATTGGTGCAGAAAAAATGAAGCTCCACCTACCAACATAAAGCAATTTTAATAGCAAAAGTGTAGAATTAAAAAAAATCGCAACTTTTGCGACTGTTGGTACTATGAAGTACAGACACAACAGTGAAGGTTTGCTACATGGATGGCGGTGAGGTGCTGGGGCAACCATGTGTTATGGAGGAAAGTGACTTTCTTACAACACAAAATTATCATCACGTATGGTGCTTGCATGGACATCAGACTTGGCGCTGCATTATGTGCATAGCAAAGATGTCTTCGTGCGATGTGCAATGGCCTTAGGTGCAGAGTTAAAACCCGGATATATTGAACTTGAAGTGAAATCGCTAAATCGTGATCGTGAAATAGTTAGATATGTCAATAATTCGATATATAAAGTAAAAATTTTAACACAAATTTCAAGATTTTACAGCTGTTCATTATACACGATAATTCGTGATATCTGGGTTTGACTGTAGTACATTGGGTTTAGTGACTGAGTATTAAGGCAAGGGCATATGTGCAACAGGTGAAGTGTGAAGTCGGGTGCTTTTCGTCTGCTAATGCAGAAGACAACGCCTGCTTTAATTAGCTACGAAGCCTGCTTTAATTAGCTACAATCAAATCGGCAAGGTACAGCACACAAGGTCATAGCCTCTGCCCTGCACTATGTTCGTCTGCACGAACATGCATAAATAGGTTAAAGAAAAAACAGCACTAGTACCACCGAAAGTGACCACTCAAGAATATTGCCCTGAATAAAATTTGCAAGGTACACCACCACAGTTAATGACCATATTATGCAAGTCACAGGATGCGTTTTTCACCAAAGTGTTGCGAATTTCTCTTTTAAAAAAGCTTTGGCTACACACATTCCCACAGTGTGTGCGATCTGCCCGATTTGTTTTTCTTGGCTTTTAGAACGATTTTTCAGCTAAATTCTTATACCGTATAGATTAGGCGTTGCAGATTCCGAAAAAATTGGTTGTCTGATCCCATGTCACCCCCCTTATAACATTGCATACAGTAATATGCAGAAGAAATCTTGCTTTATGTGGCACTTTCTTTGATTCTTGTTTTTGTTTTTACTTTTTCTTAGCACGATCAGCAGAAAAGCCAACCATAGCTCAGCTTAAGAAGTCGGGCAAGCCATTTCTTCAGGATGCATCTTGTTATGATGTTGCTCCAAAACTCCCGAAGTGTAGAGAGTGCAGAATGACACCAAACCAGAGGAACAAGAAAATGCCAAACATCTTCTGCCGTTTCTACGCATTCAGAAAGTAAGTTGCAGTATCCTTGCGATTGTTCGAAGAAGTTGTAAATTTTCTGGTTGCACATTGACAAGCTTTTATTTTCAGGCTACGCTTTGGCAAGAATGGCACTGTGCTTAGTGCTGGCTTCTCAGAGCCGAGTGATGCTTCAGAAGAAGATTTGAAGTTGTGGCTGCCACCGTTGGATCATACACCCAAAGACTTGGATGTGACCACTGCTAAAATCATACTGTCCCACGTGGGCGACCAGTTTTGTGATCTCGTGGAGCAAGAGCGGGAAGCCCAGTCTCTACACATGGGTGAAGATAAGACCATTTCGTGGAAGCGCGTTGTGCAAGGTGTGCGTGAAATGTGTGATGTCTGTGAGACTACTCTCTTCAACATTCACTGGGTGTGTCACAAGTGTGGCTTTGTGGTGTGTATAGACTGTTACAAGGCAAAGAAGAATGGTACTGTGAAAGGTGAGTGCGTTTTGAAGTTTTGGTGTGTAGTATTCATACTGTTGTGCCTTTTCAGCTGAGGACACGCCCCCGAAGGACAGGGATGAGTTCCAGTGGCTCCTGTGTGCCAACCGACAGCCACATGAACAGGACAAATTGATGATGACGCAGATAATAGCTAGCACAGCTCTTTGGGACGTCAGCCAGGACCTGCACCGGATACGCCACGAGTGGAACATTCCGAGCTACTGCGGCTGTGGCTTGTGCAACAGTGATGGTGACTGCAAGAAAAACTCTTCTAATGGGCTGTGCAAGGTACGCAATGGTTTTCTCTAGGGAATAATTGCTATTCTCCTTTATGATTATACAGGATCTTTGTTTCTGGCTAGCAAACTTATTGAGTACTGTAATGGTGAAATCATGTGACATGTTTTCTTTTTTCTTTTTAAAATAGTAATGTGAGAACGCAGTTAAGGTCCATTGTGCCAGTTTATTCAGCTGCGGTGGCTCAGTGGCTATGGCAGTCTGCAGTTCAGCGGTCACTAGTTAAATTTCTGGCCGTGGCAAAAAGTTCAAAACACTTGTGTAGTACTTCGATTTAGGTGCATGTTATAACCCACAGTTTATTGTTTATTTTATATCTAGCATTTTTTGTTGTACTTCTGCCATTTCCCCAATCGTTTCCACAATCGGTGCAAAATCTCAAAGGGGGATGTGGCGATTAGAGCTATCCTTACCGATTTTTGAACCAAACTTGATAAATGTTGGCATGCTTGTTTAGTTTCTTCTCCCGATTCTAAAAATGCAGTTATTTCTTCTGTACGTTCATTATTTCATAACATAATTAAGAAAACGGTGTCTTTTGTTCTTACTACAGTAGACAAATAACAGCCACACGAAAATATACAAATGACATACGGATCAATAGCAGAAAGCATAAGACTTGACAACATAGGAAGCACACTTTTATGATTGGGTCAATATTTCTTACTTTATATAGTAGGGTGACTCCATTGTTTTGAACTTGGCCATGCATTTGGTCAACATTTTAAAAACTTGGTTTGTATCACAGTAAATGTATTGCTGGGTGTGCAAAATTAGTATTTCTTGAAGAAAACAAACAAATCTCCCGCACTATAGTTTTAAAACTAATATATTATGGTTTAAATATAGACATACAAGATAAGAAACTTGGTAAATCAAGAGAATAATAGATGCAGAATCCGAAGTTGTGGCTACACACATTCCCACAGTGTGTGCGATCTGCCCGATTTGTTTTTCTTGGCTTTTAGAACGATTTTTCAGCTAAATTCTTATACCGTATAGATTAGGCGTTGCAGATTCCGAAAAAATTGGTTGTCTGATCCCATGTCACCCCCCTTATAACATTGCATACAGTAATATGCAGAAGAAATCTTGCTGCAATTTTGCAAAGCTCGGTTTTTTGGTAATCTTTAGGCCTAAAGACCTATGTCCCCCCTTAAGTATATTTTGCTGAATTAGTAGCTCTGCAGTCTCACAGATGTCATTTGCAGCAACTCACGAGTGCAGTCAACGTGGTCTCACAGATGATATGTCTTTTGCAGCAACTCTTGAGTGCAGTCAACAAGTGCTTCTCTGACAAGGAGGGCACTGCAGTCAATGGTGAGACTGGGCGTGCTGGAAAGCGCAAAAAGCAACCTGTGAATGGCGTCGCCAACACGTCCTCTGATGAAGTAGGTGGCGGCTATAGCTCGGACAGCGGAGGCTCTCCCCTGTCGGTCTTGGCAGATGTAGCGCTGCATTCTTCCAGCAAAATAGATGACAAAGGCGACCAGCAGCAGCCGAGCGAAGGTGGTGATGATGAGAAGGGTGATGACTTTTCGACACTACGTGAACTGCTCATCCGCCCTACTGGTGGCAGTGCAAAGAAGAGTCAGGTGGATGAAGCAGTGGCAACAACAGTAGAGCAAACAGTGGGCAAGGACGAACAGCAGCTGGTGCATTTCTGCCGACGCTTCCCCTGCCCTCAAAAGGGCCGTGAAGTCTTGCCCGTGCGTGTCTGCAGCCTTGCCGAGACCTCCTTGCTGTACCCCAAGGTGCCCCATTCATGGCTTTGTGATGGCAAACTGCTTGTTCTTCACGAACCACGGAACAAGCACAACTTGACAGTGTTTCAGGAGCAGTGGAAGCGAGGCCAGGTCAGTGTCTGCACTGCATCTTGTACATTAAACACAAAGCATGCTTCCTTGAAAGTTCTAGCAATTTTCACTTTGGTATATTAGGCCCTAACATTTTAATATCTTGTACAAGAAACTAAAGCGAATACTTGCAGCATGTTTCTTTCTGTTCTGAATCCAGTGCTGTTGTACATAGATATATGTATAGTCAGTACATGCAACCAAATCTGCATCCACTGTTAACTACAATAGTGGTCGGCCATGCCTCCAATAACGATCACAGGTTTCTTCGCTTGCTTCATTGCTTTCCTCGTTGGTGGAGAAGTTGGCAACAGAAGTTGCCTGAGACCTTGTCATTATTAAACTCTAAAGCAAATGGCTAGGCATGGTAAACTTGCAGAAAGAGCTTGCATATGGCAGCCTTGACAACTTAGTAGCTTGTTTTCGCTTTTCCTGTGGCTTAGGCGTGCTAGTATCATATCAAAGCAAAAGAATTTCACTTTCTTCTGCTCGTATCTGTGACTACCTTAGCATGCGGTCATACAGAATTTTGAAATATAATGAAGGGCTGTAAGGCAACGAAAATATTGGTCGTCTCTATACATTGTCCTTGGGCGAGTGATGGTGTGCCGCACAGTTGCCCGAATGTTTGAACATGTCCGAAATATTGGTGAGTGACTGATATATTGGGTGCCTGTACATATTAGCAGCACATAGCTATAATGTTCAGGCAAGCTGTTCCAGTCAGTAATTGTATGCGGTTAGAAGGAATATTTGAAGTTGGTAAGGTATGCATGACGAGTTTGAAGGCTTGGTAATGGTACAACATATAGTAGCATCAAATGCAAGCTTGCACAATAATCATAAACGACTGAAAAAAAATGCAGGTTCGCATTTAATTTAGAAAAAATAAAAACTGCCCCATTCTCAATATTCTCACACACTTTTCTAATTTCTGCCTAATGAAAGATCTATGTAGTATTTGTTTCGATCTCACGGGTGTGCCTTTAAGCTTCTGTCATAATAAACAGAAAAAGCAGAAGCTTCCGTGGCCTTTTTTATCTTGAAGAACTTATATTTATGCAAATATATTTATATATTTATATTTTATATTTAAGGCAGCTTGGAATTATGGAGTTGCAGCATAGCTTCTGCATTCACAAAATATTGTATGACACTTTAATATTAGCACTGTGTAAACATGAATTTTGCGAAATTTGAATTTTGTAAAAAATTATTTTGCCAGCAAGTACAAAATTGTTTAATCACGATTCTTTTTCATTTGGCAGATCCATAAAGTACCTTTAAGATGCAGTAAATTACCTGTCAGGCATGCCTACTTAAGCCGACCATTTGCTGTTGGAGAAATAGGTTTTCAAAATGTGTGCCAACAATATGTTGACCTTTTGTCATTGGATCATGTGCAAAGAATAAATGATGTAGCCGGCACCTTGTTTTAGCAGTCATGATGAGCAGCAATTCTGTTTTTGTCGACAATTCCTGTTGTGTAGACTGCTCTGGGCCGACAGCATAGAATTTGGATATACAGTAAAACCTTGTTAATTCGACCCCCGTTAATTCAGACTCGTCCTCTGTTTGGCCACATTTGGACGCACATCGGTTAGTTCGGACAACTCTCGGAGCTCGGTGAGCGCTGAGCGCCACAAATGTGCGACGCAGAAGAGAAACAGTGCTAGCGTCCAACTAACTGAACGTGTACGTGAATGACAGCAATACTAAAACGCTTAGTGCGCATTTGTGCCTTTAAAGCCTTTATTCTTGCTTTTACTGCCGCGCATAACACCGCGTTGGCCACGTGCCTTCACAACTGCGTAGTCGCCATTCATGATCGCGTCGATAACGGACGTGGTCCGTTATCGGACCACGTCCGTTGTGGTCCGATAGCATTTGCCGATAGTTGTGGCAAAGGGTAGTTTCGTTTTTGACTCGGTGCACGCGTCAGCCGCGTGCCTTCAAAATTGCGTAATCTCCATCTACAAGCGAGTCGATTAGCCGCTGCTGTGTCATCCGCAATTGCGGCGAACAGTAGTTTCGTTTGGACTCAGTTCAAAGCTGTCGAGGATGAGGAGCACTGGCTACATAGTGATGGATGGGCAATCTGTTGGTGACCAGCTCACTGGCGAAAAAATAGAAATGTGTGTGCCGTAGTGAAAAGCGTGTCTCGGATGAAGGCGAGTGAAAAGCGTGTCTCGGATGAAGGCGTGCACCGCGGCTGCGTTGCGAAGGGATTTGCGAGGCCATCGCCGCTGCGAGTGCCAGTCAGTCACGAGATGAGCAGCTTCCGCACTGCTTTTAAGCAAAAGAGAAACTGGATTTGCTCATTCAATCAGTGAATAAGTGTGTTGATGTAGTAAGCATTTTTAATTTTTTGATACCCTCGATAATTCAACATTCGGTTAATTCAAACATTTTTTTCAGGTCCCGTGAAATCTGAATTAACGTTTTACTGTACAGTCGCAATCTTTTTGAGGGTGAACACGGGAGCATGTGGCTTTCTATATCACCAGCGCCGTCAGACAGCAGCCACAATATCTGCGCGCATGCTCGGGGAGGGTAGGCTCCTTTCGTGTGCATTACGTCATCGTAGCGCGTGTGTGTCGTCTGCTAGCAGTTTTTTCCCCTCAATAGAAACCAAATTATGACAGAAACCACGATTTTGATGCTTTTAATTCAGAGTGTTGTGCTTCTTATGCTTGGCGTTATTGTAATTACTTCAACTTTTCACTTTGTTTGGTTTTCCTTCTGCTGTGTTCTTATCGTACAACGAACAGGCAAGGGAACACAAACATCCGAGCTTTTATTTGGAGCAAGTTCAACAAAAGATTGATCCGTTTAAAAGTTGTATTAGTAAGCAGGAATAATTTTCTCTTTGATGATGTTAGTATTTTGTTATTCAACCCTTTGCGAAAACGACTGCTGTCATCCTAGAGGGCAGTGACGCGTACAGCGCTGGCACAAAGTCATGATGCGCTCGAAGGTCCTCCCATTCTTGTCGAACGGCTGCCCACAGCTCGTCCCCAGTCGTCGGGCGGACAGGTTTTCGCACCATGGCTGCTTTGATGTACCCCCATATATTTTCGCAGATGTTCATGTCAGCGCCTTTGGCCGGCATGCTGATTCTGCGATTTTCTATATGTTCCTTGACAACTTTTGCCGTGTGAACCGGCGCCAGGTCATGTTGAAAAAAGTCGGCATCAGGAAAGACGCTGTGGGCGTAGGGCAGCAACACATTGTCCAAAATTTCTGTGCAGTATCGCTGCGATGTAAGGGCACCTTCTATGCGATGCAGAGGCCCGAGACCATGCCTTGACACCGCGCCCCACACGTTCACGCAGTTTCGGCCACTCGCGGCGACTCCCTGCACATTGGCTGGCTCGTAACTGCATGGAAATCTGCATGGACCATCATTCTACAAAATCAAACGTGCATTAAGAAAAGTTTCTTACCGTGTGCCTCTGGTTCGCCAAACTCGCATCCGTTAGTCTTGGCAAGTTGTAAAAGTCGACTCATCCGAGAAGATCACTCGGCCCCAGTCATCTGCCATCCATGAGGCGTGTGCTTCGGCAAACTGGAGACGTGACTTCTTGTTCAAAGCAGTGACGACTGGCTTTCGTGCAGCTACAGAATTTCGCAGTCCAGCACTTCGGAGGCATCGCCGAACCGTAACAAGGGAAGCGTCCACATCTAGCTGCTCCTGCACTTGCCTCGCGGACTGGAACGGATTCTCGACGACAGCAGCTACCATAAGCGCGTCTTCATCCTCCGTTGTTGCCTTTGGTCGACGCCTATGTGGGGCATCACAGAGTCAGCCTTCCTTGCTGAATGCCTGAATAATCCTGTTGACGGTCTTTAGCGGCCTGTGCACGAGAGCACCGATGGAGCGCTGTGAATATCCCTTGAGCGAATATTGTACGATTTTCCACCTCTCTTCTTCGGGAACGCGGGTCATGCTGAAATTCAGTTGCTGCTCTGACAGATGCGGTAATGTGCAAGAATATATATACGCTCCTCAAAGACTGAAGCCGCTTTTTAAATACGCCCACAAGTGTCATGAGCATGCGTGGCCTGGCTACAGATCAACAATGATCTTGAGAACGCCCACAAAACATTACATATATTTTAAAGTTTATTGATGCATCACTGGGAGCGTAATGAGAAGTTCAACATCGTCACCAATCCTGAACCGTACGGCTACCTTATTACGGTACGCGCGCAGCAGACGACACGCACTTGCTTGCGTGACGCAATGCGCGCGGCGGGAGAATTTGCGCATGCCGGACACACTGCACATGAGCAATGCTTCTCGTTGCCACCACTGAACCTCGCTGGGAGCTCAGAAGGCCATGCGTTCCCGTGTTCACCCTCAAAAAGATTGCGACTGTACATTGTGTACTGCTGGGCTACTGATTATGAAAGCCTTTGCTTGTTGACCAGGACTTGCCATGTTCTACTGGCGCTTTTCCCCAGGACACTTGCAAGGCCCTTATAAATTTGTTATAGTGTTGTTCAATTTATAGGTTTTCTTATTCTTCAGCAAGGACTTGCTCAAAAAGAATGAGTCTCGTTGCTGTTTCAAAGTGTGAATGCAATGAGCACCCTTCACACTTTACCACCTAATTTCTCATAAGCCGATTGCCCTGTGAACTTCTTATAAGATGTAGGCTTCCAGTGTTAGTTTTTTTGTCTTGAAGGGAACTTGCTGTGCCTCTACGATCTAAACCATGAGAGATGGGTTTTGTTATGTTGACCTAAAGCTTGGCTATGGTGATTGCCTGTGCAGTCCGGGATAAAAATTACTGCAATTGCCTGCAGTGGCAGAATGCTTTTAATTAGTACCTGTGAATCGTTTAATACTGGTAAACATACGTTTCCTTCTGCTTCTTTTCCAGCCTGTGCTGGTCACAGACGTATGCAAAAACTTGAATATGTCACTGTGGCACCCTGATGGCTTTTGCCGAGATTTTGGTGAAATCCGAAATGACTTGGTGAACTGCCGAAATGGCAACATCCTTCCAAACCAGCCAATGCGGAAATTTTGGGAAGGCTTTGAGAACTTCAGCAAGCGCATGAAAGATGAAGATGGGGAATATATGCTGCTAAAGCTGAAGGACTGGCCACCTGGTGATGATTTCAGTGACATGCTGCCCAGCAGGTTCAATGATCTCATGAAGGTGCTGCCACTACCAGAGTACACTCACCGGGATGGAGTTTTCAACTTGGCTGGGCGGCTGCCTGAGTGTTTTGTCAGGCCAGACCTTGGGCCAAAGATGTACAATGCCTATGGTGCGTTTATTCTTTCTCTTCCTAAACGCTTTTTGTTTTGTTGTGTCCGGACAGAGTTCTAAAATGCTTTTCCTGATCACAGGGGAAAAAGAAAGAGCGGTTGTTATAAAATATGTCCCCACATGGCAGATTAGATGTTCACTTTATTCGTCTAAACAAGTCGCATGCTTTGCAGTAAAAAGAGGTGCGTGTTCACAATTAGATTCACTTACACTAGAAACCATGGTCTGTTTTCATCTGGAAAAATGACGGCTTACTATGATTTAACAACTGTTGGACGTACTTGTAACGGCATTGTAAGATGTTCATATAACGTTCACTGACCAATCATAACTCGGTAAGATGTGAGGTGTCAAGCACTCTATAGAACATAGGACACCATGCATTGCAAACACAAAAGGGCATTGCACCTTCATACAAAGTTCATTTAGGTGTACTACAAAATCAATGAAACACTAAGGATTCGAACACTGAGAGGGTTCGACTCTCCACACAAGAGAGAGGGAGAAACGAAGATGGAAACTGGGAGGTTTACTCGCAAGGGTACTCGGAGGGGTGGAAGGGAGGCGCAGTGGCTGGCGTTTTCCCCTTGCCTTTCTTTCTTTTCCAGAAGTTTGGGTTCCTTTTTCTTTTGGCACAGATTTAATTATAACCAATAATGTGGCATGGGAGCATTATTGTAAGTGGTCTATTTTACTGTTGAACGCACAAGCGTTTATAGTGCCACAGCTGCTCATTGTTACACCCACCAATATATTGTTATAACCGGTAAGGTTATAAGCGAGCTCAACTGTACTTCTTTCTAATTTAAATGTTTTGAGTGTCTGTCCTCACTGTTTTGTTTTCTTGCTACCCGGTTATAACTTTGTTAACCTCCAAGTTTCTCCCCATATGTTAGTACCAGTAGAATGCAATGATAGTACACTTTTCTTTTCAGGAACAGTGGCAATGCCTACTGTATGCACTCCAACCCAATTTTATTCTACTGTAAATTTCCTTCTTATGATCACGGTCACCTGTGATTAATTGACCTAGATAAACATACTCTTTTACAGACTCTAGAGGCTGACTGGCAATCCTGATTTCTTGGTCCCTTGCCAGGCCATTGAACATATGTCCTCTGCATATTAATCTTCATTAATCAATATGCAGATCGTATTCATTCAATATTCATTGAATTGTGCATTCTTTCATCAAATCTGTAAGAACATGTTGAGCTGTTGCACATTGCACTGTGAGATTGACTGTTCTCTGTTCTTACAGGTTCTGCACTTTACCCAAATAAAGGCACCACTAACCTACATTTGGATGTCAGCGATGCTGTGAATGTTATGGTTTATGTTGGAGTTCCTAAGGATGGAAAGGACGAGGAACACATCAATGGTATACCTGCCAGTTTAATAAATTCCTGTCGCTTGAGCACACGCTACAGCGATTTGTGCACAATCCAAACAAGCATATTTTGTGCGTTTTCCAGCTGCACTAAAAGCAATTGACGAAGGAGCATGTGATTCCCTTACACGTAAGAGGGTCAGAGAAAAGAATGCCAAACCTGGTGCCCTTTGGCACATCTACAATGCCCGTGATGCTGACAAGATCAGAGATCTGCTTAATAAGGTAAGCTGTGATACCATGCTTGTGATGTTGCCACAGTCTTCGTGTTACTGAGAGTTATATCATGCTGAGTGAATGGCTTTTACAAACACAAGCTGTACAATATTTGGAAGCAACCAGTGCACAGGGCTGTGCTGTAACTTTCAAAAAGTGGTACGAATATTGAATTCTGCATCAGGCCATTTTTCCCAGATGGAGGCTTAGTTGAATTAAAGAAAGTTCAATAATTAAAGCAGGTCAGACAAGCTGAAGTTGGCCAAGTGTATTCAATGAAGAAGTTGCTGTGCCGTAATGTAAATTCCTTCAGGAAGTTCAATAAGCTGGTCAAATTCAACTGTTCATGAAGTTTGCCTTGCTTATGGCACAGGTGGCACTGGAGCGTGGCGAGAAGCTGGAGCCCCACCATGATCCCATCCATGACCAGAGCTGGTATCTGGATCACGAGCTGCGGCAGCGCCTTTTCCGTGAATATGCTGTCGAGGGCTATGCTGTTGCCCAGTGTCTTGGAGAAGCAGTCTTCATACCGGCAGGCGCTCCACACCAGGTTTGTTGTCATTCTTTTTGCAGTCTCACTCGTGGATATGGCTACACATTTGAGTGGCACAGCGCTCGGTTTTGCACGCTGTGCACGAGAACATCCGACTGAGGCAGACGCAAGCGGATCACAGGGCATGATCGCGTGCTGGAACAGTTTCGTTGTCAGTGCGCGCAACTGCACAACGTGGCAACAAGCAGACGAAATGGAAGTACATCTCTCTTGCTCTGGTGCAAAGTAACACAAAAACACGCAAACATTCAGTTTGTGTGTTTTATTATTTTTCTACACTTTAATCTGTAGCTTCAATAGATGAATACACAAATAACGGATGTTTTCTTGTATACTTGCTGATATACTTTGTCGGGATATGGGGGGATGCCAACGGCCCTCTGCCTCGACACACCGAACCCCGCGGTTGGCGCATGCCTGCGCATCAACCGCGGTCCGGTACAAGCTCGAGGAAACAATAGACGACAACCACGTGTACACTCGGAAAGCATTTATTACGACTGCAACTAACACTTCGAGCCGGCCAGCTAGCTATAGTTGACATCGCTGAGGGTTCCCTCGAAGAGAATAATACACTAGGTAAAGAAGGGCATCCGACTTACCAACTGGAGAATACGGGGGGGTGGGGGGGGGGGGGGGCCGCGGCGTTTGCCGCGGCAAGAACGTGGTTGACCAACCACGTGCGGGAATACGGGAGCGGCGGCGGAGACTTCCGCCATCGCCGCTTGCTGGGGACCAAAGAGAGCCGGGCGATATCAGCGGGATCTCACGTGACCCACCCGGTGGCGCTGATAGCGCTTGCGATTCCCGCGCGCCGCCCGCGGAAGGAAAGTTTCCCCTCTCCCAACTCTCCCTGGCACGCATGCGCTTGACGCGACGTTCGCTGCCCGTGCGGCGGTTAGGGGACCCGAGGGTTCCCACATCCCTCCACCCTTAAATATTGCCCTACGGCGGAGAAATCGCTGGAACGACGGCATTGACCAAGTATCCGGGCAGATGCGATGGTAAACTCCGGCAGGAAATGTCCGAATCCACGTTGATAGGCAGCACAGTCCTGTGTGGCGGCCGCCCACATGTGGCAGCCGTCACAGTGGTTGACGATGACGGGGGCTGAAGATGGCTTGCCCTCAAGATGCGCGCCGCAATGTCCACCCGGGAACAGCGGGTCAGGACTTTCTCGAAGCGGCGCGCGCGCCGGCACGATGAACCTCGCACCGACGCACCCTCGTGGGAGTATGATGGTAGGCCTCCCTCCTCGTGGCTGCCATGTGCTGCCGCATCGGGCCGCGAACAGGGAGGGGCCGAGACAGCAGGCAGGGGCGTGGACCATGGCAGCAATAGCAAGTCGAGGCGGCTTCCCTCGTTCTGCAAAGTCGCTCAAATGCACTCCACAAACACTTGGAATTAAGGCAGTAGAGGCCGCCGCAGCGTCGGCCGTCTGACACGATGCTGAACCACCCGTCTACCGCATAGTTTTATGCGGCACCGAGAAAAAAAAAAACAATCCAGTTCGTTTGAATGAAGTTATTCGCCTCGACCGAATTTTTCCGGTCCGATTCAGCGCGAAAGTGGGCGATGATCGTATGAACAAAGCGCTCTCTGGTCCCCCGAGATTTCGGTTATTCCGCCCGCAAAATATTGAGTTCATCTGAACAAAATAAGCTTTCTATTTCGAATGAGGTTTCTCCGCTCGGGCGAGTATAGTAGAACTAGCGAATCCGGTTGCACCCGCTAATGTCACGGCATGGTCGTCTTCGAACATGCGACCGGCAGCTCCGCAGAGCCTTAGGCCTAATCGCGTCCATGACGGATACCAATGCCACAAAAGACCCATAAAGGGTTCCAATGAGCCGCCGCGAGGAGATGCAGGCCTAGCTAAGTGGTCCCCGCTCGCTGCTCAACCCGCAGCTTTCGAGCCGACTCCTGGGACTGCGCCCCGCTGACGTCCTAGCCAGCGTTTCCGGCGCCCAGCTCCCAAAGCCAAAGATACAGAAAGGAGGCTATTTACATATGTACAGGGAAAATCGACCACCGCGCCGGCTGCTGCACTCACTCGCTTCGGGCGTACTCTTAAAAGAAAACTTGCTGCAAATCTCAGCGTCTACAAGAGTTCGGCGACACTGGCGCAGCGTTAACTCGCCCTCAAGAAAGCACACACAGATCTAGCTAGCAATCGCGCCTTCGGCTGAGGCCTAACGCTGGTCCGGACAAAGCCTTCAGGCTTCCTCGCATCCGAACCGATCGTCGTCCCGTTTTCCAAGAGCTTGCCCCACGTTGGGCGCCAAAATGTCGGGATATGGGGGGATGCCAACGGCCCTCTGCCTCGACACACCGAACCCCGCGGTTGGCGCATGCCTGCGCATCAACCGCGGTCCGGTACAAGCTCGAGGAAACAATAGACGACAACCACGTGTACACTCGGAAAGCATTTATTACGACTGCAACTAACACTTCGAGCCGGCCAGCTAGCTATAGTTGACATCGCTGAGGGTTCCCTCGAAGAGAATAATACACTAGGTAAAGAAGGGCATCCGACTTACCAACTGGAGAATACGGGGGGGGGGGGGGGGGGGGGGGGGCGGCGTTTGCCGCGGCAAGAACGTGGTTGACTAACCACGTGCGGGAATACGGGAGCAGCGGCGGAGACTTCCGCCATCGCCGCTTGCTGGGGACCAAAGAGAGCCGGGCGATATCAGCGGGATCTCACGTGACCCACCCGGTGGCGCTGATAGCGCTTGCGATTCCCGCGCGCCGCCCGCGGAAGGAAAGTTTCCCCTCTCCCAACTCTCCCTGGCACGCATGCGCTTGACGCGACGTTCGCTACCCGTGCGGCGGTTAGGGGACCCGAGGGTTCCCACAACTTCATCCATCAGTCTTAGAGCACGGCTCCCGCTACAAGGGCAAATGGTGTTTAATTAGAAATTTTAGCTCTTTCTGCAGCGCGTAGGGATGTAACACTTAGACACGATCATTAGCGCACGTTGTATGCACTGCGCTTGTGAGCTGAAAATGGCCAGACTGATGAGGGGCCTTTGAACTAAACATTTTCGACGATTTGTGCGCAGAGCAATATGTTTTCTCTCAATATCCTCCATTTCTCCTACTATGGAAAGGCAATGATATGCAAGTTGCTCGCTCTCTGTGCATGAAAACGCAGCATTAGCCCATTCCAGAGAGACCAATCATTGTGTCGCTGGTTCACAAACGGTATGGTGCCACCACCATCTGCGAAAGTTGTGGATACTGCTAAAACATAGTTGCAGCCACCATAAAGCGAAGCAATAAGAATATTTTTTAGAAGTCGCGGAAGGCTGCATCACTTCAACAGTCAGGTACACGCACACACAAGGAAAATCATCCGGACGACAGCACCTATCCTTGCCGAGGTCGGCGATACAAGTTATGATCATAGACAGTGGTGCTGTGGCAGTTTGAATGAGTAAAGGGCTGCTTCCACTGTTGTCAACTCGATTAGCACCCAAATGAGCTGTGTGTTTTAAAACACACAGCTGAAAACGTCTGAAATTTTGGACGCAAAAAACCTTCGCAGTCCGATTTTTTTCTGACTTTTTGCCATCACCGCATGTTCAAAACGGCATTAATCGAAGATTATTTCGCCTCCTCGAACCAGCGCTGCGCAGATCCGCTGGCTGCCGTAGCCACCACTGCGGCAACGCCAGGCCTAGCTACTTCGACGTTCGCTGCCGAGCTTCTTTCTGTTCAGTGCCGTGGTTTTCATTGTAATCCTTGCCAATGTTTGGAAACTCTAAAAGCACGGGGCGTTGCATAATTCCAGTTCCCGTAAGTCGGCTTCGCTTCAGTACAGCAGTGTTACACATTGAAGCATATGCGAAATATTGCGGTGAAGCATATCAAGAGTGAGAAGATTGGTCATGGGACACGGTATGTATTCCTTAATTATACACGCGTGCACCCGCCGCCTCCTAGCACAGTAGGAGCTACGATACGCTTAATAAGTGCGCTGGCAGGGCTTATAGCTATTTCGGACATGCCTGTGGCACTTGGAGCCCTTGGGGGCAGTAAAAGGCATGCATTTGTTTTTTCGGACTGCCGGATTTTTCGCAGTGCCTAGGGAGTCCGGATAATTGGACATTGACTGTATATGGTGTTTGATACACTGTGCTTGTTGTGTGCCATTGTCATGAATTAAGCCAAACAGACAACTCACTGCACGAAGTCTAAAGGAAAATTAGTTGCACCTTTTTAAGTTTTTATTCTTGGTAGACATGCATTGAGGATAGCATCAGATGAGTGAAAATCCTCAAATATGGTGTGTTTGGTTCCTGTAAATTTGGCTGAAATACTTCTTGTCTGTGGCAATAATTTGGTAATTGTAGATTCCTGCATCAAGAGTATGTATTTGCTCTTAGCTCATGTGGCAGCGTCTCTACACAGCACAAAAAGGTGGACCTAGACAAGAGGAGATGGGACACCAGTGTCAGATACTGGTTGTTCTGTTGTAAATGCCATTGGATGGTAAAACCGGACCTATAGCAAAAAACATTTTACAGTGCTGTTCTTTGTCTACCCCAGGGCTGCACTTTGCATATATTCCTTGCGGAGAAGCAGTATGCTTTGGAGTCATTGCATTCGTTGGTTCCCAGCACCTCTTGTAATGTTACGTCAGTCATTGAAGACAGAAAACGACTCTTGTTAAGCATCAAGGAGAATGTCTGCTAGCAGACATAAATGCTTCCTACGAGTGCGATTTCTATGCATAGTTAGCTATGTTTCCGCTTCATATCTTTTAGCTCTGGCTGCAGGTTGATGACTAGCTGCACTGTAGAGTCATAGCGTCATTGAATGAAGCTCACGAAACAAGTTACTCCTGTGTTTCTCTTAGAATTACTAAATGCTGTTGGAACTCCGCCAAATGGTTCTCGATGCAGTATGAAGATTTGGTGTTCTGGTACTGTTGCTACAGATTATTGAAAAAGACTATTGAAAAAGATTATTGAAAAAGATTTGTTTTAGTATGAAATGGACAGGGATAGGCTGCAGCTTTCACCGCTTTAACGAACAACAACCACTACAACGAATGAGAAATGGATCCGCATACCGATATTGAGTCAAGCTAGCAGCATGTCAAGAAATTTGCCCGCCAAGCTTGGGTCACAATTATTAGGAGCTCCTTAAAATGTGCGATGAAAAGAAGCATATTATTTGTATGAGCCTAATATGACATTGCTGCCCTAAAGGGACACTAAAGGCAAATATGAAGTCAAGCTAAAGTGATAAATTAGTGCTCGGGAACGTCTGAGACGTCAATATTATTGGAACAGAGCTTTGGTAATCGAGAATTTGAGACAATTGCAGGACACGATTAGGGCCTTGTGCTGCATCCAGCTGCCGGATTGTATGTTGTGCAGCCCTGGTCTAGCCTAATTGGTTGTGGTCCATTTTGTCCTGGTGTACTCCAGAAAGCTGTAATGGCACCTGGTTTAGTAGTACTAATGGATGAGAATACCCGATTTTGTGTACTTGTTGGTGCATGTCAGATTGTTCAGAGAGTAACGACTGGTTTTTTTTTTTCTGCCTGTTACTGTGTTGACATGTCATAGTGTGATAGTGTAACCCAGTCATGCAGCGGTGACACAGAAAACATTTTAATTTAACAAAAAATCTATCCATAGTAACGAACCATGTTTATGCAAGCCCTATGCTGGAAGCTGGGGCTTATAAGCCTGTGATGGCGATTGTACGGAAGCATAAGTGAGTAACTTATGACAAATGTGGCCCCAACTGTAATAATCCTTTCTTTATGAAGGCGATGTTTATGCTATGCTTGCCAAGTGAAGGTTCTGAAAACAAAATGATGCTTTTGCATGTGCTTTTGCCGAACATGAGAGACTTGCTGACATATAAAAAAGTTATGCAAGACGCCATGCAATGAGCAATTTAACTATTTGGCCACTCCACTAGTTCACAAAGGCAGCACCACTTGTGAATTGATTCAATTCATACAAGACACACGTGGTCAGTTTGACATGTTCAGGTCGGTTGTCTGTCTCTTTAACATGGATAGTGTAGGCCCTGTAACAGAAGTATGAAACATAAGCTTGTGTGGTGCTCAAGTGTGGCTGTAGCACACACTTGAGACTTTTTTTTCTTGAGACTTCTCTCTTTTCTCTTGAATATATTGATTGCAGTTGTAAGTTTTGAAGTGTCAACTACGCCAGATGCTCATGAGTGCTAAAGATGTTTGGGAATCTCTTGCATCCATCTGTTTCACAGGTGCGGAACTTGCACAGCTGTATAAAGGTGGCTGAAGACTTTGTCTCTCCAGAAAACATTGCTCACTGCTTCAGCTTGACCAATGAATTTCGTCAGTTGTCTGACACTCACACAAACCACGAGGACAAGCTCCAGGTAAGCTGTTGTGCCCTTCTTAGCTTTAGTTCATGTTAAAAGCATGCTGTGCCCAATAAATGGTAAACAGCACCTTGCTGTGAGGCATTGACGGTAAGTAACGGGATGTCTGCGTCAAGTCACGTGTTGAAGTAAATATTGTGTACACCTTGCAACAAAGTACTAGAAGCACTGGCATGATTGACTGGTCTGTACCTTGCAGCTGCCGGCTGTACTGATAAAAAGCTCCAGGGATAACTTAAGGGGGGAGGCTACACTTGAAAGACTACTTATTTATTTGTGGACAGATCTGAATGAAATTTTCACTTTGTGTATTTTGAAGTGCAGATTCTAAAAATGTAATTAATTTTGCCATAGCATAAGTAGTTTCCGATATACTCTAAAAGCATTGTATATGCTAGGTCCTCTGTTCGGAGGAAAATTAGCACCTAAACAGAAAACCCTAACACAGTGTTGAGTAAAAAAGCTTTGGCAAAAACAAACGCAAAGTATATGGTAAGCTTGCTTGGCACAGCATTTCTGCTTTTGTGGTCCTTGTTGGATATGTGAAAGGACCGACTATTGTTTTCAAGGCGTCAATGCACCATTCGTGCACGCCACAGGTGGAGCACTCCACACAAGCTTGGCACAGAGCCCTAGAGCCCCTACTCCTTGGCGGAGTCCCTTGAAAGCATCAACAATTTCTTGCCGTACATGGGATACGACGGATAAATGCACGATCGCAAATTAAATTCTGCAATCGTTAACATCCTCTTTCGTGTCGACGTCCAGCAGCCCGAACTTCCGCTCCATTGCAGACTGCGAAGCCAGGCGCGTTTTTGTGTTACCGGCGCTCGCTGCGCGCTCGCTACTTTCTTCATTCGTGGAGAAAACGGTGTCTACACGGTCTGTGCCAACAAGTGAGGCGTAGGCAGCCGAAGTGTTGACGCTAGACATGTGCCGGGTTGCAGCTCGGAACTCGATCCGGAAGAATCTGCAGGCAGACCGTCAACTCTGTGAACATGCCAGGTCTAGCCGCCTTCTGTCGTGCATTTGTCGTGCATTTGACTTGCCAAACGCTTGGCGCGTAGTATCCTTGAGACGACGATGGGATCTCCAGCCTTCGGGCAGCGATAAAGGCACCTTATCAAACGTTGCCCAGGCACAAGCGGCCGAACAAGGGTGAACAGGGCGCAATGAAACCAGAGATAAACATTCAGCGAAACGCGATATCGGTCGAGCGCGCGAGAATCGGCACGCCAAACGGCGCTAGACCAATAGTAGCGAGGGGCGCGAGAGGTGTGCGCGCTTAGGTCAATCAGCGGCACGGATACATCCTTCAGAAATGACGCGATAGTAGAGTGTACTAGATTGGGGGAGTGGGTCCAACGAAGGCTTTGCGCTGAGGCATTTTTTATTGAAAATCCAGGTGGCGCTACCGTCGCTTTCTCCCGAATGAGCGGCCCTGCTCGCCGGCCGGACGCTTGTCGCGTCAGAGACCCTACCGCAGCTGCATGGAGCTTTGACAGGCGGATACTCGGTGGCGGTAACACTGAGATTATTCCCCACCAATCTATTGTAAATAAAATGGAAAAACAGCGGCGGAAAGAATGCAAATGACGCAACGACGACGGTGCATCGAGCAGACGATAGCTACTCAGCCCGTGAGCTCACCTCGGCCAATGTTTATTGGCCAGAGAATCAGAATAAGGCGACGGCAGCGCCGCCACAATTGCTTCACCCTCGGCACTTGCCAAGGCGTCCGCTGGGCCCACTCCCCCAATCTAGTACACTCTAGCGATAGCGTCGGTTTAGACAACAGCTTCCAAACAAGCCTAAGATGGCGGCCGCCATCCACCGCGTTCGCTAGTGGCGACGTTGCGAAGTTCTAACATTTTTGGCCAATTTTCGCTAATTTCGTGTCCACCCTGGCCTGTGTAAGCGCAATTTTTTTCTATTTTCTGATTAAATTTACCTTCTATATTTCGCGGAGGGGTTCTTGAATGTATAAACGTAGCGAAAATGCACTTTTCCAAAAATGTACATTTTTTTGCAATTTTTTGCCGTTTCAAGACCTGCGGTCTCCCCTTAACATGTTCTGCATGCATCTATATACAGGGTGTCCCAGCTATCACGCAGCACGGTTTAAAAAAAGAGGAAAGGCGTTACGTACGTGTTGTTTCCTAGTACGTATTGTTTACAGTACAGAGGAATAGCCACCAGTAATTTTTTAGTTACTGAGATTTAATTAGGTAATTGTAATTAATTATCTAACATGAGAAGTACTGTCCTAATTATGAAAGTGTTAATAAGAAGATTGTAGAGCAACATGAAAAACTCCCGATACAGCTTTCTGTTGCTCAATACCTGCTACATATATCATGACATGCGTGTCATGCAGCTCCTGAAACAGCCGCCTACGTCTTGGTGCTCTCATGGCCGTTTCGTTAACTTGGTAGGTACCAAAATTGATATTGTCACGTAGTAGTGACGGTGAAGAAAACAGTCGCAAAAATGTGAATTACGAAACGGACTTTATTGGGTGAACCTGTGCCCGCACAAGCAAGTTGCACTCGAAGGTAAACGATAGCGGCGAACACAGTCGGCGATCGTCGAAAATCTGATCAGCGGCGAAACGCATCGGCTTTTATACATGAGTCATCGAAGGTTCCAGATTAATCCGTGGTACCCCTGTGTCTTCCAGAAAGTTCTAGATAATTCGTGTCGCTCATACGATCAGATTACATGAGCGTCGGTGACAAAAGACAACGAATAGAAGCATCGATAACGTTCGAGAAACTTCCGATACATGCAGGCGCGTCCTGTGCCTGCAGCCGCAACAGCCGGTGAAAAGCGGTCACCGGTGAAAGATAAACATGTATACGTGTCAATATATTATTACAGGAGTGTATGACGAACATAAGTGATAGGTCATGGCAAAAATGTCATGACATGCGTGTCATGTGGGTCATGACAATGAGCCAGCTAAAAATTTTAACACTCAAAAACCACTCAAATGGGTTTGGACGTGGGTACTAAGTAAAAGAAACACTACAGGATGCTGGTAGAAGTAATAGTCATGAGTATGTCTCAGCAAAATAGGTTAGTGGAGTTGTTAGGTCGAACAGAGTAGCCTAGAACTAGTTCTGCTGCCTTCACGATAAAATGGTGCCCTTCTTTTCCTGTAGAGTGGACTAGAACCAAACTCTACTACCTTCACGATGAATTGTTACCCTTCTTTGCCTGTAGAGTAGACTTTTCGTCTTTCACAACAAAATGTTGCCCTTCTTGGCGAGTATCCAGCTTAATAGATGTGGCTGCAGTTCCTTCGAAACGTTTTGGTAGCTTAAGATACGTTAGGTTAGTAGGGTTGCCTAGGTTGGGCAGACTTCCCTAGAACTAGTTCTGCTGCCTTTACAATAAAATGTTGCCCTTCTTTGCCTGTACAGTGGACTAGAACCAAACGTGTTTTTCCGAGCGTGAAAGAAGCCCACGAATACACAGTTTCTCTAGCGGCCAGTCGCAAGGCAATTCTGCATGTATTCGTGGGCTTCTTTCACACTTGGAAAAACATTTATGTAGCAGGTATTGAGCAACAGAAAGCTGTATCGGGAGTTTTTCATGTTGCTCTACAATCTTCAATTAATTTGAATTACCTGATTAAATCTCGGTAACCAAAAAATTACTGGCGTCTACTCCACTGTACTGGAAACAATAAGCACTAGGTTTGCTTCGCATAGCGCTGGGACACCCTGTATATGGTACATCTAATAGAATCAGGGCAACACTTGACTTCAGCCAACCAAGAGAACAGGCTGACTTTAGGAAGGGATATTCTACAATGGATCATATCCATGTCATCAATCAGGTAATCGAGAAATCTGCGGAATACAATCAACCTCTCTATATGGCTTTCATAGATTATGAAAATGCATTTGATTCAGTAGAGATACCAGCAGTCATAGAGGCATTGCGTAATCAAGGAGTACAAGAGGCATACGTGAGTATCTTAGCAAACATTTACAAGGATTCCACAGCTACCTTGGTTCTCCACAAGAAAAGTAGAAAGTTACCTATCAAGAAAGGGATCAGGCAAGGAGACACAATCTCTCCAATGCTATTCACTGCATGCCTAGAAGAAGTATTCAAGCTCTTAGACTGGGAAAGCTTAGGAGTGAGGATCAATGGTGAATATCTCAGCAACCTCCGATTTGCTGATGACATTGTCCTATTCAGCAACAATAGAGACGAATTACAGCAAATGATTGAGGACCTTAACCGAGAAAGTGTAAGAGTGGGGTTGAAGATTAATATGCAGAAGACAAAGATAATGTTCAATAGCCTGGCAGGGGAACAAGAATTCAGGATCGCCAGTCAGCCTCTAGAGTCTGTAAAGGAGTACGTTTATCTAGGTCAATTACTTACAGGGGACCCTGATCACGAGAAAGAAATTTACAGAAGAATAAAATTGGGTTGGAGTGCATACGGCAGGCATTGCCAAATCCTAACTGGGAGCTTACCACTGTCATTGAAAAGAAAAGTGTACAATCATTGCATTCTACCGGTGCTAACATATGGGGCAGAAATTTGGAGGTTAACAAAGAAACTCGAGAACAAGTTAAGGACCGCACAAAGAGCGATGGAACGAAAAATCTTAGGACTAACGTTAAGAGAGCGGTGTGGATCAGAGAACCAACAGGGATAGCCGATATTCTAGTTGACATTAAGCGGAAGAAATGGAGCTGGGCAGGCCATGTAATGCGTAGGATGGATAACCGGTAAACCATTAGGGTTACAGAATGGATACCAAGAGAAGGGAAGCGCAGTCGAGGTCGGCAGAAAACCAGATGGGATGATGAAGTTAGGAAATTTGCAGGCGCAAGTTGGAATATGCTAGCACAAGACAGGGGTAATTGGAGATCACAGGGAGAGGCCTTCGTCCTGCAGTGGACATAAAATAGGCTGATGATGATGATGGTAGAAACCTCTGTAATCAATAGGCTTTTTTCGGAATCACGGGAGTAGAACATAGCCGGGATATGTACAGTGTAGACCGCTTATAACGTAAGTCGCCGGAGTCGCGAATATCTGCACTATAAAGCGGTACCGCACTATAACAGGGTCGATTCGTAGGCGCGGCGTCGATAGTGCTGTTCGGTCTTTTCTGGCGTTGAGACAATGTCATTCTTCGACTAAAACAATTTTCAAGGCCCGCACATATGCAAAATATGTGCACCGAGCAGTCACGCGTATGCGATAGTCGAGGAATGCGGCTAGAACATTTGCGTTCAATTTACAGTCGAATATCGTTAATTTGAACCAAATCACGCGGCGGCGCCTTCAACCGGCATTGCTCTGGCACCGCCATAGAGTAAAAGCTTAGGAGAGACCCCTCAATGTCGCGCGAACGAAAAAAAAAAAATGCGTGGGAAATTTCAACCTTTCTCAAATGGCAAGGTCGCCGATTATGCGATGCGCCGGAACATGCGTGTACGTGCCGACGTCTCAGCGACACTACCATAGCCACGTGTAGAAAATGGCAGTGAACCCTTCTTTCTCCTTTATGCTTCCTCTACTTTCTAGTCACGTGTTGACCTTGCACGCTGTGGCTACGGCGCAAAGGGAAGCAGCAGCGCTGTCCCAGGCCAGCCAACGAAACTGCCAACGCCGGCCAATGCCTGCTTCCCGATAACGGCAGAAAACGAAACTTCGGGGAGCTGGCGCCAGGCCGGCTGGAGCGAACCCTTCTTTCTCCTTTATGCTTCTAGTCACGTGTTGACCTTGCACGCTGTGGCTACGGCGCAAAGGGAAGCAGCGGCGCTGTCCCAGGCCGGCCAACGAAACTGCCAACGCCGGCCAACGCCTGCTTCCCGATAACGGCAGAAAACGAAACTTCGGGGAGCTGGCGCCAGGCCGGCTGGAGCGGCCTGCATGGCGGCGGACGCGCACGGTGACAGTCAAAAGTGAGGGAGCTACGAGGGAGGGCGAGGGGAGCCACCAAAGCGGCGGAGTTGCTGAGGCAAAATCTGCTTCCCTGCCGCCCTCCTCCCTCACATTCCACGGTCTCCGTGTGCCCCCTTCGCCGTGATGTGCCGGCGCCGCCAGCTCCCTGAAGTTTCGTTTACTGCCGTTATCGTGAAGCGAGCGTTGGCCAGCGTTGGCAGTTTCGTGGCGCTCGCTCGCTATGCATGCCGTGATATTTCACGACTCGCGCTCAAGATTATGGTTTCAGCCTCACTGGCTGTTTGTTCGCACCACGTGCCCTTCTCCTCCACTTTGTTTCTTTCTTCCTCGAGCACTTCTTGCGGCGCCCGTTTGAGGGGAGCGTTCGCCGTCTCCGATGACTTCCGTACTTCCAGGCAGCTGCACTGTAACCGGTATTTAGTTTCCTGCAACTGCACTATAAGCGATACATGTATACATGGAGTGCTATGGGAAAATTAACGGGAGTCTGAAAAGACCGCACTATATCCGGTCCTGCACTATAAGCAGTTGTGTTATAAGTGGTCTATACTGTGTTACACAAACGTGCTGTTAGTGTCGCGAGCACGAGGGCTGTTCATTTGTGTTCGTTTGTCCTACTCTGGCTGCATCTCGTATAATCATTGTACGTATCTTTGTCGGTAGCTGTTGAATAAGGACCAAAGATCCTTAATCAGCGGAAGCTTCATTCCCCAGCTTCTGCACATCTTGTAGCATCCCAAATGAAGCTCGCCTTCTTGTAGTTCAGTGAAAGAGTTAATTTCTGACCTAGCTTCATATATAAGCTGTTCATAGCATGTGCTTTAAGCCTGGTTGCAGCCATATATATGTTGAGCACAAATCTGTCAGAAAGAACACCTCAATGCATGTAAGGTTGCGCACAGTAGTGTGGTCCAGAACCTGTGCCACCTTAGTTCTTTTGGTTGGTTTCATCCATTTATCTAAAGCTGGATAAGGTGACGCCTTCTTGAGGCAGTGCAAGAAGTCATTCAGTGTAGTTTCTGAAGCTGGCGAAATTGGCAACAGCAATGTCGCTTGAAAAGTCAGTGCAATCTAATCAAGTTTGCTGTTGCTTGTGTCCTGCACCTGAAGTTAAATCAATAATAAAGTGTGTATGTTGGAGGGGCCAGAGAAGGTGTGTGCTCAGTGCAGCCTGTAGCTGTGTGCCTCTTACGTACATGCACATCGCTAATTGTCCTGTAACCCTATTGACTGCAAAGAAAAGTGAACTTGGCTGAACAGCATTTTATGTTGTCAGGTTTAAACAGTGCCATTTGTGCGATCTTGGGTAATTGCCATGTGTATCAAAAACGTTGCTAAGCACTGAAAAATTTCATCTTTGCAGATTAAAAATGTGATCTACCATGCTGTAAAAGATGCTCTGGTGATTCTCCGGGCAAATTCTGCTTCAAACCCCAACAAGAAATGAAAAGTGTGTGCCATAGGCAGAGGAACTCCAAAAATGTGTTAGACCTCCCCCTTCCCTTCAAGTGATCTTTGGCCTGTGCTGCCTGGGACGCATCTGGCAGGTCTTGGCTTGCCCACCGAAAGTGTTAAGACATCTCTTGTCTAGACTCTGTTTTTGTACATTTTTTCCTCTTCCCATCAGTCTGCCAGTGGCATGTGTGTGTTCTCTTGTAATATATGCCATTGAATTTCAGTTGTTGCTAGTACGCTTCCCTTATTGTTACTTGGTCAGGGGCCAGCCGTACTTGGTGTTTTGTAAATGAATTGGATCAAACTTGCGTGCGTTTGTGTGTGAGTGTGCGCGAGTGTGCACCAACAACTGTTATTTATGTTTATGTTATTTACTTTCCTCTGCCCTCTTCCTTGGCAATTGTCCTGCCGGCTTTGTTCAGCATTTTTTCAGAGCAGCACGCTTTGTGAGTGACAATAAACAATGCAGTCTTATTCTGCACTGTTGCCATGTAAAATAATAGTGTTGTACTTATATATACATAAGAAGGTATATATATATATATATATATATATATATATATATATATACATACATATACATATATTTACTTATAAATATGACATTGTAGTTGTGAGTAGTGAGCTTCAATTCTGTCGTTCCTTTTTCTCTTTGTGTTTCTTATGTTTCTTTGTTTCCATTGTTTTTTCCACAATCACCATCTCATCGGTATAGTCAATTCCATTGATTGACATTATCTTGCGACTCGCAGTAGCACTGAGTTTGTACATGTACATATTTCATAGCAATATTTTTATATTGAAAATGTCATTGACTGTATTTCCAGTCTATAATGAAATTCACTGTTTTTATTTGAAAGTGTATGGCTGATGTTAATGGTTCTTATTAAAGTGTTCATTTGAAAGCTTGCTTGGCCTTTAAAGTGTCTTTTGTAAATTCTTGTAAAAACTGTTTTATGGTCACTGGGAAGTGCTTGCAGTGTTCTCTATGGTTGCTTGGGCTCCAGCAGCAGCAATTTTGGCAGTACTGTTGAACGGCTCGCGAATGTTGATAGGGTCTTGTACTGGTTTAGTCTTCAAGCTGCGGATGGTCTTCAGCGTACTCTCCTCATATTCCTGGTTCCGAAGGAATATCTCCACTTCGTAGAGGAATTGCAAGGTTCCTTACACATTTGTGTCGGGCAGAAATGTGGACCAGTTCTTCCTGTGAAGAAAAATAACAATTGTGGACTACAGCACAGCAAGGCCACCTTGTAGTTTCTTATATAATTTCTGGTGTAAAACGCAAGAGATAAAATGGGAATTAAGCAGCAATGTAATATGCAGCAGTGAAGTCAAAAGTTCATGCTGTTGTGTACTGAGTGGCAGACACCTCTCCTCATTTGATGTCGATGCATGACTGGCTTTAAGTTAGAGGATGCAAATTACTGGCGTAGGCGTGTGTGTCATCGACCTCGGTGTCCAGATCGTTCATTCTCCAGGTCGAGCTAGCAGTGCACATTTTTGTCGTTGCTGCAATGATCACCAATCCCTGTGCAATGTCTTCTTTATCGGATACAGTGTGCCAGTATGGTTATGTCGATGCATGACTGGCTTTAAGTTAGAGGATGCAAATGGCTGGCGTAGGCGTGTGTGTCATCGACCTCGGTGTCCGGATTGTTCATTCTCCAGGTCGAGCTAGCAGTGCACATTTTTGTCGTTGCTGCAATGATCACCAATCCCTGTGCAATGTCTTCTTTATCGGATACGGTGTGCCAGTATGGTGAAGCGATTATCTATCCACGCGACTTTCCGTGCTTAGTGCGGCATGCCTCTTCACTGCACCTCGGTGGGCTGCATCCAATGAACGGAGCACAGGGGTTGATGCCCTCCCATATACATATTCCTCTAGTGCGTTGCGCTTCAGCGCCACTAAGTGTGCCATTCTGGACTACGGCCGTACTGGAGTGCGCGCATGTGAAGTTCATGACGGCGGAGCATACGCAGAGTGGGCCCAAGTGACACATACTAAAATATTATGGGGTTTTACGTGCCAAAACCACGATTTGATTGAGGCAAGCCGCTTGTAGTGGGGGACTCCGTAATAATTTGGACCACCTGGGGTTCCTTAACGTGCACCTAAATCTATGTACTCATAAGATCCTCCCGTGCATCTTCTTGCACCCAAGGTTGAGAGTCCGACAATACAGCGGAATTGTACTGTCCGTGGGTGCTATCCTGTGGTTAAATTTCTGCTTATTGTCAGCTTTGGCCCAACAGGGCTGCTACGGCTCTTGCGATTCTAAAACTCCAAGGCTAGGGCAAATCGAGTCGTTAGCTCCATGAGTGCCTTTGATGGTTGCTTTTGCCTTTTGCTGAGCTGACCACCAGCTGTCCTTTGATCATTCAGCATTAGTCAAGAGTCTTGCTCTTACTTAGGCGAGCACAGGATGTGTAAGCGCTAGACTATACTCGGAACATGTTGCATGCAGAATTAATGCCTACTGCCTTGAAAATCTCAATGCAATGAACATGACTATACTCAGAACATGTTGCATGCCGATTTAATGCCTACTGCCTTGGAAATTTCAATGCAAGGCTTTCATGGAGGTTGGATATCCATTTCTAGGAAGTATTTGTGCTAAGGAGGGAGTTCTGAAAAAAAAAAAAATGCAGATTAATGACTGCGCGACGATCAACAAATTGTGGCATGGTTGCCTAGCGCGTATAAATGAAGTGTGATAAGCGAGTTTTGAATAAATGAATACTTTGCGCCCGCCGTGTGCTCAGTCAGCTAAGGCGTTGCGCTGCTGAGCATGAGATTGCGGCATCGTATCCCAGCCGCGGCGGCTGCATTTCGATGGAGGAGAAATGCAAAAACTCCTGTGTGCTTGCGTTGTAGTGCAGGTTAAAGAACCCCAGGTGGTCAAAATTAATCCGGAGCCCTCCACTACGGCGTGCCTCATAAGCAGAATTGTTTTTGGCACGTAAAACCCGAGAAAGAAGAAAGAATAAATGAATATTCCAAGGTGGCCTTTCGTTTCTTAACTCGTTTCTCGTCTCTTAACCTTAAGTGTCCCAGGATGAATAGCACACGAAAGAGAACATGGATGGACGTGGAGGCCACTGCAAGATACTAGTAGGTAATGGTAACCAGGGACCTTTGTTAATTGAGATGTGGGCTGGAAGGAAGTCTTATCGCACAAGTTTTGGCTGCTTACCGCCGCTGAAGAGCATGTATGGCTCGGGAAGTGCGGCGCCCTCTATTTCTTTGGAGGGTGGTCGAATTCAAGGCACGGATCACGAGCCATTTCCAAGCCGTGAGGGTAGTGTCACTGCCCCAGTACTCGGCTTTCCGAGTGCAGCATCTCGTCTAATGAAGCTGCACTTAAATTTCTGCTTCGTCGGCAAGTGCGTGTCTTGGAATACAAGGATTTTCCCGCCCGGTTCTAGCGACTGCCACGTGAGTACGTCTCGCAGAAATCCAGGAGATCGCCAGCCTGGAGTTTCATAAATGCAAGTTCCTTTTCTCAACCTTTATTTCATGTAATGCATTGAAAATCTCCATAGAAAGCAGTTATCAGCATGGTACATATCTAACATTTCGTTGCGATAGCAATTATATAGATCGACATTCCAGACTATAAAAGCTATGGGCGATAAGGTTTTTATGCATGTAATACAATGAAAGTCTCCACCGCGACCTCAAGGATTCTCTGCTCACTGCAGGTCGCAGTGTAGCACTGTTGTCTGCGCGCTGAACATCAAAATTAAGCCTCAAAATTAAAGCCACGTAGTGTCCACCTCTGCAAAGAGTAAATATTGCTTAAAGCGAGTACCACAGTGCATGGGTTCAGCGTAATTTTTTTCCAGGACGAGTGCCTGTCTGAAAGAAGGGGGGGGCTGGTCCAGAATAATTTTTTTTTTTTGGGGGGGGGGGGTGTCCAGATCCTCGATCCTGGGGGGTGTTGGGGGTCTGTATAAATCCCTGGTGCGGAGGACATGTTGGAATCGTGGAGGACGGAGACAAACTTCGAGGGAGCATTACGTCACTCAGCTAGGCTTCGCTGGCCAATCGCTTTTTCTCCCTCAAAAAGTCTGCCCAACACATGACCATGCGCTTGGCCGATTCGGCCCGGTGTGCTAGGTTCGCGGTAGTTCATAATCGATGTGCACTTAATGTTTGGGCACTTTGCCAAGCACTCTGTGCACATTTTCTCCCGATACGCTTGTGCAACTGTGCTCATTTATCTTCGTTGCAATGTGCGAGTGCGGCAGCCTGTCATTCCTGTTGTCTTTGGCGTATAAGAGCTGGGCGCGGCCACAGAGGAAGGAGAAATACAGCTCTACGCAGTAAGGTTAGTAGTTTGATCGACCTTATGAACTGCTGTAAACATTCGCTCGCTAATTAAATAACAAGCATGGTACCATGCGCGCACGGGCAAACATGAGCACATCTTGCTAGATGACCGTGACACACTGTCGGAATGCTGGCGTGATGAAGAGCAGCAGCAGCGGCGAGCGAATTGCACTTCGTGCCACATCTGGTTTCAACGCGAACCAGGCGCGCGAGAACACAGCACAACAGCTAGAAGCCATCAGCTGGTCGGTTAGCATTTA
This sequence comes from Dermacentor silvarum, assembly GCF_013339745.2. Lineage (NCBI taxonomy): Eukaryota > Metazoa > Arthropoda > Arachnida > Ixodida > Ixodidae > Dermacentor > Dermacentor silvarum. The sequence goes on from NC_051154.1 coordinate 34,123,232, forward strand.
AATAACAAGCATGGTACCATGCGCGCACAGGCAAACATGAGCACATCTTGCTAGATGACCGTGACACACTGTCGGAATGCTGGCGTGATGAAGAGCAGCAGCAGCGGCGAGCGAATTGCACTTCGTGCCACATCTGGTTTCAACGCGAACCAGGCGCGCGAGAACACAGCACAACAGCTAGAAGCCATCAGCTGGTCAGTTAGCATTCGAACCCACTGCAGATTATCTCCAAGATCGGACGCACGCCATGAGCAACCGCGGCCGGAGTAGAAGCGGAGAAGCGCTACCCTGCCCCCCGTTCCGTGCGTGTGCACCCTACCCGCCTTCCTCCCTTACGCGCGCTAGAAGACGCCGCCGTACCAAGCCACCATCTTTCTACGCTCACCCTCGCCGCTATCTTATCGCACTTGGATTTTTACGGAAACTCACGGCGACGCCTACGATGACGGTGGAAATTCGCCTGGAGTAGCCATATAATTGCTATCGCAATAATATCATGTGAAACAGGCCATCGCCATGTGATAAGCAACCGGTAATACCGAGCGCGGAGAGTGGGTGGCGAGGGCCGATCGTGACGAGGGTGTCACTATAACAGCTACCACGGGCCAAACAATACCTTGAAAGTTCTAGCAATCTTGCGGGTACCTTGGAGGGCCTACATCCCAAGAGCAAACACGCAGATATGCCTCGAAGTGAGGGAAGGGCGGTTTCAGGAGGAATTTGGCTACCTGAGGCTGCTTGACGTCAAGCACGGCTTCTCTAGTACACTAGCGCGGCGGTGAACGACACTAAACATTACCCTGACATGATCACGGGGGCCGACTCATTGCGGCTTCAATTATATCATGTTGCGCTTCCTTCCTGCATGGTTGAAACACGCCCGCGGTGTTGCATCATCAGGTGCCAGGCTGGCGACGCATCCGGCGCGCGTGGGCGGCATTTACAATATAGGATCGCTGCGCTGGAGCGTCGTCAGCCACCAAAATAAAGTGTCCCGAGAAGTTTCTGTCCGAAACGAAGGCATGGAGGAAGGAAAGATCCGTCCTCCATGGGTGGAGGCTTCGGTTGCGTTGGCAGCGGTGCTGGATAGATGGATGGATATATATTATTGACCCTTTTCGCGGCGATCCTGTGGGCGCTGCCATGTTTGATCACGCGGTGACGCGTCCATTGCTTGCCTCAGCTGCCTCCGTGTTTACAATGGGTGTACATGACGCTTGGTGCGGCTCAGGAAACCTCTGTTTCGGAAAATATCGCAGACGCTGACTGGGTGGTCGACGTACACGAAGCTTTGGCGACAGCTTCAGAGGACGTGTAAAAGCGCATTCGAAGCTCATTAGGCTTTGTCCAAACGGCGCGAGCAGCGTATATGGTGCTTGTCGTAAAAACGAGGCTAAAATGTATTCCAATTAAGCTATCCAAGCTTTCCGCTTATGAATTGAATCAGGATCAGTGTGTTTTGCTCTTCGTTCTTTATTTGGCAAATACTTAGAAGCAGTTGTTTGTCACGTTTCTGACTCAGTGAAGTTCATAGGTGCCGGTCACTACCTGATTATTTTCTGCCTAATCGCTCGCATGTATGCTCAGTTGCAATAGATTTAGTCTTGCTGCACACAAGGCTTCGAAGGTAGCTGTTCTATACTTTGTAATCGCTTGTAGCAAAGATGTATTATCGCTAGTAACTCGCTTACTCCTGTGGACCGTCATGAAACATTTAGCTTTGATCTTTCGTGTGCCGTCGGTGTAGTCGCTGTGACCCATGCTTTGGAGCACTGATTCAAGTGTGCGCCAGTGGCGCACCGACGGGGGGGGGGGGGGGGGGTTTCGGGGGTTGTAACCCCCCCCCCTCCTGAGGCCGACTTAACCCCCCTTTTGTTTAACCCCTTTTCTTTCCTTGCGCATTTGAGTACTGTAAATAAGATGTAAGACGCGCAATCGTCTGTACACTCGCAAAAAGCGGATTTTTTGACAATTTTCCGTGAAGAAATCGAAATTAGTGCTGTTTAGATGGTGTTGGCAAACTGTCAACCCCTAGCAGAGATCCTGGGTGCGCTACTGGTGTGCGCCCATTCACATATTCTTAATACGTTGGCGATAGAGTGTGCGTAAGCTTGCGTGCGAGTTGGGGTCGATGTGTGTAGATAACGTGCGCGAAACTTACTATGCCAGGAAGCGGCGCTACTCCCTTTGTCATTGTTTAACGAGCAGTACTCACTGTTGCCTACGTTCCGGGGCTGAAGTCTTTTCTCTGGAGGTTAGTGATGCAACGCTGGTGGATAAGTGATTTTTTTTTTATCCGCAAGAAATGCCGTACATCGAGAAGGGCCGGTTAAAGAGGCTGTCCGTATGTAGCAACGGTCCGTGAACTTGGTCACACATACTGATTCCATTCCTTAATGTGCCAGTCACTATTTTTGCAGCCACCTACTGCACACGTCTTCAATCCACTGCTACACATTTTGCAGCATGAATTGAGCACAGTGCGTGTTCGAAAACCCAGTTGCATTTCCGACAGCTGATCGCACAGAAACATGGCAGAAGCAGTAATGGTTTCGCAGTCGTGCGCTTTCGCTGAGGCAACGTATGGTGCTCCGCCGAAAGCGCCATCTCGTTTCTCGAGAACAAATTGCTCCACGAAAAGGGTCGAAACGGGGTGCTGGCGGATATTTTATTTATTTATTTAAAAATACCTTACAGGCCTCAATTGAGGCATTGAGTAAGGGGGGCAGTACACAGAAAACACACAAAAATACATAGAATATTTGACATAGATAAAACAGTAGCAATTGACATAACACAACCGGAGTACAACGCGACATAGCAGTAAACACAGCGACATAACGGCGCCATCGCTACAATAAGGTGCATGAATGTAGTGTAAATACAAGAATGCGTAGTGCGACAATCATAAAATTTCACATTTTATTAGACATATAATCTGTCAAGGCGTCACGGAATGAATCATGGTTGGACAGGCATGCGATGGTATCCGGGAGAGAATTCCAAAACCTGACGGCACGAGGAAGGGCAGAGTATTGGAATGCTTGAGTAGAACCGTAAATGCGGGTGTAGTAATACTTAATCGTTGTTGTCGATTATCGTTGAGGAAGGCACTGCCGTTTGATGTAATACTGTCGTTTATTCTTTTCAAGTTCCAGTCGTACAAATGAGCACTTCCTTTAACATTTTAATATCTCGTCAGAGCGTCCGTTATAAGGTGCTTACGCACCAGCTCCTCCGAGTCGTTCTGGTCTCCGTCCGCTCTCCCCGCCTCCCACAGTTCCCCGCCTCCTCCCCGAGACGTCCCTCTCGGCAAGCCCAACCAAAGTCGTAAATTTGAGGAGAGTCTCGGGGTACGGGGAAGCCGTCGGCGGAGGGAAGCGTCGTTCCGTTCTTACGGCAGAGCATCTGGAGTATCTCAATTCACGATACAAACAAGCGAACCAGAAAAACACAGCAAAGAACACCAGTGCGTACAAATGTCTCAACACATGTCTCAACACTGCCCCGCCGAATGAGCTCGCTCATTCTATGGTTCACAAATCTCCAGCGGGTATAAGTGCTGAACTGGGCGCCTCACAAGTTTGCCCTGCGGCATCCTGACAACACATGAGCGGACATTCCCGTCTCGCCCGGGAACAAGAGAGCAAATGACCCCGCGTTTCCACAGAAGGCGCGGAATATTTTCCTGTACCAAGACTACGTCTCCGATTTTGGGCCCCTCGGTTCTAGTTTGTTTAGACGCATAGGCCGAGCGCAGCTGTCGTAGATACTCGTGTTGCCATGCTTGCCAGAACGCGTGAAGCATCTGTTTTCGCTTCTTCCAAAACATTCGAAGGGAAGACGCGTTAGACTCGAGCGCTCGGGTTTCAGTTCTTGGCAGGGCCGTGAGACGTCTGCCCGTAAGGAAGCTGGCCGGCGTTAGTGGTGCGCCGTCGTTTGGGTCGTCTGGTACGTGGGTCAGAGGTCTGGAATTTATGACCCACCTCGGCTAGTACTGTCGACAGCTCAACGAAGTCAAGAGACTGGCGGCCGATCACCTTTTTTAAAGCAGTTTTTACGCTGCGAACTAGCCGTTCGTAGAAACCTCCCCACCATGGTGCATGCTCTATGATAAATTTCCACTCTATGTTGGCGTTTGCAAAATAACTCAGTGTCTCAGGGTGCCGCAGGACCTTCCAGAGAAGTGCTAGCTCCTTTGAAGCGCACTTAAACGTGAGTGCGTTGTCTGAGTAAATGATTTTGCATAACCCCCTACGCGACACAAAACGACGGAAGGCCTGCAAGAAACTCTGAGTAGTCATGTCGTTTACGAGTTCAAGGTGCACTGCCCTAGTCACCGCGCATGTAAAGAGTACAATGTACGATTTAACTTGCACATTTTTCTCCTTGACAAAAAGGGGGCCGGCGAAGTCAATACCGACCACCTCAAAAGGGTCCGCCTTGGTGGTCCGGTCAGGTGGGAGCAGTCCTGTCGCAGCGTCAATACTCGTGGCACTGAAACGCTTACACACCACACATGACCGCACAACACTTTTCACCAGCTGGCGTCCGCGCACAATCCAGTACTTTTCGCGCAATTGCACGAGTGTGTCTCTGGCGCCGGCGGGGAGAAGTTGTCGGTGGGCCCGTTGCACAAGTAGCACGGTGTAGCGATGTCGTTTGGGCAGCACAACAGGATGTCGTTCGTCGTGTGTCATATTCGAAGAACAGAAACGTCCTCGTATGCGAAGGAGACCGTTGTCGTCAGTCCAAAGCGTGAAATCCCTAAGTGTGGAGTTTCCTGGTAACTTGCTTCCACTTGCGGTGTGTTGTAGCTCTACAGAGAAGGATGAGCTTTGTGCTTTCTTTAGCCAAAGGACGTGGGCAGTATCGATCTCTGTCGCAGTTAACGGGCCAGACCTCTTGACTTCTCCGCGGATGTTGTTCACGAATCGGAGAACCCATGCCGTAACCCGATCCACCCTGGAAGCAGAACTAAATCTGGCAAGGTCGAAAAGTTCGCCTCCGTCATCCACAGCAGTGTGCAGTACCTCTATCTCCCTTTTCTGTTCGAGTTGTTCCGGTGTGAAGTCCACGTGTTGTTGCTCGATAGGCCATCTCTCTTCTTCCTGCGTCATCCACACCGGCCCGTTCCACCACAACTGGCTTGACTTCAGGTGGTTTGCTGTCACCCCCCGAGTCATAAGGTCTGCCGGATTCATTTTTCCAGGGCAGTGTCGCCATGCCGCTGTGTCGGTGTTCTGTTGAATTTCTAGAACGCGGTTCCGCACAAATTCCTTCCATCTCGATGCATCCCCTCGGATCCAGCTTAGTGCAATCATAGAATCGGTCCACAGGTAGAAATTATCTATTGCCAAATCGAGATTCGACCGCACAAATTGGTAGAGTCGGGACGCTAGCAATGCTGCCATCAGCTCCAGTCTTGCAAGTGTGATCGTTTTTAGCGGCGCTACACGACATTTAGCCAGGACAAGCGTCGAGCGGTGTGCGCCAGTTTCTGTCTCCGTACAAAGATAAACCGCAGCACCGTAAGCTTTGGGGCTGGCGTCTGCAAATATGTGTAGCGTTCGACGCGCCGATTTCCCCTCAGCGCCAGCGTCGTATGTCCTAGGGACCTTGATTTCACGAAGACAAGTGAGCTCTTCACACCATTTGATCCACTCGTTTAGGAGGTGGTCTGGCAGCGGCTGGTCCCATGACAGATTTTCTTTCCATATTTCTTGGAAAAGAGCCTTTGTTCTCACCGTATAAGGGGAAAGGAGTCCCAGAGGGTCATACAGACGCGCAGTCGTCTGTAGAACAAAGCGTTTCGTGTTCGCTTGTGCCTTAGCGAAGTCGATCAGAGTGTCAGAAAAAATGGTTAGAGAATCCACTCTTGGGTCCCACGTAAGGCCAAGCACCTTCAGCAGGTTTGCTGGTTGGCGCAATGACCCCCCATCGGGGTTTTCACGAGCGAACAACTCTCTCATCTTATCACTATTGGACCCCCATTTGTGGAGGCGCATCGACGCTGCTTCAAAGACGCGATTGGCCTCTTCGTATATCTTCGTCGCCTCTTCGTCGTTAGCAGCGCCGCAAAGCAAGTCGTCTACGTAGATGCACTGCTGCAAAATGGCCACTGTTTCTGGATACTTTTGCTTCAACTCTTCAAAATGATGTTGAAGCGTCGCTGCAAGAAGAAAAGGGCTCGATGTGGTTCCGAATGGGACTCTTGCCATCCTAAAGACCACGAGCTCAGGAAGCGGCTTGCCGTTTTCGGGCTTTTCCGCGAACCACAGAAACCTCAGCGCATCTCGGTCCTCGGGCTGAACGCCAATCTGAAGAAATGCCTTTTCCACATCGCTAACGAGCGCCACTTTGTGACGTCGAAAATTTAGCAACACACGGAGGAGGTCAGGATTTAGGTTAGGTCCGCTGTCCAGATTTTCGTTAAGGGACTTAGCACCTGCTCCGTGTGAGGACGCGTCAAAAACGATTCGCAGCTTGGTCGTTGTACTGCTCTCACGGAGTACTGGCTGATGAGGCATGTAATAAATGCGCTGGCAGTCATTATCGCTACTGTCAAGTGCACTTTCGGCCACGCCTTCAATCAATAATCGCCTCATTTCGTTGTCGTACTCATGTAGTAGGCTTGGCGCTCTCAGCAGCCGCTTGGTCAGTTGGCGGAACCGTTTCTCCGCAACAAGGCGGTTGTGTGCTAGTTCGACTTCTTTTTTCCACGGTAGTCTCACCTCATAGCGCCCGTTCACACTTCTGATGCTGTTGGAAAATTCCTCGACTGAGCGTTCATCTGGGTTGGTCTCCAACGAGTGGGACACTCCAATACTTTCAAGCTCCCAGAACGACCTCAAGATCGGCGCAGTTTCTCGATCTACAGCACTCGTCCTCAAAACAACTGCATGGCTGCAGTTTATTCTTGGGCATCTGGTTGAGGTCCTTCCCTGAACTGCCCATCCAAACACTGTCTCCATTGCTGTCAATGCACTGTTTAGCCTCTTTACTTTCCCCGTGAGGAAATCCCAAAAATGATCCGATCCGACTAACACATCGATACGGGGATTCTCACCTTGCGGGGAATCGTCGCCTAGAGGTAGCGAAAGCTCGACAAGGGTTGCCTTGATTTCTTCAGTAGGACAAGGAATGACCTGCTCACATATTGAAGGTGTTTCTAGCGCCTCGATCTTGTACACTTTGTCGCTGTCTGTACAGACAAGGCACACCTCTACCCTGTGGAACGTGCGTTGGCTATACGTTCCACCAAGAACTCCGACTGACAGTACTTCAGTGCCGAGTAATTTGCATCCGAGTGTTCTGGAGCATGCTTCGGTTATGAATGTCCGTTGGCTACCGCTGTCGAACAGTATCCTTGAAATTTGCCTGTTATTCGTTCCCTTTGTCACTGCCGTGACCGTTGGCATCAAAATTGTTCGAGTCAGGCGATTTTCTCCAGTTTCCGAGGCATGCAAAGTGACCTGTCCTGCGTTCTTTTCGATAGTTAATTGTGCCTGGGCGGCACTGTTGAAAGCTGGATTGCACATCGTAGTTGCATGTCTCCGTTGACATTTCTTGCAGATAACCTTGACTCTGCAAGTCCTTGAAAGATGGCCATGCTTCGTGCAGCGAAAACAACTTCCCTTTGCCGTAAGAATGGCTTTCTTCTTCTTTAAATCTAATCTGGCGTCGCACTCTTGGCTTGTGTGGACCTTTGAGTCACAGATTTTGCATTCCATGCCCGATGTAGTGCCATGCAATGCTGCTGCGGACGAGGTGCGGGCATTCCCTCGTTGCGGCGTCTTTGTATCATATTTGGGAGGTGGCTTACCACTGGTGTCGTCCGGTCGGTCCTCCAGGGTTCGTTCTCGGCTCTCCAGTTCCAGCTCGAAGAACCAGAGTAGATGACGAAGTGGCACTCGCCGGGATGATTCTGATGAAGATGAGGTCGTTGACGAAGCGTCGTCATCCTCGGCCGAGTTTTCGCGCTGTTCCTGCTTTTTCTCTGCCCGTGATCGATGGTAGTTCAACACCAACTCCCGTGGGAGTGCGCGGAGTAGCACAGGGTACAGCATTGCTTCATAGGATTCCTCCCCAACGCCCAGAGCTTGCAGACCTCTCATGTGCACTTGAATGCAATCGAACATACGTCGCAGATCACGAACATTCGTTGCAGATGTGACTGGCTTTATGTCGATAAGACGTTGCATGTGGCCCTGGATCAAAGTGGAAGGGTCCCCGAAGCGCTTCTCCAGGAGGTCGATGGCATCAGCGTAGCACTGTGAAGTCGCCTGGAGTCCGGCAATCACTGAGATAGCTTCTCCCGTGAGCAGCGATCTTAAGTAGTTGAATCGGTCGATGTTACTTAGCTCCGGATTCTTATGAATAGCGACCGCAAACTGCTCCCAGAAAGGTTGCCAGTTCTTTCTTCTTCCGTCAAACTTTAGTAGCTCCAACTTCGGGAGTTTCGTTCTTTGAATTCGCGTGGCTGGAGGCTCTTGGATCGTTGGTTCGTTTTGGCTGGCACTTTTAGTTTCCGTCTGTTGGGAGCACAACTTCATTCGATATTCTAGTCTGCCCATGTAAGTTGTGATCTTGTCACGGTATTCCAAAACGGTTTCGAATTCACTTTCTGCGTCCTCCTCTTTGAGATGAGGCTCTATCGCTGCGTCTACATCCTTTAGTTGCTGCTCGGAAAGCTGTAGACGTTTTATAAGAGCACTCACCTCTTCCAGGCTGACAGCAGAAGTGGCGCCCAGAAGTTCATCCTGCTTCTTTCGCGAAACGGGTGACTTGAGCTCGGATGACCTTGCGTTTTTTCTTCTGTACATCCATCCTCGTTGTTCAGTGAATCGTTGTCGGGTCCGGTCGATAGGTCTCTATGGCCTTGTTTAATCCGTTCCCGGGTTTCGGCACCAAATAGTTTGTAGTAATACTTAATCGTTGTTGTCGATTATCGTTGAGGAAGGCACTGCCGTTTGATGTAATACTGTCGTTTATTCTTTTCAAGTTCCAGTCGTACAAATGAGCACTTCCTTTAACATTTTAATATCTCGTCAGAGCGTCCGTTATAAGGTGCTTACGCACCAGCTCCTCCGAGTCGTTCTGGTCTCCGTCCGCTCTCCCCGCCTCCCACAGTTCCCCGCCTCCTCCCCGAGACGTCCCTCCCGGCAAGCCCAACCAAAGTCGTAAATTTGAGGAGAGTCTCGGGGTACGGGGAAGCCGTCGGCGGAGGGAAGCGCCGTTCCATTCTTACGGCAGAGCGTCTGGAGTATCTCAATTCACGATACAAACAAGGGAACCAGAAAAACACAGCAAAGAACACCGGTGCGTACAAATGTCTCAACACATGTCTCAACAATAAGAACACAAAATTATTGTACATTATCTTTCAACTTTATTCATTGATTCTCATACGCACACTCACTATAATATGAGTGAGGTGTAACGCCATGCAAAACGAATGTCGAAATCATTTCTTGTAGTACAATACAAAAATCATACTAAAGATCCAGAAAACTACCGCACGTACCTTTTTTTTTCTCTTGAGCGCACGTGCGATACTGGCGATCATGCCATCATGCCCAAGGAGAAAAATAAAAAGAGAAAGTGAAGTTCTATTACAACACAACAGATCATTCGCCTCGTTTTAACGATGTGCTAATGATACACGCTCAGAAAATGCAATGAACTGGATGCCATGGGCGACATTTTCATGACTACACTAATTAGCACAAATGACGACCAGGACGTAAAGTGTACATTCATCTGCTGTCTTTAAAGACACGGAAGAACATCTTCGAAGTGTTCTTGCACCAGCGCACGATGTGCGATCGGTGAGAGTCGTGAGACATCGTTCGAACAGGAGCAGGCAACGAAGGGTGTCATCCTTTGCCAATTAAGGCTTCTTTAGTTCTCCCTTCGGTGGCATCGGGACGCACAAAAAACCAAATAGACTGCTGCGCACACCACACTGCGAGCGAGTACGAGTAGCGTGAGTCTGCCCACGCCGGCCACCACTCGTCGGTTCGAAAACGAAATCTCGAAACCCAGCAGAAGACAAGGCTCTGACGGCACGGTCCGGCATGGCTCACAGAACTAGAGAGCGCCGTCTTCCTCTCTCCGAAAGAACCGGCGCTCACTTACTGAACCACCGCTCCCTCGCTCTTCAAAAGAGCGGCTCAAAAGAGCCGGCTCGCTCCTGAGCGCTTTCTAGAAACGGTTCCTCACGGCTCACAGAACGAGAGAGAGCCGGCTTCCTCTCTCCGAAAGAACCGCCGCTCACGTACCGAACCACGGCTCCCTCGCTCCCTCGCTCCAGAGCGAGGGAGAGGTGGTTCTTTAAGTGAGCGGTGGTTCTTTCGGAGAGAGGAAGCCGGCTCTCTCTCGTTGTGTGAGCCATGGCGAACCGTTCTGTCTTTTCTGCTGGGTGCGACTTTCTCGCCATCTATCAGCAGTGCGAAAAAGCAACTGCCCTCCAGCCCTTCCTCGCAGGAGTCGCCTCCACCCCCTCGCCTTCGGCTGTCTTTTGAGCCGCTCATTTTGAAGAACGAGTGAGTCGTGGTTCAAGTGAGCGGCGGTTCTTTCGGAGAGAGAACCGGCTCCCTTTCTCCAAAAGAACCGCCGCTCACTTTCACTAAACCACGGCTCACTCGCTCTTTAAAAAGAACGGCTCAAAAGATCCGGCTCGCTCCTGAGCGACCCATCTCTAGTGCCAAGAGAAGGGAAGCGCAGTCGAGGACGGGAGAAAATTAGGCGAGGTGACGAAGTTTCCACGAAACACGGAAGCAGCTGTTTGATGTCTAAAAGATGTCTTGAACGGATAATTCTAGTAGTTCTACTCGTTCTAGTAGTAATTCTAGTAGCTGTCTTGATCAAGACATCTTGTTGCCGTGGACGTCTAAAAGTACTTCAGTAAGCCCTGTTAACGTTACGCTAAAAGTTGCCTAGCGGACATCTTGACGAGAACAACTGCAGACTTTTATTAGACATTCCCTAAAATTTTTGTGGCGGCGGCTACAGTAACACGAGGTTTGTCCACACTTACAATTTATTTTAAATGAGGTATGGATATGAGGAAAAACCTTTGTGAGGTCGGATAGAGTGATTCACCAGTTGTTTTTCCAGTTGTGAACCATGAGAATAGTGTAGCACATCCCGACTGGTCGACTAGTGCTTGTTGCTTAGACCAATCAATTGAATGCCTTTGGTCACAATTATTTTGTAAATAAAAGAAGATATGTATTGTATGCGGATGTCATGCCAGTGTGCCCCCCTTTGACGGAAACTAGGATGTGACCTTTGCATGAAAGAGATCACTGTCGACAAAACTTTGCCCTGCTGGGACTCCTGCGAACTGAAATAGTTTCTAGCAGTGAAACATTTTTGTCAGTGATGCTGCGGTTCAGGCGGAGATGACATCCTGGTTTCAGTTACAGCCGGCGGGAAAGCATTACACAAGTATACGAAACAGAATGCTGTGCTGCAATGAATTCTTAAAAATAAAGAGTAATTCACATCTGGAAAATCACTCTGCGCACCACTTTATCCGGTAACAGAAATATTTTCTTCTGATGTCCGTGCCTCATTTAAAAGTAAATTGCAACTTACTTTGTGGGTGCCCCTTGATAGCATCGCCCTATGCTTGCAGAGCATCACACAGAAATAATGGCCAGTTCTTCGGCATACCATCCATTAGTGGATTCCGTGCATATTGCATGTTTGCAGAACTGAAGGATAAATTAGAATATGCTGTTATTTTTTTACACACACTGTACGATGAAACTTCTATGCAGTGCATTGCATATAACATGATTGCAAGCTAAAATGCTGCAAGACATCTACTTCACACCATGTGACACAGTTAAACTTTTATCATCATCATTATCATCACCATCATTATCAGCCTATATTTATCTCGACTGCAGTACGAAGGCCTCTATCTGGGATATCCAATTACCCTTGTCTTGCGCTCACTTAGTTCTACGCACTTATCAACTTTTCAAACAAGTCTGAGAGGATCTCTGGAAAATATCAGGTTAGAATAGTTAACCATTCGGCAGGTAAATGATCTGCTATATTAATTATAAAGTTTAATCTCATTTTATATTAAACCAAACGCAAGTTTGGCATTTTGCACTGTCTAGCTGTCGACTTTTTTCGTACTCAAACATGTCAAAGTACAGGTTAAGCAGGTAGCATACAAAGCACTGGTGATAAAGTATCACAATGCAATTCTTCTTGGGTGGGGCCACTCAATTTTGTTGATATATTTTCATCAGACCCTAATTTGCTTAGGGCAATACCTCACACCAATAACGCGTAACCTTGGATGATACCTCATATAAAATTGAAATTATGTCATCGTGTGATTAAACGAGAACATTGACCCCTGTTTTAGAAGTGCTACCATACTGGTTGCGCCAGAAAATGTAAAGTGATTTGTGCAGTGTGCAAGTTCATCTGTGCATCTATAGCCTCAGCTTCTGCATTGACTAGCAGTTGATAAGCCACTACACACAAAAAAACTTTATTCAAGTAATGGTTCACCTAGAGAAAGGTAAAAGGTGGCAGCCTAGTCAGAGGGCCAAGAAAAAGAAGTTACCAAATTTTCATAACACCTCTGAATAATATTATTGAAATAGATGACAAAAATTGCTGCGGCTTAGCTCAGCTAACCCTAGATATGCAAAGCGAAAGCTTGGATTTTTTTCTTTTGAACAGCGAAGATGTTTAAGCCAGTCGTAATTTTTGGTTTGGGATTCGTATCAAGAAACTACCAAGAAATGAAAGAAACTTTATTGCAGAGGCGGTATACGAACCAGCGCACCCACAGTCCCAAGGTGGGCATCGTAACCACTAGGCTATACAGCCACACTTGCAGAACAAGCATTTATGCGAACCATATGATGGCGTTCGAGCGTCGTCGCCTTCGTCCACAGCAGGCGCGTTCGCACGCTCGTGCTCTTTGAGGTGAAGAAGAGGTTTCGCGCGCTATATGCTCGGGAGAGAGATAGAGGAAATGGGAGTGAGTGAGAGAGAGAGACGCAATCACGTAGCGGGTCTGCTGGAACGCGTTGACGGCATTGCAATGTGGTGGAACGTGGTGTCGGTGTTGCAAGCTGCGCTATGCAACGCGCAGTGACGGCCGTAAGTCCGAGACGCGCGAAAACAAATTATCATCATCATGAGTAATAAGATGAATAGTTCGCGCGCACTTCCGGAAAATGCTTGGCTACGATCACCCAGCTTCTTTGTTTCAAGCTTGCGCGTCCGAGTGCAAGGTTAAGCGTTCTTTTCGTCTAAAGCCTGGCTTTGTTTACGGTTGTGGTCCCGCTTCCGGTGTATTGCGAGCCGAACGGCTCGCTCTTCCTCAGTTTTCGACGCTAGCTTCGCGCGCTTGGCATTCAGGACCCTCTCCAGTGAAGCAGCTCGCCGGGCGATATCCGCGGTGTGGTTAGACACCGCTTGCCGATGACGGCTCTAATCCTCCCGCTCCCGCGTAACGCTCAAGAGAACACCTCGCTCTATCCATTGCCAAGCTCGCACTGGCTATTTTGTAGCGTGAGCTACACTGGCTGAGGTTGAGCAGTTTCGCGTGGCGCCTGGAGAGCCGTCCTGCGCATGCGCGAGAAGCAGTGACGTCACACGGCGCACTGCTGGCGCGCCGGGCGTGCGCCCGGCATTTGCGCTTGGCGTTTGTCAGTGTGGTACAGCTATGAAGAAGGAGAAGCTTAACTCATTGGATCACGAAGTAGTAACCTGGCAATTGGAGGTTTAGCGTAGGAAGAACGAACAGAAGAAGGCTAAACGTGCTGCGGAGACACTGGAGCAAAGGGAGGAACTAAAGTCCCTAGATTTTCTGCTCTTTTTTAAAGAAAGCAAGAAATATCTAGGGACTTCAGGAGGAACGTCTAGCAAAGCGGCGTCACCAGGAGGCTGAGCGACGTGCCCGACCATCTCAGCAGCCGCAACAAGACGCCGTCGATGACGTCAAGGCTCGCCGATTGACCGACTATACGGTGAAACTTAGCGAAAGCGCCAGTGCGACTCGTACCTTCGAGACGGACTTCGTAAACAATCCGTTTGGATATGTGTGCGACTTGTGTGAATGACTATGGCACATGAAAGACTTGACGCCCGTAAGTAGTGCCATGCGTGAATCATTGAGTTTAGTGGCGCCGCCTGAGTGGGGTGAAACCGTGGCGCGGGTTTGTACAACGTGCCAGAACTCTCTCGTTAAGCAGAAGATTATACTCTTTATCATTACCAATGGGTATCGTTACCCGCCCATGCCACCAGATCTACCGGTTCTGAACGATGTGGCTGACTTAGCTCACGCTGCGTATATCCTGGCATAGCCGAGCTAAGCCACTGCTAATTTTTTTGTATGCGAGCGCGGCGCTCCTCTTAGCCAGGCGCACGGCTGGTCGCGTGATCAGGCGGCGACCCAACTGAGCACAAGCGCCAAACCGGCGGCGGAGGTCGGTGTGGCGAGTCACGTGGTGCGTTGCCAAGGCTACGGCTCAGCTGCGGTCAAATGAAGGTCAAATTGCTGGCGATGGTGAAACAGGGCTCGACTAAGTTAGTAGATCTTTCGCTTTAAAACAGCACAGGTCAAATTAGAGTTCCGACAAATTTCTGCCATGCAGCTCTGCCCACTGGTGGAACCCGCAGCATTATGCCTGTTCTACACTCACTTGTAACAACACAATCTGTATCTCAGACGCTTGCGCCCCAGTCATAATTGTGAGATCCTCTTAGAGTAAGATTAAATAACAGTCTGTACAAGCTACCTGAGATGAATAATTCGGCAGGCAACAGCTAAGTACCGATAGTGTTAGAGCCAAATTGAACTTTGTTCTTGTATGGAAGCCTCGGCGCATGTTTTATCAATCATAACAGGAAAACATACATCCTACAGTACACACAAACATCTAAAATTAGACTTTCTTGGG